>NW_016107502.1:1027259-1060191 GCF_001604975.1 Cebus imitator
TATATGTTTGTACATGCTGTCTACAAGAAACATAGCTTAGCTTCAAAGAAACAAAAGTAAATGTCAAAGGATGGAGGACTTCCAGTTTCAGCAACAACATGGAGTGCTTGGAAGTTCTCACTTCCATGCTTACAAGACAAACGCTGAAGAAATGGAAAATAAATAACTTCTCTTCGATGCATCAGAAAAGCGACATCGCAAGGCAAAGAAGCACCCTGAAATCTAGAGAGACAAATGAATACAGAGAACCACAGCCTAGGTCAGCTCTCATAAAGCAGAAGCCATGACAGCCATAAACTGACAGCAACACTTAAATAGTAATTCTGATATTTGCTTGAGAGTGAGAAACTCCTGGAGATGCGGTGTTAATGTGCCTCCCTCACTACAATTTCATGGATTTTACCTTCAGGAACCCCACCAGACCCTCAAAGTGAAGATCCAACGAAAAAATCCCGTATGTTTCAGGCAGGGGTGAGGGGAAAAGTAACCATTTAAAATATGCCAAAGCCTTCTCCATATCAAGGGCCTGCTCTCCAAGAGAACCAACTTTACCAGAGCCTTATCTATCTGAGAGAAGGACAATTAGCCAACTCCAGCTCCTTCTAGCCTTCCTGTCTCACTTGAAGGAAGGGAAAAACAAAATGAAACAAAGAACTTCTGAAGGTTATAGCTCAGAGACTGAAGCCCACTAAAAGACTGAGATTGAATCACAAAATTATAGATCATTTCACCTCACCAGCACCTTAATGTACTAGGGTTCTCTAGAGGGACAGGACTAACAGGATACATGTATGTAAAAGGGAGTTATTAAGGAGTACTGACTCACAAGACCGCAAGGTGAAGTCCCACAATAGACCCTCTGCAAGATGACGAGCCAGGAAACCAGTCTGAGTCCCCAAAGCTGAAAGCTAGGGAAGCTGACAGTGCAGCCTTCAGTTTGTGGCTGAAGGCCCAAGAACCCCTGGCAAACCACTGGTGTAGGTCTAAGAGTCCAAAAGCTGAAGAACTTGGAGTCCGATGTTCCAGGGCAGGAAGCATCCAGCATGGGGGAAAGATGGAGGCCAGAAGACTCAGCCAGTTTAGTCCTTCCACGTTCCTCTGCCTGCTTTCATCCTAGCCATGCTGGCAGCTGATTCAATGGTAACCACCCAGACTGAGGGTGGGTCTGCCTCTCCCAGCCCACTGACTCAACTGTTAATCTCCTTTGGCAACACCCTCACAGACATACCCAGGAACAATACTTTGCATCCTTCAATCCAATCAAATTGACACTCGGTATTAACTATCGCACCTTGTTATATCAACAGAGCTCTAGTATAACAGATTACAATGGAAAGACCTGAAAAACACAGTTCTATTTAAGAAGGGGTTCTTTCCGGGTGTGGTGGCTCATGCCTGTAATCCCACCACTTTGGGAGGCTGAGGCAGGTGGATCACGAGGTCAGGGGTTCAAGACCAGCCTGACCAGCAAGGTGAAACCCTGTCTCTACTTAAAAATACAAAAATTAGCCGGGCGTGGTGGGGCACACCTGTAATCCCAGCTACTTGGGAAGCTAAAGCATGAGAATTGCTTGAACCCAGGAGGTGGAGGTTGCAGTGAGCCGAGAGCATGCCGTTGCACTCCAGCCTGGGCAAAAGAGTGAGACTGTCTCAAAAAAAAAAAAAAAAAAAAAAAAAAAAAAGAAAGCGTTCTTATGGAAACTCAACGACAACAGGACAGACGGAGAAAAGCAAGGGGAATAGAGGTAACTAAACTCTCTGTGTACCTATGGCTACAGTAAACATTAAACATAGCCCAGCTTGTGGCCAGGTTAACATAAAACCTCACACAAGGGCCTCTTTATCTTAGTTTCTACTACCCGATACACCATGTCTGCTTTCAACAGAAAATTACAAAGCATGCTAAAAGTCAAGAAGAAACAATCTGAGGAGATCAGCATTAGAACCAGACTCATATATAACACAGACTATGGAATTATCAGGTAAGAAATTAAAAATAATTATGATTAATATATTAAGGGCTATAACGGAAAAAGTAGACAATATGCAAGAACAGATGGATAATGTGAGCAGAGAGGGAAAAAAAGACAGAATATCCAAGAACTGTGGGACAATCACAAAAGGTAAAACACATGGTAATGGGAATATCAAAAGGAAAAGAAAGAGGGAAAGGAACAGGAGAAATTTGAGTAACAAAGGCTGGCAATTTTCCAAAATTAATAATTGACACCAAACTTCAGGAAGCTCAGAGAACACCAATCAGGATAAAATACAAAAATCTATACCTAAGCATATCATATTCAAACTTCAGAAAACCAAAGACCAAGAAAATCCTGAAAGAAGCCATGAGGGGTGGGGGCGAGGGGAGGACATCTCACCTACAGAGGAACAGAGATAAAAATTACAGTGAACTTTGTGTTAGTCTGGGTTCTCCAGGGAGACAGAACCAATAGAAAACGCACACACACACACACACACACATCTCTCACACACACATGCCACATCTTTCTCTTTCTCTCTCTTTCATACACACACACACAGATACACACACACACACACACACACACACACACACACATACACATATGTGTGTGGGTGGGGAAAGAGAAAGAGGAAGGATAAGGAATTAACTCATGCAACTGCAGAGGCTGAGAAGTCCCAAGATCTGCAATCAGTAAGCTGGAGACCCAGGAGAGCTGATCATATAGTTTCAGTCTGAGTCTGAAGGACTGAGAACCAGAAGAGCCAATAGTATAACTTCTAGTCTGAGTCCAAGTTTGAAGGCAGTAGAAGAAAAATGTCCCGACTCTAAGACAGTCAGGCAGAGAGAGGGAATTCTCTTGCTTCAACTCCGTCCTATTTAGGGCTTCAATGGATTGGATGAAGCCCACCCACACTGGGGACGGCAATCTGCTTTACTCAGTCTACCAATTCAAATGTTAATCTCATCAGAAACACTCTCACAGACACACTCGGCACAGTGTTTAACCAAATGTATGAACACCCTACGGCACAGTCAACATATCAAATTAACCATCACAGACTTCTCATTAGAGAGTTAAGTGAAACGTTTGAACTGTTGAAAGGAAAAGCCTCTAACCTAGAATTGTATAACCAGCAAAATTATCCTGTAAAAGTGACAGCACAATAAACACTTTCTCTGACAAACAAAAGCTGAGAAAACTCATCATTAGTAGATCTGCCCTACAAGAAATGTTAAAAGAAATTCTTTACAGAGAAGAAAATATGATAGAAAGGGTATTGGAGAAGGAATGATTAAAATAAAATAAAATCCTTTACTTTTCTTATTCTTAATTGATGTAATGGATAATAACTTGTTCAAAGGAATAATAACAATGTATTCAGTGAGTATAACAGATAAATGAGTGCCAGCAATGCAATAAGGAACAAGAGGGAGAAATTGAGAATATATAATTATGGATAAATATTTGAAAGAGCACTTAGATTACTGTAAACACATGTTAAACACAGTAGGGCAATCACTCAATATTTTTAAAAATGTAACTGATATGCAGAGAGGAAAGAAAATGCAATCATATGAAACGCTCAATAAAAATCAGAGAAGGTGGAAAAAGGGGAAAATTTGAAAAAGAAACAAAGAATAAGTATAAAGAACAGAAGACAGTTATAAATGTGGTAGTAATCCAACTATATCAAAAATCACTTTAAATATATGGTCTAAATAAACAAAAGACAGAGATTGTCACAATGGATTAAAAAAAATAAGACCAAACTAAATGCTGTTTATAAGAAACTCACTTTAAATATAAAGACATAGATAGAATAAATTAAAGGGGTGGAGGAAAAGATATCATGATAACATTAATCAAAGGAAATCTATAATAACTACATTAATTTCAGACAAAGCAGACTTTAGAACAAGAAAAATTAACAGGGATAAAGAGAGGTATTACGTAGTGATATAGGGACCAATTCTCAAAAAAGACTACAATAATTGACACGTATGCATCTAACAACAGAGAGTCAAAATGTGCCAGGCAAAAACTGATAGAACTGCAAAGAGAAACAGGCAAATCCACTAACACAGCTGGAGGTTTCAACATCCTCTTTCAGCGACTGACAGATTCAGCAGGCAGAAAATCAATAAGCATATAGTTGAACTGGATAGCACCACTAATCAACTGGATCTAATAGAGATTTATAGAATGTTTCATCCAACAAAAGTAAAATACACATTCCTATCAAGCTCACATGAACACTCACCAAGATAGAGCACATTCCAGGCCATTAAGCAAACCTTAACAAATTTAGAAAAATAGAAATCATTCAAAGTATGTTCTTACCACAATGGAATTAAATGAGTAATCAATAACAGAAGACAGCTAGAAAATCTCAAAATATGTTTCTAAAAAACACATGGGTAAAAAAAGTTCAAGAGAAATTTAAAAATAGTTTGAACTAAGTGAAAGTTAAATAAAACATCAAAATTTGTGGGATGCAGTGAAATTAGTGCTGAGAGATACATTTATAGCATTGAATGACTATATTAGAAAATCTCAGCAACATGCTTCTATATAACACATGGGCAAAAGAAGTTCAAGAGAAATTTAAAAATAGTTTGAACTAAGTGAAAATTAAATAAAACATCAAAATCTGTGGGATGCAGTGAAACTAGTGCCTAGAGAGAAATGTATAGCATTGAACGAATACATTAGAATAGGAGAAGATCTAAAATCAACAACCTTAGTTTCCACCTAAGTAGTTTGCTTTTCTTTTTTTAGTTTTAGGAAACTAAAAAAAGAAAAGCAAACTAAGTCCAAAGAGAGATCTTTATAAATGAAGATGAAATGTTTCTGGACCAGAAGATGAAATATTGTTAAGATATCAATTCTCCTTAAATTGATCCATAGAATCAACATAGTAGAATCCCATCAGGATTTTTGGTAGAAATTGACAAGTTGATCCTAAAATTTATATGAAAATGCAAAACACCTAAGATAGCTAAGACAATTTTGTAAAAGAAGTTGGAGGATCTGCAATGCTCAAAACTTATTAAACTTCAGTAGTAAAGGCAATGTGGTACTGTCAAAAAGACAGGCATACAGATTATTGGAATGGAATTTAGAATCCAGACAAAAAAGCTTACATTTATGGTCCATTGATTTTTAACGAAGGACAAGACAATGTGAACTGGAAAAGCCAGTCTGTCTGACAGTAGGGGCTTGGGTAGGGATATCCATATGTAATGAACTTAGACCTTTCTCTTACATTCTACTTAAACTCAGACTGGGTCACAGTCTTAAGTAGAAAAGCTACAACTATGAAATTTTTAAATGAAAATATAGGAGAAAAATCTTTTTGAGAAATCCTCTGCAAATCTTTATGACCCCAGAACAAGATCCATAAAAGAAAAAATTGGTAAATGACACTTTATTAAATTTAAAACCTTTATGCTTCAAGAAATAACCCTAATAAAATAAAAAGACCAGCACAAACTAGGATGAAATATTTGCAAAACATATACCTAATAAAGGTCTAGTATCCAGAATACAAAAGGTACTTTTAGAACTCAGTAATTACAATAATTTTAATTACAACTGATTAAAAAATGACAGAAGATTGAATAAATCTTTCAGCAAAGAAGACATACGAATAGCAAATGAACACATGAAAAGGCACCCAGCATCATCAGTCATAAGGAAATGCAAACTAAAATCGTAATGTAATACTCTTACATGCTCACTGGAGTGCTATATTCAAAGACAGGTAATACTAAGTATTAGCGAGGGTGTGGAGAAACTGGAAGGCTTGCATGTTCCTGGAAGAAATGAAAATGGTACGACTACTTTGGAAAATTATTTCATTGTTTATTAAGTTAAACAGAAACTTACCCAAGACTCAGTGACTTTACTCTGAGGAATCTATCCAAGAGAAATGAAAACATCTCCATACAATGACTCGTAAATGAAGTGAAGGTGTGTAGCAGCATTATTGGTACTAGCCCAAACCTGGAAATAATCCAAATGTCTACCAGTTGGTGAGTGGATAAACCCAATATGGCACATGCATTCAATGGAATACTACTCAGCAATAAATAGAAAGTAGTAAAATACTGGAACATATTACAACATGGATGAACCTAATAAAAATTATACCTAAGGAAGACAGATACAAAGAGTGTATGTTAGATGAGTTCACTTACAGTAGGTGTTCCGAAGAGGCCAATTTAGAGACAGGAAGCAGATTAGTGATTATCCTGGGAAGGAGGGTAGGAGTTGGTTTGGGCTGCAAATGAGCTTAATAAAATGTTTAGGATGACAACAATGTAATAAAACTGGATTTGTGATGATGGTCATACAACTCTATACATTTATTAAAAATCATTAAGTTGTATACTTGCAATGGGTATAAGGTATATAAAAGAAACCTCAGTAAGGCTGTGGAAAAAAAACACAAAAAAGACAAAACAAAGTAACCTCAGTCTCAATACTGACTCAGCGACGGAGGCATAAACTCTGGACATATAATGACAAGCTCATCAACTGTGTAGGTGACATCCTGTGTTGTGACGTAAATTCTCCGTCCTTCCTCCTGACCTACACTGATTGCATGTGGCCCTGGTCAAAGCCAGCCCAGACCAATCCATGCCCTGTCTAGCTAGCCATTGTCCCCGTGCACGCTCAGATTTTGCTGCCAGGATCTCTGAGACAGTGTGCCAGGTTTCCAGCCACCTGCTTAGTACTTTTCAGCATCACTAAAATGGAGATTTTTTTTTTATACCAGTAATGGCAGAAATCCAACTAAAATGAATTCTTATCTACAATGTTGGCCTTTACCAAAAAAGAACTGAAACATTACACACACATATTGATCGCTATCCACATTTCCCCAACATACAGTACCTGAGGAGACAATTCTGGACGACACTTTCTGCCCTACCAAGAATACGTACCAAACTTCGAAAACACATTTGATGCGTGTCCCCTAGGCATGAGTGTGTGTGTTCTGGGAAAGCTAGGTGGAGGATGAGGGGTGAAGATGTAGTGATTTGGTGTTTGAGCTATTGAGTTTACTTGAGTGATACATCTGTGCAGAAATGGATGGTTGACGTCATCACTTCCTCTGCCAACTTTGTTTGCTGTTTTTGTTTTTGTTTTTTTAAACAAAATCCATTTATTTGGGGCTGCAGCTGGCTGCCTCCAAAGAGAGATCAAACCAGCTCACTTCCTCCTCCTGCTCTTCTCTTTTACTCTGGACCCAGTCACCAGCTGAGTTTTTCAGGGCTCTAAAATTCCTTAACTACTCATTTCATGTTTCCTTAACTATTCATTATGTGATTCTCATTCATTTCCCAACAGATGTTTATTGAGCTCCTATTAAGTACAAAAGGCTGTCTTAGAGGATGTGGGGGATACAGAGATGAAAAAGAATGACTCTGTCCTCAGAGGGTTTACAGTCTAACTAAAGCAGGAGGTAGGGAAGGTGAGTACACAATAACTAAGTTATAAAATAAGGTGATAACACACATACAAACTGAGATAACAGAGTTTCGAGGAAGGAGAGAGGTCTTTTCGCTAGAACAATCAGGAAAGGCTTCCTGGAGAAGGAAGTTTACATCAGGTCTTAGGGATGGATATAAGTTTGATTGACAATACTGCAGAAATGTAGAAATATAGATAGAAGGAAAGATACGTGCCTGGAGGAAGAGGTTTTTAGAAATAGAAAAGCACAAGATGGATTTGAGAGAAAATAATATTATTTTGCTAAAATACAGAAATTGAATTGAGAAGCAGAAGCAGATAAGCCTATAAATTATTAGCTGGGGTAAAATTGTGTGGGACATTGAAAGCCAGTTATAACTTTGACTTACCTATCTCCAGATGGCCAGCGTTAACCTTCCCTTGACTCAAAAGGCATTTAAATAATAGAGACACATACTCAGGCTCTACCTTGGCAAGATCCATGAGTTACACATGGAGAACTTTCCAGTGTGATCACAAGAATATAAATGGTTGTACTGCATGACCTCTGGGTCCCATTCTGTCCTAAGACCAAAGTTCAGAGGCGGTGAACTAAAAATGAACTCTCTTTTGCAGTCCTGGGTGGCCGGAGCTATGTATGGGTCATGGGGGAAAGAGCTGTCCCCATGCAGAGGTGCCAAGAGCATGGTTTGCTCAGAAGGCAGTCTCTTTGGAAGCTTAGAGATTGAGGGTGGCTTTCTATACAATGCATGGTCCCTTCAGTTAGGCGGTTCTGCCCAGTGTTTTAAATACTGGGTGAGCTGGTCTCTGCTGATAGCACAAAGATAGGCAAACAGGGGTTGTGCACCTCTGCTGCATTAGGATCTGTCTCATCACTGCTGAATGCACTGTATAGACAAAGATTCTTAAGAAATACCCAGTGGAGGAACAATGAAGCCCCAGGCAGACTGTCAGAAGAGCTTGAGATGGCTGACGAATATGCAAAATCTTTATCAGCTTTTCTTTCCCTAGACTACTTGGGCTGGCTGGTGCAATGAATACAAAACATGCACTTGGGCCAAAAGTCCTTCAATGGAAGAAGAAGAGAAAAGGAGAGAGAGGTGTGTATTTCACAAAGAAGAACAGAGAGATAGGGATAAATATAATAAGTTAGACGAGAGTGGGAAGAGGCTAAGGGTGTCATACAAAAAAACACATATTTTGCTAAAGGCAGTCATTTCTCCATAAATCCAAAGGCAGCAGCTGGAACAGCTCTGCAATGAGGTTTGGTGCTTCCTGTGACAGAAATGTCAACTGAACTCACGTGTGGACAAAGGAGAGCCGCACAAACCAACCACCAGTGTTCTGAAGACTCCTTCCATTGTGACCGGGAGCTGAGGTTCAAATTCAGTGCTGCTCGGTGGATTTGGTTAAATATCCCTTGAGTTCTTTTTCTAGTTCAGCCACTTGGCAAGCTGTATTTAACTTAGGACTTTGTTCTCCTCAGCTGAACTAAATGACCTCTTGATATGGTTTGGCTCTATGTTCCCACCCAAATCTCATCTGGAATCGTAATCCCCATGTGTCGAGGGAGAGACCTGGTGGGAGGTGATTGGATGGCGGGGGTTTCCCCATGCTGTTCTCATGATAGTGAGGGAGTTCTCATGAGAGCTGATGGTTTCAACTGTGGCGCCTCCTTGCTCTTTTGTTCTCTCGCTGTCTCTCCTGCCGACTTGTGAAGAAGGTGTCTGCTTCTCCTTGACCTTCCGCCATGATTGAAATTTCCTAAGAACCTCCAGTCATGCAGAACGGTGAGTCAATTAAACGTCTTTTCTTTATAAATTACCCAGTCTCAGGTATTCTTTATAGCAGTGTGAGAATGGACTAATATACCTGTGAAGCCCATCTACCTCTAATACTCCCCATTTGTTTCATTCAGTGAATTTCACTAGCGGGGCTCAAAGTATGTTTAGGATGTGAAAAGTCAAGTGGTTTAGGAGACTTTAAATATTTTGAACAACTTTATATTAGAAATATGGGGAAAATGCAAAATCTTGATCACACCATTAAACTGTGATTTTTATTTTATGGCATTTTACTTGATTGTGTCAGATCACACACTTTTCTAAAGGTAAGAGAGGAGACAGAGAATTGAAAATAGAAGTAGAGAAAGGAACTAGACTCAGAAACAATATCTTAACATATACCTAAATTTCAAAAACATAGATTTCAAATGAAAATATCTACAAGCTAATTCTACTTGCAAAATGTTCTTAGAACCCTAGCCAGCTCTCAGATCAAGTGATTGTCATGCTTAACCCTCCCCAGCCTCCTTGCTCTTGTACCCTCCCACCTTGTTCTTTGCTGCTCCTCTCCTGAATGTTGCATTACATCAACGGCATCTTTAAGCATCTGGCCAAGAAATACCTTTTACTGCTTTTCCTCATGCTCACAGTCAGTCACCAGGTCCTACTGATTCGATCTTCTACATGTTCGTGGAAACCTCCTCTGCTTCCCATCCTGACATCACTTCACTGAAGCCCTCATAATTGCTTGTTTGATTTACCATCACAGCCTCTACATGAACTATGTCATCCATGATGTGCATTTTGTACCAGGGTCTCTTTTAGGTTCTGAGAACACTGTGGTGAATGAGAGAGAAATTGCTAGTGTCATGGAGCTTATACTGTAGCAGGGGAGCCAGAAAATAAGACAAATAAGATGATTATAAGTTGTCATGTTTTCTAGGAAGAAAATAAGCAGAGTGATGTGAGAAAGAGTAACTGAGCACAGAGGGCCCACAGAGATGGGTTGGTTCTAGAGCTCTAGAGGAAGGAGCTGGTGGCTGAAGGAGGAGAAGCAAGCATCCAGCCTTGCCCAGAGCATGGCAGGAAGAGGGAAGGATTACTACATAGTGATGGAAGGACTGAAAGAACAATGAGGCTGGCATGTAATGAGCAAAAGAGAGCGATCCAGGTGAGGATAAGTAGACCAAATAATGGAGAACCCTTTGGTTCTCAGATTGGAGCTGAGGACTTTTTAAAGTTACAACCAGCTGGGCGCAGTGTCTCATGCTTGTAATCCCAGCACATTGGGAGGCCAAGGCAGGCGAATCACAAGGTCACAAGGTCAAGAGATCGAGACCATCCTGGCAAACATGGTGAAACCCCGTCTCTACTAAAAGCACAAAAATTAGCTGGGTGTGGTGGCACATGCCTGTAGTCCCAGCTACTCGGGAGGCTGAGGCAGGAGAATTGCTTGAACCCGGGAGATGGAGGTTGCAGTGAGCCAAGATCGCGCCACTGCACTCCAGCCTGGCGCCTGGCGACGGAGCAAGACTCTGTCTCAAAACAAAAAAAATGAAATAAAGTTACAATCAATGGGTACTAACTAATAGGTTGTAGGCAGGGGAGTGACATAATCCAATTTATGTTTAAGAAATCACTCTGACTGGTGTTTGGTCAAAAGGAAAATAGGGAGCACAGTTAGAAAGCTACTGCAACAGTGCAAATGAAAGATGATGGTGGCTGGGGCTAAGGTAATGGTGGAGATGAAAAGTGGGTGGAGTCAGGGTATGTTTTAGACAGCCCAGATGTGATGGATTGGTGTGGGGCATGAAGAAAGAAGAAGAAGTCTAATGAAGACTGGTTTGGGTAACTAAAGGAATGGATGATGGTGACACTTACTATGCTGGAAAATCCAAGGGAAAGAACAAGGTTTAGACAGCCAAATGAAGACTGAGAAGGCTTTTAAATATAGGATGCAGTGGGTCAGAGGAGAGATCTGGGCTGGAGATATAAAATTAAGAGTCATCACTCAACAGATCCTGTTTAAAGCAGCAATACTAAGTGACATCACCTCTCATAGCAGCACAAGGGAGTATAGCTAGAAAAGGAAGGAGAAAAGAAAGGCAGAGTAGAGAGGACCCAGGACTCGACCTTGAGGATTCCAATATTTCAAGGTCAGGAAAATGGAGAGTCTGCAAAGGAGGCCCTAGTCTTCACAACTCTAATCTATCCTTCATATTGAGGCCAGAGTGATTTTCCAACACTCGGCTCTGATTATGACTCCTCCCTGCCTAAAGCACTTCGAGGTTCTCTACTGCCCTCTCAAGAAAGTCCAAACCCTTAGCATGGTATACAAACCCCTTTGTGATCTAGACCTAACTTAACTTTGCAAGTTCATCTTCCTTGACTTTATCATAGCACTTCAACATTGTGTTATGATTATCTGAGTACATATCTGTTTGTGTCAGATGTAACTTAAGAAACACTAGGTCAGTGTTACCTTTACATTTCCAATGCCTGACATATAGTGAATAGTAACATTTGTAGAAAGGAGGGAGGGAGAGGGGGAGGAAGGCAGAAAGGCAGGAAGGCAGGAAGGGAGGCAGGGAGGGAGTGAGGGAAGGAGGTAGGGACGGAGAGAATGAGGGAGGGAAGGAAGGGACTATTCTTGTGAGAACCTTCACAAAACGAAGAAAACATGACAATTAGCACCTGTGCTATCTTCTTCCCCGGCATTTTGGAGACTGAAATCCAGGATGAAATGAGAAGAGCTCCATCTAGAGGTAGATGCAGGAATGGACTCAAGCATCTGAAGCTTTTCGAGAAAAAAACCACTGACCAGGTAAAGCCGGAATTTACCTAAACCAAACCAAACTTTTGTAGAAGACAATTAATAGTAACAATTGGCTGGGTACGGTGGCTCACGCCTGTAATCCCAGCACTTTGGGAGGCCAAGGCGGGTAGATCACAAGGTCAAGAGATCGAGACCATCCTGGCAAACACGGTGAAACCCCGTCTCAAAAATACAAAAATTAGCTGGGCGTGGTGGCGCTTGCCTGTAGTCTCAGCTACTTGGGAGGCTGAGGCAGGAGAATCGCTTGAAACCGGGAGGTGGAGATTGCAGTGAGCCAAGATGGTGCCACTGCACTCCAGTCTGGTGACAGAGTGAGACTCTGTCTCAATAATAATAACAAAAGCAATATCTAGGAGTCACTTCACAATAAAAGCTATTTTTCAAATTCTCTATGGACAAATCAGAACCAAAAAACATTAAGTGATCTGATCACTGAACGTTATAACCTGCTGTTCCTCTTTAATAGTAAAGCCCTGAATATTTGTGACTTCATACAACTGGACCGTATGAACTGACTAGGAGGTTCTAGCTACTTCATATCATAGCGTTTCAGTGATAAAATGATGCTTCTGTGCTTGAGGAAATCAACTGCTTCCACTACGACTGCACTTTTAGGAGAAACATCCATTAGAAAGGAAAAAGACCCTGAGTGCACTAACATTCCTGCAGCAATGGGTGACTGATGTCTCAGACAAAACAGCTTCACATCTATCTGAACTTCATAACAAACTCACACGGACAACAGCATGAATCAACAACTCTGCTGATTAATTGTAAGTTGTCAACCAGAATTACTGTTATTGAGTGGTTTTCTTTTACAATTTAACAAAGGGTGGTGAAAATGATGGGATATTGATTGCAACTTAAACACTGTGCCATGCCCATGTGAGATATCACTGCAGAAGATATTTTTATGTTCCTGTTTTTATTTGGGTCCCGCTGCTTCAGAAAACATACAGGTTTGGTTTGGCTATAGAATATCACATTCCATTCGCTTGTTTACAAAAGACGATATATATTGTGTTCATGGTTCAGTTGAAACCACTAAATAGTGCATTAAATAGAAGAGTGGAACAGGAGTAAAAGACTGAATTCTTATCCCAGCCGTGTGATCTCAGGCAAGTCATATAATTGATTCAAATATTGGATTTCTGACAGGTGAAATGGAGAGAGTTTTTGCTGCATTCCTCTCTCTCGTTACTGTGACAAACAAATAAATATGAAGGCATTTATTTACATGTTAAATAAAATTTTATTGTGGTATAAATTAACAGATCTTAAATGGAAATTCAGATTTTGTAATGAAATTCACAGATCTCGAGTGTACAGTTCAATGAGTCTTGGCAAATGCATATACCCATGTAACTCATACTCCAGTCAACATAAATAATATTATCACAATCCCAGAAAATTACCGCAGGCCTGTTCTCAGACAATACTCTCCCCCACCTGGTTCAGATGCAACCATATCTCTGATTTTTTCAATGTGGATTAATTTTTTTTTTTTGCTTCTTCTAGAAATTCAAATAAATAGAAGAATAGAATATGTATTCTTGTGTGTGGCTTCATTCACTAAACATGTCTGTGAGATTTATTCACATCGTTACCTATATCAGTAATTTGTATCTTTTCTTGTTGTAAATATCCCATTATTTATCCATTCTGCATTTTACCAGTGAAGTTTGATGAGTTATGACAAATGTATATACACTTTGTAACCATGACAAAGCAAGGCAGTAAATTTCCATTACCCCTAGAAGTCTTTGTTCCCCTTTACCATCAGTCCCTCCTCTCACCCATGATTCCAGGCACTACTGATCTCTTTTTTATTGTGAAAGTCTTGGCTTTTCTAGAATTTCATGCAAATTGAATCATACACTTTTGTGTCTGCTTTTACCTAGCACAATACTTCTGAATTCACCCATGCTGTAATATTATTGAATGAGCAGTATTCTAATGAATAAATATATCCATTATATTTATTAGTGTTTATCCATTAACTAGTTTGTGGGTACTTGGGTTGTTTCCAGCTTGACACTATTATAAATATAACTGCTAAGAAAATTCAGGCATAAGTCATTCTGCAGATATACATTTTCATTTCTGTCGGGTAAATCTGCAACAGTGGGACTGTTTGGTCATAAAGTAACTACATGAGAAACTGCCAAACTGTTTTCCAAAGTGGCTGTATCATATTTGCATTCCTGCTAGCCATGAATTAAAGTTCAAACTGCTCCACATCATTGTCAACACTTGGTATTGCCAGTCTTTATAATTTTGGCCATTCCAGTGGGTATGTAATGACATCTCACTGCAGCTTTAATTTGTGTTTCCCTAAAAGCTAATGTTTAACATCTTTTCATGTGTTTATTTGTCATTTGTATATTTTCTTTGCTAAGTATCTGTTTAGATCATTTGCACTTTAAAAAATCATGTTAGGCCAGGCGCGGTGGCTCACACCTGTAATCCCAGCACTTTGGGAGGCCAAGGCAGGTGAACCACCGGGTCAGGAGTGTGAGACCAGCCTGGCCAACATGGTGAAACCCCGTCTCTACTAAAAATACAAAAAATTAGCTGAGCATGGTTGCAGGCGCCCATAATCCCAGCTACTCAGGAGGCCGAGGCAGGAGAGTTGCTTGAGCCTGGGAGGCAGAGGTTGCAGTGAGCCGAGACTGCACCACTGCACTCCAGCCTGGGCAACAGTGTGAGACTCCATCTTGAAAGAAAAAAAACATTGTAAGAGTCCTTTTTATATTCTGGATACAAGTCCTTTATCAGATACATATTTTGTCAGTCCCCTTACCTGAGCTATAACTGCATTTTTATTTTCTTTTGCACTGTCTTTTGAGGAGCAAAAATTTTAATTTTAATAGTTTAATTCATCAGTACTTGGGGTTTGTGCTTTTTGTGTCATATCCATGAAATCTTTGCCTAATCCAAGGTCATAAAATTTTTCTCCAAAAGCTTATGCTAGAGTTTTACAATTTTAGCTCTATGTTTAGATATATCATCTATTTTGTGGGTTTTTTTATGAATAGTGTGACATAAGAGTTAAAGTTCATTTTTTTCTACATGATATCCAGTTGTTCCAATACTATTTGCTTAAAAGACTACCACTTCTCCCATTAAACTGGCACCTTTGACCCAAATCAATCACATATGTAGGAATCTATTTCTCAATTTTCTTGTCCATCTTTATTCCAATATCATGTCACCTTGATTGCTATAGTTTTTAATATATCTTGAAATCATGTAGCATAAGCCCATTTGCATTTTCTTCTCTTTCAACATTGTCTTGTCTGTTCTAAGAACTTTGAGTTTCCATATAAATGTAAGAATCAGCTTGTTATTATGTAATTCTATAGAACAATTTAAGGACAACTGACATCTTAACAATATTGAGTCTTACGATTCATAAGCATAGAAATTTTCACATAAAGGTCTTACATGTATTTTGGTACACTTACTCCTTTTTTATTTTTTTAAAACAAGGTCTTCCTGTCTCACCTAGGCTGGAGTATAGTGGCAATCTCAGCTCACTGCAACCTCTGCCTCCCGGGCTTAAGTGATCCTCCCACCTCAGCCTCTCAAGTAGCTGGGATTACAAGATGTGCCACCACACTCATCTAATTTTTGTAGTTTTTGTATTTTTTCACCATGTTGCTAAGGCTAGTAAACTTATTCCTAAGTATTTCATGTTGTTTAACACTATTGCAAATGATATTGTCTGTTATTTAAATTTCTAATTATTTGTTGCTAGTATATAGGAACACAGTTGACTTTTGTGTATTGGCTTTATATTTTGCAATCTTTAAAGACTCTGATTAGTTCTATTCACTTTTTTGTAGATCCTTTTAAGATTTTCTACATACAGGACCACAGTGACTGTAAAGACCATTTTACTTCTTCCTTTCCATTATTTCCTTTTATTTCCTTCTCTTATTTTACTGCAATGCCAAGAACCTCCAGTATAATGGTGAATAGAAGGGGAGAGAACAGATATCTTTGCTTTCTTTCCAATCTTAAGGAGAAAACATACAGTTTTCACTAATTAGTATGATGTTAGTTGTTGGTTCCTCAAAGATTCCATTCATTTAGCTTGAGATAGTTCCACTGTATTTCAAGTTGGCTAAGAGTTTTTATCATGAATGAGTTTTTATTTTTTTTCTAATGCTTTCTCTTCATCTATTGAGATGATCATACAGTTTGTCTTTTTGTCTATTAGTGTGGTGAATTACATTACTTGATTTTCAAAAGTCAAATTAATATTACATTCCTGAAATAAGCCCCACTTTGTCATGAAGTTCATTCTTTTTATATATTGCTGGGTTTAATTTGTTCATATTTTGTCAATGATTTTTGCATATATTACCTGAGAGACTGATATGGTTTGGCTCTGTGTCCCCACTCAAACCTCATACTGAATTGTGATCCCCAGTGTTGAATGTAGGCCTCATGGGAGGTAACTGCATCATCGGAGTAGTTTCTAATGTTTGAGCACTATCCCCCAAGGGCTGACTTGTGATAGAGTTCTCACGAGATTTGGCTTGAAACTGTGTAGCACCTCCCCCTTCTCTCTCTCTCTCTCGCTCTCTCTCTCTCTCTCTCTCCCCCCCTCTTTCTCCCCACCCCCCCCTCACTCCTGCTGGCCATGTGAAATGTGCTTTCTTCCCCTTCATCTTCCACCATGACTGTAAGTTTCCTGAGGCCTCCCCAGACATGCCTCCTGTACAGCATGCAGAACTGGGAGCCAATTAAATCTCCTTTATTTATGAAGTACTGGTCTCAGATAGCTCTTTATAGCAATGTGAGAATGGACTAATACAGGACACTGATAACTTTCCAGTAATAATTGTTTCTGGTTTGGGTATTAGGAAAATGCTGGATTCATAAAATGTGTTAGAAAGTATCATTTCTCTTCTACTTTATAAAAATATGTGTAGAATCAGTATTATTTCTTCCTTAAAAATTTGATAGAATTCACTAGTGGTCATTTGGGTCTGAAGTTTGTTGGTAGGTTTTAAATTACAGATTTGAATACAGATTTGAATTTTCGTTGTTGTTGTTTTTGAGATAGGTCTCACTCTGTCACTCAGCTAGTGTGCAGTGGTGCCATCTTGGCTCACTGCAACCTCCACCTCCCAGGTTCAAGCGATTCTCCTGCCTTAGCCTCCTGAGTAGCTGGGATTACAGACACCCACCACCACACCCAGCTAATTTTTTTTTGTATTTTTATTAGAGACAGGGTTTCACCATGTTAGTGAGGCTCATCTCGAACTTCTGACCTCAAGTGATCTGTCTGCCTCAGCCTCCCAAAGTGCTGGCATTACAGGCATGGGCCACCGTGCCAGCTAATTTTTTTTGTATATTTAGTAGAGATGGGGTTTCACCATGTTGGCCAGGCTGGTCTTGAACTCCTGGCCTCAGGTGATCTGTCTGCCTCAGCCTTCCAAAGTGCTGGGATTACAGGCATGAGCCACCACACCCAGCCACAATATTTTTTATTTTCTATTATGATCATTCAAAGCAACAAAATTTTTTCTAAGCACTATTTTAGCTGCATCTTAAAATGATTATTTCTTAGGGACAGGCTCTCAGTATGTTGCCCAGATGGAACTCAAACTCCTGGGCCCAGTGATCTTCCTGCCTCAGCTTCCTGACTAGCCAAGACTATAGACACCCATCACCATGCCCAGCTTGCATCTCACAGATTTTCACATGTGCATTTTCATTTGCATTCCATTCAAAGTGTTTATATACATTCTTATTTCTTTTTGACCATGAGTTATCTAGCAACATGATAATTTCCAACTATTTGGGGATTTTCTGGATATATTTATGTTACTATTTCTGTTATTGATAAAGAACATACTCTGTATGATTTCAATATTTTAAATGTATTGCAGCTAATTGTATGGCTTGGTATATGATCTATCTTGGTGTATGTTCTAGGTAGACATGAATAAAATGTGTATTATGCTCTTGCTGGATGGACTGTTCTATAAATATCAATGAGGTCATTGTAAAGTTTATTCTCTGTAGTTTTGTTGCCGAGTTAAAAACGAGGAAACTGAGACCAGCACAAGAAAATTAGATGCCAATTTATTCAGTTCCCGGGCGAGGTTCTATGGTCCCGGGGAGAGGGGCCAGGGAAGTCACACCTGACTCCGCTTAGGAGTGGGGTTTTATAGGGAGTGAAGGCGTTCCATTGGATTTGGAGAAACAGGATGTGGACGGGGTGAGCTGCTATTGGTAGGTAGGTGGGATTTCCGGTGAGCAGGCTAAGTGCTGAGTGCAGAGGGGATTTCCAAGGGTGGGGTTAGGTGCTGAGTGCAGAGGGGATTTCCAAGGCGGGCTAGGTGCCAAGTGCAGAGGGGATTTCCAAGGAGGAGCTAGATGATGGGCATATTCTGATAATGTAATTTTCCAACAGGGAGGGAGATGGACGTGTTCGAACTCCCGGCAAGGCAACCAGCCTTACAGTCATGCTGGTTGATAGTGTTCTTTGAGTCTTCTAATGCACTATGGTTGTTTTCTATTTGAATCATCAGTTATTGGGGAGAAGAATAATGAGATTTCCAATTCTAAGTGTGTATTTGCCTATTTCTCCTTTCTGTTCTATCAAATATTGCCTCATGTACAGTATTCTTTTGACTTCTTGATGAATTCACCCCTTTATCACTATAAAAATGTCCCTCTTTATCTCTGCTAATAGTCCTGTTTCTGAATCTACACTGACAATTACTAATATAGGCATTCTAGCTTTCTTTTAATAAGTGTTAATAATATAGTATGTCTTTTCCATCCTCATATTTTTAATCTATCAGTATCATTCAATAAATCATATATATATATATATTCCATATATATACATGTGCACATATATATGGTTTCTCGAATATAGCACATAGTTGAGGCTTGCTTTTTTTAATCCAATCTTACAATTCCTGGCTTTTAATTGTGTTCCTTAGTTAAATTTGCCATCTTCCTACCAGTTTCTATTTGTCCCATCTATTCTTTGCTCCCTTCTTACTCTTTTCTAGCCTTAGAGTTAATTGAATAACTTTTATAATTCCATTCTATTTCCATCATTGGATTATTAACTATTTCTGTTTTAAGGAGTTGCTCTGGGGTTTACAGTATCTATCTTTAGTTTTTCACAGTCTACCTTCACATAGTATCATTCCTCTTCCTCTGTAATATAAGAAACACACAACACTATACTCCCATTCACTCCTTCTGTCCTCCATGTTATTGTTGTCATACATTTTACTCCTACATATTTTATAAACTTCATGATACATTGTTTTTATTTTTGCTTTAAACAGTCAGTAGTCTTTATAAGTAATTTCCAAATATGAGAAAAGATATCTCTTTTAGCCCCCATGTATTCCACCTTCAGCATTCTTCACTTCTTTTTATAGATCCAGATTTCCATTTCCTATCGCTTTCCTTTTGCCTGAGGAATTTAAATAAAGATTTATTTTAGTGCAGGTCTACTGGCAGTGGGTTCTTTCTGATTTTTAATCATCTGAAAAAAGGCTCTTTTGTTTTGTTTTAGGTAAGAACACTTAACATAAGATCTGCCCTCTTAACCAATTTTAAATTCACAATACAGTATTGTTAACTAGACACAATGTTGTGAAGGTCTCTCAAACTTAATCCTCTTGCACGACTGAAATTTTATGCTCACTGAAAAGCAACTCTCCATGTCCCCTCTCCTAGCCCTTGGTAACCACTATTCTACTCTCTGCTTCCATGTGTTTACTTAATACACCTTATATATGAATTATCAGGTAGTAGTTGTCTTTTGGTGACTATGCATCATATATCACTTAGCATAATTTCTTCAAGGTCCATTAGCATTGTCACATATGGTAGAATGTTCTCTTTTTTTTTACAGCTAAATAATATTCCATTGTATGTATACAGCACATTTTCTCTATCCACTCATCTGTCAACGGACATTTAGGTTGTTTCCACATCTGAGCTATAGAACATGAAAGTATTAATATATCTGAGACCCAGATTTCAATTCTTTTGGTAAATACCCAGAAGTAGAGTGCTGGATCATGTTATTTACAGATTTAATTTTTTTGAGAAACCTCTATGCTGTTTTCATAGTGGCTGCACTATTTTACACTCCCAACAATAATTTACAAGGGTCCCAGTGTCTCCACATCTTCACCAACACTTATCTTTTTGTTTTTGATAATAGTTATCCTAACAAGTGTGAAGTAATATCTCATTGTGATTTTGATTTGCATTTTCCTGATGATTAGTGATGTTACACATCTTTTCATATACTTGTTGGTCATTTGCGTCTTTTGGAGAAATTTCTATTCCATTCCTCTGCCTACTTTTTGTTAGTTGCTTCGTTCTTGAGTTAAAAGAGTTCCTTGTAGTTTTGGATATTAACCCCTTATCAGATATATTATTTGCAAATATATTCTCCCATTCCACAGACTGCCTTTCACTGTAATTCTTTCCTTGCTGTACAGAGAGGCTTTTTAGTTTCATGTAGTCCAACTTGCCTATTTTTACTTTGGTTGCCTGTGCTTTGGTGCTATACTCAAGAAATCATTGCCAAGACCAACGTCATAAAACTTTCACTCTGTGTTTTCTTCTATAAAGTTTCAGGTCTTATATTTAACTCTTTAATCTCTTTTTGAGTTGATTTTTGTGTATGATGCCAGCCCAATTTATTTTCTTGCATGGGAATATCCAGTTTTCCCAACACCATTTGTTGAAGTGACTATCTTTTCCCCATTGTGTATTCCTGGCACCCTTATCAAAGATTAGTTTGGTTTTCTTGCTTGGTTTCTTCCTGGGCTTTCTATTTTGTTCCATTTCATTAGTCTGCATGTCTTTCTTTATGCCAATAGCATACTGTTCTAATTAATGTAGCTTTGTGATTTATTTTGAAACCAGGAAGTATGATGCCCCCAACTTTGTTTCTTTCTCAAAATTGTTTTGGCTATTCAGGGTACTCTGTAGCCCCAAGTGAACTTTGGGGTTGCTTTTTATATTTCTGTAAAAAAAAAAAAAAAAGAGGCCAGGCATGGTGGCTCACACCTGTAATCTCAGTACTTTGGGAAACCAAGGCAGGCAGATCACAAGGTCAGGAGTTCGAGACCAGCCTGGCCAACATAGTGAAACCCCGTCTCTACTAAAAATACAAAAAAATTTAGCCGGGCATGTTGGTACATGTCTGTAGTCCCAGCTACTCAGGAGGCTGAGGCAGGAGAATCACTTCAACCCAGGAGGTGGAGGTTGTGGTAAGCAGAGATCGCACCACTGCACTTCAGCCTGAGCAACAGAGTGAGACTCCATCTCAAAAAAAAAAAAAAAAATGCCACTGGTATTTTAATAAGCATCGTATTTAATCTGTACATTGCTTTGGGTAGTGTGGACATTTTAACAATATTAAATCTTCTGATTCATGAACACATGAAGTCTTTCCATTTATTTGTATCTCCTTTAATTCCTTTCATCAGTGTTTTACAGTTTTTGGTGTATAATGATATAACTTCCTTAGTTTTTTCCTAAGTATTTTATTCTCTTTAATATTTTTGTAAATGAGTTGTTTTCTTGGCTTCTTTTTAGAAAAACTCACTTTTCTAAGATGCAACTGAATTTTGTTTGCTGATTTTGTATCCTGCAACTTTATTTAGTGTGTGTGTGTGTGTGTGTGTGTGTGCGCACGTGTGTGTGTGTCTAGAATTCTGGCACATAGGTTATTGTCAGCTTTCAGGCCAGATATATGTTCCTTTTGATGGGTCTCTAAATGACCCACCGGCACGAGAGAATTCCATTCCCAGCTCCTTCTAAATGCCTGTCTGCAAACTTCTCTTTGTGTTAACATCTTCCTTTCTTTGAAATAAAACCATCCATCATCAAGAGTCCCGGCGAAAAGCTTGCTGTCAGCTTTCAGGACTGGGTATTTGTAGGTTTCGCTGGGCCTCTAAAAGGACCACTGTTGAGAGATAATTCCCTCCTAGCTCTTTCTAAATCCCAGCCTGCAAATGTCTCTTGGCTCCCTTTGGATTCCGTTGCCCTGCACTCTAGTCTATAAACTGCCTCCAGTTAGGAAGCTGAGAAAATCATAGGGCTCACCTAGTTTGTTTCTCATCTTTCAGGGGATCAAGGTCCTATACTGCCTGTTGTCCAGTGTCTTCTAATTCTGTGATACAGGAGGGCAGTTGCCAAAGCAGTTGATCCTATTCTAGGTCTCTTATTTGTACGCTAATTCTCATTATAGCCCATGAAATAGAAGCTTACAGTCATGGCAGAAAGCAAAGAGGAGCCAGTGTGTCATATGGCAAGAGAGATGCCAGCCTCTTTTAAACAACTAGTTCTCATATGAACCGACAGAGTGAGAACTCACTTATCACCATGGGGTGGGCACCAAGCCATTCTTGAGGAATCCACTCCCCTGACCCAAACACCTCCCATCAGTCCCTGTCCAACATTGGGGATCACATTTCAACATGAGGTTTGGAAGGGACAAATATCCAAACCATATCACCTGGCAAATGTTAGAGCTGAGATTTGAATGCAGGAAGTCTGGCACATGCTTTTAAGCACTCTACTGTATGGACTCTCAAGGAAGTATTAGAAATATAACAAAAATCTCTGAAGCATACTAAGATACTTAAAAATCTCTAAAGATACTAAGATATTTAAGATATTTAGGAGTAAGAGATAGCCATGGTCTCAAATTTAAGTAAGAGGATGAATGCAAAGTTCTGAGCTGTAGATAGGAGTTATTTTCATGCCTACAGAATGGTTTGGGCTTTGACTCAATCAATGAAGATTAGGTACAGGCGAGGGGTAGTTGTTCCATAAATACTAAGAGACATCGTTGCTAGGGGAGACAGGAGGGCGAAACATGCTTCCAATACATAGAAGAATGCCCCTTGAACTAACCTTGACAACATCAGTATTCTAAAGAGTGATGTGTTCAATTTGCCCAGCAAGGCTGAGAGTCAGCAGTTTGCAGGACAGACCTGATTGTCTAGAGAGCAAATCAGAGAGGATACTTTGCAATTAGAGAAGCTGCTATGAAGGAAGGAAAGTCAGGGTTCTATAGGAAAAGACATAACTGCTGATTACATAGAATGGCTACTGTCTCACAACTAAAAGTAACAGACCTGATGCCTCACTTAATTCTTCACATTGAGAAAACTGTCTCTATTAATTGTCCTCTTAGAATTATTCCCTCTGGCAGTGAATGGGGTCGTCACAGTTCATCGTTTCTATGCACTTGCCTCAAAAACATCAGTCTTAGATGCTCCAGAAATGTCAAGAGTTCGGGGGTAAATGCTATTTTACAATGTAAATGTTTACCACTATCCTTTAATAACTAAGGAGGCTCCCTAAAGAGTGACTTACCCTTTCATGGCTAGTTATTGTCTTTTTTTTTATTCAACTTCTTACAGGCTGAATTTCTCAGCTATATTAACACTGTACTGGGCATTTATTTGCTCAGTTGAAAACCTCTCAGCCTTCTGTATATATTTACACAATAGTTTTTGTAACATCTTGTCTTGTTTATCCAATACCTTGGAGGCAGACTGCTCTACTCCAAAAGATGTGCCCCTGTAAACCTTTAGTTTTTTTGTTTGTTTTTTATGTAAATGCCTCTCTTAGCCAATCTGTCTTCCTTTTGTGTGATGATGTTTGGGGCTTCTTTCTATCCTTGGGTTGAAAAATGTACTTTTCATCTGTACCAGTTATTAATTTATTGTCATTCGGCTCCAAGCCCACTTTCTTCATCCTGCTTTGTAACGCTGCAGCTGAACTCTACGGGCCATACTTCTCCTTTGCCAGCTGGCTCCATGTTAGGCTTTGAGGAGCGTGGAGAGGACAATGCACAGCGGGAAGAGAGAGGACTTTTTCTTCTTCATCTAGTTTTCTATTTTTCCATGCAGTGGCAGGCAGATTAGCATGCAGTTTTCCTGGTCAGGTTTTACAGCCGTGGCAGGCTGCCCTTTGCAGTTTAACAACAGGTGCCCTTCAGCAAGTTTCCTTGGCAGCACGTTTCTCTAACAACCAGGTACTCTCCTCAGAGGTCTGAATCCAGCCTTGCAGGGACTTTTTCTGTGAGTTTCTAAGTTCCTTCCTTGTTCATTTTTCCCTTAGTCTTAAGAGTAGTAGCCAATTTCAGCAGTTAACTGCCTTGCTGCCCCTTAAGAGTTTTTCTTCCCCTTTGCGTAGTCAACAGAACTTTATGTAGTCAACAATTTCTTTCTTTTTTTTTTTTTTTTTTTTTCCGAGACGGAGTCTAGCTCTCTTGCCCAGGCTGGGGTCCAGTGGCATGATTTCGGCTCACTGCAACCTCTGCCTCCTGGGTTCAAGCAATTCTCCTGACTTAGCCTCCCAAGTAGCTGAGATTATAGGCACCTGCCACCACACCCAGCTAAATTTTTGTATTTTTAGTAGAGATGGGGTTCCACTATGTTGGCCAGGCTGGTTTCGAACTCCTGACCTTGTGATCCGCCCACCTCCAAAGTGCTGGGATTATAAGCATGAACCATAATGTTGGCCCACCATAATGGGCCAACAATTCTTTATATTAAATTCTCTCTGTTCAAATTTCTGCTGTGATTTCTGTTCCTTGCTTGAACTCTGATACAACACCTAAGGACACTTTGGTCCTACTAGATTCTTATTTTTGAAAGATGATGACAAGAATAAAGGAGTTGTGTGTGTGCATATGTGCACGTGCGTGCATGCATGTGTGCTTGCCATTTAAAAGCAGTAGAATAGCACAGTGGACAGTACAGGATACTAAAGCCAAATTGGCTTTATCACTTCCTAGTTGTGTGCCCTGGGGTGAGGTGAGTTGCTTCAGTGCCTTCATCTGTAAAATGGAGATAGAGTTGCTAGAATATACCCAGTTAAATTTAAATTTCAGATAAATCACAAATAATTTATTAATATAAGTATATACCAAATATTGTACAGGTATCCTTCCTGTATTTTTATTTGCTAAATCTGACAAGACTAGTATTACATCATAAAAGGTTAAATTAGGGCCAGGCATGGTGGCTTACGCCCGTAATCCCAACACTTTGGGAGGCTGAGGCGGTTGGATCACTTGAGGTCAGGAGTTCGAGACCAGCCTGGCCAACATGGTGAAACCCCATCTCTACTAAAAATATAAAAAACTAGCTGGGCACAGTGGTGGGAGCCTGTAATCCCATTTACTCAGGAGGCTGAGACAGGAGAATCGCATGAACCCAGGAGGCAGAAGTTACAGTGAGCCGTGATCGCACCATTGCACTCCAGCCTGGGCGCCTTTGTTTCTTTGCTACAATGTACCAGCACTGTTTTTTTCAGGGACACTCTGCCATGAATTATAATGTTCCTGCATCATCTATTGATCCCTCTAACTGCATTTCCCACAGCTCCCTACCAACCCCCATCCTTCAAAGTAGCAAGGCCAGGCAGTCTTTTTGGGTAGGAGTTGTTACTGATCAAATAAAAATATGCATCTGACCCAAGGGAGCTCAGTCATACACTGGGCTTCAACCCTTGAGGCAGCCCAACAAGAAAGATGTCCAATAAATGTAGTAGGATTCTATACTAAGCAGTCAAAATTTAGGTTGGAGAATACAGAGGGAATGGATCAGTGAGTATCAAAGGAAAGAAGGGTAGATATGCAAATATGAGAAAATCTGTCATATAAGATAGTTCCAAAAGGAGAGAAAGAGGGCAGGTATCTTAAAAACTGCTGAAATCCTTTTATTTTTTCCTGTTCCAGATCTTACGTAGTCCTACAATAAACCCCTTTTTCTGCTCTTTGCAAATCACACACACACACACACACACACACACACACACAATTGAGCAAATAAATATTCCTACTTCATCTAACAAATGTGTGCTGGGAACCATTAGAGAAGGTGGGGATACAGAGTTGAGAAGCACCACCTCTCTCCTGGAAGATCTTGGGAGTTTAGACAGTGGGGAATGCAAGGAGGACTTGTGTATAAATAGGGACAATATAAATGTTCTTATGCTAGGAAAGTATGAAATGGGGGCAAATTTAACTCCTTTTCTAGCTCTGACTTCTAGGCATTGAACTATACCTAACATGTGGTGTCATGTGAATGTTCTGAGATTACAATTATGGAAAAATAAAAGAAGCATAGGAGGCAAAAAACCTTCAGTAGTAGGAAAAGCAAGATATTTTACAGCTTAGGGCCATGAGAATGCAAACACCACATTTAAAAAAATGTATAGATGTATAATTTAATGTATGTGTGTATGTGCACCTGTATACATGCACACAAAAATACATATTAAAGACACAGTGAAGCTAAATGGATCTGCCACATCTGTAATGTTTTAAAAGACAGCCAGACAACACTCCTCTGCTGGGTCACATTCATGTTTTCCATGATTTCTAAGTATTGTGAATGGCTGAATTATTCTTAACCAAAGGTTTGGGGATCACATGAAAAAGGACAAAGAAGGATGGGGAGAGATGACACTGATGGTGTAAGAAGCAAGCACCAGGAAGTAAAAATGCAACAGAGGCCAAGAATCATACATGGGAGACTCAACTAGAAGACTGCCTAGAAATGGGTGAAGCTAGCAAACCTACTGGAAAGGTTTTGCATATTCTTTGGCTCAGGATATGTCAATCTCAGTGCCAACAAATACAGCTAGTGCTCAACTTACGACCACGATTGGTTCCGACAGACCGGTCGTAACACGATTTGGGTATAAGTTGAGTAGGCTATATGTACAGTACTGTGAAACGATGCTATAAAAATCTTTAAGTCATATTTTATCATAATTTTCTCTCATTGTTATATATCATAATTTTCTTTGTTCATTTTATGCCATTTGTATCATCTCTACACCATTTTGTTTCTTATTTTTATATTCGTCAGGTTTAAGTAAAACACTGCATTACCAGTACAACTGGTTTAATATTTGCAAAACATACAAAATTACAAAATACAGGTGCATACAAAAATACAAAATACAGGTGTAAAAAACACTATAGGAAATATTTTCCAATTGCAAAACTTATCAAAATATATAAACATGTACGAAACATTTTATTGGCCGCTGGTGCTTGGCTGCGGATCATTGATGTCGTCATCTGAGGCAGCAGTTGGGGTTACCGGAGTTGGTTTTTTCATAAACATGGTGAGCTTTGTCTGAATTGTATGTTTCTTTTTTTCTTCATAAATTTCACGATACGGAAGAAATACATCGTGCACCATCCGTTCAATCCTTGCAAATCGTTCAATGTTTGGGTCCATTGCTTCAAAATGTATAAGTAGTTTATTCAGTAAAGATAAACCGTCTGATAATCCCTTAGTGGTGAACTAACTTTCTGGCTCCTCCTCTTCTTTCTCTGCTTCTCTTCTTTCTTCTTTCGCCACTCTTTCTTCTTCCAGTTCAATTAGCTCTTCATTTGTAAGTTCTCCGGGTTCTTTGTCTAGCAACTCTTCGACCTCTTCCATTTCACACTCCAAAGAAAGGTCTTTAGCGAGTTTTACTATTTTTTCCCGAATCGTTTCAAGTTCATGTTCACTGTCAAATCCGTCAAAATCATTAACATAATGCTTAACACAATTTTTCCAGATGCCATTCATGCACTTTGTCGTCACAGCCTCCCAGGCGGTAGCGATATTCTTGATACACATCAAAATGTTGTAGTGTTTCCAAAAATCTACAGCGGAGCAGTCGTGGCTAGCGATTGTGGTCGTAAAGTCGAATGGTCATAAGTTGCATAGGTCGTAAGTCGATCAATACCTGTAAGCAGAAACTTAGCTGCGCCCCCTAGTGAAACTCAGTGGCATGTTTACAAAATAGATAAGCACACTGCCACTGTGAGCTAAAGACAACTTTTTCTCTTGTTCGAAGAATTTGCAATGCTACTTTCTCTGTAGAGGCCGGCAACTCCTTGTTAATATACAGGACTATACACAGGAATCCCTGACTGAGAAGAGTCAATATGATTATAAGAACTTCTCCCAAAATATTTTACTCCCTCCTTGGTCAATCATTCTAACTATATACAGTGTTTTTTTCCCCCAGAAACTTATCCCTACCTTTTTGATCTAGTAGTAATGATACCATGAAGAGATTACTGCTGGTGAATAATAGAATGCTGGTATTCAGTCACAGACATTTATGAAGTCTACTCAGTGCCAGACACCGTGTTAGATATACAGTACTTACTGTAGCCCAGGCTGTGTCCTGAGCCCTCTACATGTTAACTCACTTCACCATCACAACAGCTCTAAGAAATAGGTACTTTTACTGATGAGAAAACTGAAGTATAGAGAGGTCACACAGCCAGCTAGTGCTAGAGGCAGGATTTAAACCCAGGCTTTCTGGCTTCAGAGTCTATATTGCTAATCATTATGGCATCCTACCTTGAATACAAATGTCTGGCATAGGTCTCATCCTCAAAGACTTTAAAAGTCTAGTGGGTGTATCCCTAGAGTCTGTCACCCTTTCAAAATGAAAATTCCAATTTCCAGCTCCTCCTGCCCTCTTTAAGCATGGAGGATGGCAGTGGTTGGACACCAAGATAAGGGCCACTGAAAATAAACCTGTATTTCCTTTTCAGCTTCCCACTGTAGAACAGGCCAATAACCACTCTAAATGATAATTGGATGATCTTCTCGGGCTTTGTAATAACAAAACTTCAACTGAAGATTGCTTTAGGGTGATTTATTTGATCCAAGAAAATGATGCACAAATTAAACCACACTCTCCCAGTGAATTACACTATAATTGCAGCGAGGGAATTTATTACTTTCTTTAAAAGGAGTCTGGGCAGATGAACACATTTGGTAGAAAAACAGAACTCAATGCAGACAGCCCATGGGCGGTGTGCATTACAGGTTTAAGTATTGCCATTACTGATATAGCAGCTAAATACACCACAGCATTGGTCCTCTAGGATCCAAGTCTGATCAAAATTTCCACACAGTGAGTTAATGATGCAAGTTGAGAACAAAATGCAACTGAAGAAGTGGAAAATAAACAGTCAAAGGCAATGTTGACAGAGAGATCCTATTTCCAGTGGTTCAGAGGCCTGAAAGGGAGGGATGAAAATTAACTCTGCAGATGGATGGAATGCTGGAGCCCCAAGTTGCAAAGCAGTAACATAAGCTCAGATATAGATTCTGGCACCTGACAACCTCCTCAACCTAGCAGACAACCTGGGGAACTGCCTGCTTTTTGCAGGCACTAGCAGTAGTCGAGATAGGGCCAGGTAGGACTGGGCAGCTGGGATGCCAGGGCTGATCTTGCATGTAGCTGAGGTATTCAGTTCCTCATACAGTCCAACTGATGCACTCATTCCAATAACAAGGCTTGCTATTCTCTCCTTGGATACTACTGTCTTTGGGCTCTCCTCCTTAGCATCTTTTTTAAATTTTGTAGTTTCCTGAGTGAGAAAACCCACTGCATTTAGGTGCTGGGCTCTGGAGTCAGAGAGATGTGAGTTTATATCCTTCTTAGCTACTTAAGCTTGGACAGGTCACAGTCTCTCTAATCTTTAGACTGCTTATTTGCAAACTTGGGTTGATGATGCCCAGTCCACTGAATTGTGTTAATTGAAATAATGTATATAATTAGAAATCATTATTCTGTTATTAAGGGATTCACATTCATGTGTGACTCATAAGGCCTAGGTTTTCTAAAGAAAGGTAAAAATGTTATAACAACATGAGTAAACCCAGGCTACTAAAATTTCTGAGTTGGAAGAGATATTGGAGATCACCTGGGATGGAAAGGATGCTGAATAAAAAAAGAAGGTGGAAAAGAGGAAGGTGAGGAATTGAGGTATTTCAAAGACAAATTTCATCTTAATTCTCACACACATAAAAAAATCTTTCTTGAATGTCAACTATGTGCAAGGCACCATGCTAGACATTGTCATTGCCCTAAAGATTGCTAGAGTCTAGTAGAGTAGGTAAGGTACAAACCCATCTTGGGCTAAGACTTATGAGAGAAAGATTCTAAGGACAAGCACATGTACTCCTGGAGGTAGATCAACCAAAGGTCATTCCCTGGCAGGCTGCCTCGTCCATCTGCCAGTCTTTCCTACGTTAAAGGTCCCCAAGACAAGCAGTTTCATAGCTGCCCCTCCCTGGTCACCAATTCTGTGCCTCAAACTGTGACAGGCAATTCTTTCCAATGTCTAATTGACACATCTTGTGTCATGGTTTAAATCCAATTCTTCTTGTCTGTTCTCAAAGAAGATGGAGAGCAGCTGGCCCCTACCTTCTGCATAATAACCCTCTCAGGGTTTGGACACTGTCATTAAGTTGCCCTTGAGGTCTGGATTCATTATCCATTGTGGACTGACAGAAAAAACAAGATGCAGACATTGTACTTCATTTTCATGGCAAATGAGTTCCTGAGGGAATGTGGTGATACGGAGGACCGTGCAAGTTGCCTTTGGCCATGGAAAAGACATTGGGGTAGGCAGCTGCAAGGCAGTCAGTGATTTTCTCCCAAGGACAGTAAATAGACTCTGATGCATCCTGATAACCCTTCATCACTACTGTCACCCACAGAAGTTCATCCAAAAACTTCAGTTTTAGAGGACAAGGGAAATTTGTGCCCTATTCGGACAGTCATCTTCGTAGGGAGAACCAGGCAGCAAAATGAGTAAAGGGAAATAAAGACTGTATTTTTAGTTCAGTACTAATTTGATCTCATGTTTTTGGTTATTTAAAAAGATACACCTATTTATGTATGAATCATACTTTTTATTTTCTATATTTTATCATGCCCTGCTGGCTAGGGACAGACTGGCCCTCATAGGGCTGGTTAATTCCTAGATAGCAAAGGACTCTGCTGAGGGTATCTTTCATATGCACACCAACCAATCCAAAGGCCGTATCTCCCACCACAACTTTAACTCTCATACAGCAAGCCAGCATTTCCCCTACCCTAATCACCCCAGGACCAAGTGTCAAACAACCAGAGACCACCTTTATAACCTAGGGCCTGCTGAAATTATCGAAACTGCTATCCAACTTCCAAACTTGCTCATACTTGCCTTCTTTGTCTCACCCATTACTTCCCTGGAAAAACACAATAAATGCTCTGGGCTATGCTTCCCCTCTCTCCTCCTGCTGCCTCCTGACTGACCCTGATACTTCCCCACATGGCCCTACATGGCATGACATGGACCCTTCTCTTGCGAAGTATAAGAAAGAAAACTTCTTTCAATGGCATTGACCTCTCTGTGTCTGTCACCTAATCGTACCTGATTAAAACAAATCCTGAGTATCTTAGTCTGTTTCGTGCTGCTATTTAAAAAAAAGACAAACAAACAAAATAACCTTACAGTTCTCTTACAGTTCTGGAAGCTGGGAACTCCAAGATCAAAGTGCCAGCATCTTGTAAGGGCCTTCTTGCTGTGTTTTTACAAGAGAGAGCAAACCCACTACCTAGAGCTTTTTATAGCAGTATTAATCCTAAACACCTTCCAACCTCCCACTATTGTGTTGATGGTGAAGTTTCCAACATGTGAATTTTGGAGGGGACAGAAACATTCAAACCACAGCACTGGGTAAAACTCTGGAAACAATTTATCACACCTTAAATCATTTAGATAATATGCCTCAAATTGTAGTAATATTAAACCACAAAGTACTTAATATTGTTGGGTAATATTGCCCATTGCTGAGGTAGTAATTTGCAATCTAAGGAGTACTTTGTTATTTGTAAATACTGACCATTAAGCTTCAACACTTGATAGACATCAGCTTTCAAGAGGTATTCAGAGGTAACTCATTCATCATTTCCCTGTCTAATGGTGTTCAAACAGATATATATTTTCTGTCCTTTAACAACTCTATGAAAGGAAACTAGATTTTTGTTAAGTACAAAGAAAGGAAACTAGATTTTTGTTAAGTATAAACAAGATTTACATAGTATGCAAATATATCATTCTTTTGCTATCATCAAAACAAAAAAAAAATCCATGGACGTGCATCTTAATTTCCTTGTCAGAATTTCCATCTTCCTTTTTTGCTTTTCTCTCTTATTTTCTACATCATGCTGTCAGTACTCCTTGATTTTCATCAGAGGTTCTTTCTGTCCACTTAACCTTTAAGATGAAAAGGCCTTTGTTCTAATCTACCTTCACATACGGCAAATCCCATTTATGTTTGCATTGTAGCTTGTCTCCTCAGACCAGACTGACATGGGGACCTTCACATACAGCAAATCCCATATTGCTGACAGGGAAAGCAAGAGTCTTGGTTAAGTGTCTTGGTCAAAATCATATACCAAGGCACACAATCAATTCGGGACTTTTGACTTTCAGCAACCTATGGGAACCTTGGCCAATAACATTTGTTATAGACTAAATGTTTGTGTCCTCCCCCAAAATTCATATGTTGAAATCTTATCGCTCATGTGACAGTATTTGGAGGTGAAACTTTGGGAGGTAATCATATCTTCAGGCACCTTGATCTTGGACTTCCCAGCCTCGAGGTCTGTGAAAAAAAGTTTCTGTTTAAGCTGCCCAGTCTGTGGTATTCTGTTATAGTAGCCCAAACTAGGACAATGTTCTTCCTAAAAAAGTCTAGAAACTGGATCCCTTCCTGACACCTTACACTAAAATTAACCCCAGATGGATTAAAGACTTAAACACAAGACCTAACACCATCAAAACCCTAGAAGAACATCTAGGCAAAACCATTCAGGACATAGGCGTAGGCAAGGACTTCATGACCAAAACACCAAAAGCACTGGCAACAAAAGCCAAAATAGACAAATGGGACCTAATCAAACTCCACAGCTTCTGCACGGCAAAAGAAACAGTCATTAGAGTGAATCGGCAACCA
>NW_016107502.1:1060906-1102675 GCF_001604975.1 Cebus imitator
GGGTGTTGAACAATGAGAACACATGGACACAGGGAGGGGAGCACTACACACTGGGGTCTGTTGGGGGGAAATAGGGGAGGGACAGCAGGGGGTGGGGAGTTGGGGAGAAATAGCATGGGGAGAAATGCCAGACATAGATGAAGGGGAGGAAGGCAGAAAATCACACTGCCATGTGTGTACCTATGCAACAATCTTGCATGTTCTTCACATGCACCCCAAAATCTAAAATGTAATAAAAAAAAAAGTCTAACACCAAATTTGAATAGAGGTGTAGAGATGGGACAAAATGATCTTTTAAGAAGCCCTTCAGTCTAAATGTACTTTCTAGTAATATCCTGCTAAAGAGTAATCTAGCGATTAAATAATATATCCAGGTATAGTTACTGTAACCCAAAACCCAAGTGCATCCCTGGATATTTACTGCAGACCTCTATACTTGCCCAATAATATAAACACCTTCACGCCCTATTTGGTAGATCAATTTTCAGATAGCACAAAGGAGAGAGGGATGACTAATAGTTGGGTAATAAAGATAAAAAATATTTTTTAAAGATGAAATAATGGGTTAATACCAAGAAGATAAAATTTAACAGGGATGTTGCTTCCCTTACCTCTGAGGCACACTCCCTTTCCCGATGAAAGGACTTTTACAATTTATTACTTATGGTGTAAATCCTGCATCTTCTTTAACATTATACCGTAAGAACTTTCTCATGTTATTAAATATTCTTCAGAAAGATAATTTTCACCAACACATGATATTCCTTTTTGTGTTTATATTTAACATTAACCTATTTTTGGCCAGTTATGTCACTTCTAATTATTTACACACATATTAGGCAACAGTAATTATCCTTTTCTATAAAAAATAATTTAATAGGGACAAATGTAAAGGCCTTTGTTTAGGCTCAAAACCTCAATAATATAATTATAGAATCTATTTTTCTGGGTTTCTAGAAATTTTTAGAAAAAAAACTATAGTTTTTTGTTGTTGTTGTTGTTAATGACAAGTGCAATATTCCTCACTAGTGCAACCAGAATGAGGTTAATATCAGGAAGACACATTAGCTCCACTATATTCTGTGCTAGTCATGTTATAACTCAAACAGTGTGTCTGTTCCAGATGTCACCCTTCATAAACAACATAGACAGATATTTAGAAGACTTCAATAAAATTCAATAATTTATCAGACGAGGGGTAACTTAAAGAAGGGAGAGATTTAATACTGAAGAAGAAATTAGGTTATAAGATCTTAGATTTAAAATACAGGAAGCAATATTTTGGGGAAGATTATATTGACTCCAGTGACTGAAAGCTATATGAAGCAGATTTCAGATGTAGCTTGGAGCAACTTAAAAACAAAAAAAAAGGCGTCTGCCAAGATGGCCAAATACAAACAGCTCTGGTGCGCAGCTCCCAGTGAGAGAGAGCAAGTGATCTCCGCACCTCCAAATGAGGTACCAGATTCATTTCAATGGGTCTGGTTGGACAGAGGGCACAGCCCAAAGAGGGCAAACTGAGGCAAGGAGAGGCACTGCTTCCCTCGAGAAGTGCATCTAACCAGAGGATCAGGGGCTTCCCCCTCCCCCAGCACACTGGTCCAGACACTGAGCTTCTCCCAAAGCCTCTGCAACTCACAGACCAGGAGATGTTTACCGGGCTGAAAAGCACCCAAATTACCTGCACAGAGCTGAACAGCAGCCCCAGCTGGTACCGTGGATTGTCAGCACAGATCTAGGTGGACACATAGCCAGGAAAGCCCGCAGGATGGAGCTACTGGCTCTCCGGAGAGAGGGGATGCTAAAAGCAGGGAGACAGGCAATAGGCTAGACGGGTCCCTTCCCCCACAAAGCCCAGCAGGCTGGCACCCTCTCGCTTGAGAGTTTTGCAGCCAGCACATGGGTCAAGCTTGACCCGGAAGGATTGAACTCGGTGGGGGAAGGGCATCTGCCAATACAGAGGCGGGCCTAATCTCCCAGTGTAAACAAAAGACACAGGAAGCCAATTCAGCAGCGGGACAGAGACCGTGGCAGCCCAGTAGCGCCTCTACAGGCAGACAAGGGACAGTCTCCAGCCTGAAGCAGCTCCCTAATATCAAAGCTAGATAAATCCATGAAGATGGGAAGAAACCAGTGCAAAAGGGATGAAACCATCAAAGACCAGGTGCCTCTCCTCCTCCAAGGGATCACAACTCCTCACCAGCAAGGGAACAACACAGGATGAATAATTAATTTGATTAATTGACAGACGCTGGTTTCAGAAGGTGTGTAATAACAAACTTCTCTGAGCTAAAGGAACATGTTCTAACCCAATGCAAAGAGACTAAAAACGTTGAAAAACTGTTAGACAAAATGCTAACTAGAATAACAAGCTTAAAGAAGAACATAAACAACTTGATGGAGCTGAAAAACAGAGCACGAGAACTTCATGAAGCGTACACAAGTTTCAATAGCCAAATCAATCAAGCAAAAGAAAGAATATCAGAGACTGAAGATCAACTCAATGAAATAAAATAAGAAGGCAAGATTAGAGAAAAAAGAGTAAAAAGAAATGAACAAAGCCTCCAAGAAATATAGGATTATGTGAAAAGACCTAATCTATGCTTCATTGGTGTACCTGAATGTGCCAGGAAGAATGAATCCAAGCTGGAAAACACTCTCCAGGATACTATCCAGCAGAGCTTCCCCAACCTAGCAAGGCAGGCCAACATTCAAATCCAGGAAACACAGAGAACACCACAAAGATATTCCTCAAGAAGCGCAACCCCAAGGCACATAATCGTCAGATTCACCAGGGTTGAGATGAAGGAAAAAATGCTAAGGGCAGCCAGAGAGAAAGGTCGGGTCACCCACAAAGGGAAGCCCATCAGATTCACAGTGGGTCTCTGAGCAGAAACCCTACAAGCCAGAAGAGAATGGAGACCAATATTCAACATCCTTAGAGAAAAGAACATTCAACCCAGAATCTCATATCTGGCCAAACTAAGCTTCATAAGTGAAGGAGAAATAAAATCCTTTACGGACAAGCAACTACTAAGAGACTTTTTCACCACCAGGCCTGCCTTACAAGAGCACTAAACATGAAAAGGAACAACCAGTACCAGCCACTACAAAAACGTACTAAATGGTAAAGGCCATTGACACAGTGAAGAAACTGCATCAACTAATGGGCAAAAAAACCAACCAGTAACAAAATGGCAGGATCAAATTCACACATAACATTAACTTTAAATGTAAATGATCTAAATGCCCCAATCAAAAGACACAGACTGGCAAACTGGATAAAAAGTCAAGACCCATCGGTGTGCTGTATTCAGGAAAGCCATCGCACATGCAAAGACACACATAGACTCAAAATAAAGGGATGGAATAGGATTTACCAAGCAAATGGAGAGCAAAAAAAAACAGGGGTTGCAATCCTAGTCTCTGATAAAATGGACTTCAAACCAACAAAGATCAAAAGAGACAAAGAAGGGCATTACATAATGGTAAAAGGATCAATCCAACAAGAAGAGTTAACTATCCTAAATATATATGCACCCAATACAGGAGCACCCAGAAATATAAAGCAAGTTCTTAATGACCTGCAAAGAAACTTAGACTCTCACACAATAATAGTGGGAGATTTTAACACTCCACTGTCAATATTAGACAGATCGAGACAGAAAAATCAACAAGGATATCCAGTACTTGAATGCAGATCTGGACCAAGCTGACCTAACAGACATCTACAGAACTCTCTATCCCAAATCCACAGAATATATATTCTTTTCAGCACCACATCGCACTTACTCTAAAATCGACCACATAATTGGAAGTAAATCACTCCTCAGCAAATGCAAAAGAACGGAACTCATACCAAACAGTCTCTCAGACCACAGATCAAATTAGAACTCAGGATTAAGAAACTCACTCAAAACTGCACAACTGCATGGAAACTGAACAACTTGCTTCTGAACGTCAACTGGATAAACAACGAAATGAAGTCAGAAATAAAGATGTTCTTCAAAACCAGTAAGAATGAAGGCTCAACATACCAGAATCTCTGGGACATATTTAAAGCAATGTCTAGAGGGAAATTTACAGCAATAAATGCCCACATGAGAAGCAAGGAAAGATCTAAAATTGACACCCTATCGTCAAAATTGAAAGAGCTAGAGGAGCAAGATCAAAAACACTCAAAAGGTAGCAGAAGACAAGAAATAACTAAGATCATAGCAGAACTGAAGGAGATAGAGACACAAAAAGCCCTTCAAAATATCAATAAAACCAAGAGGTGGCTTTTTGAAAAAATGAACAAAATAGACAGTCTGCTAGCCAGACTAATAAAAGAAAGAAGAATCGAATAGATGCAATAAAAAATGATAACGGGGGTATCACCACCGAAGCCACAGAAATACAAACTACCATCAGAGATTACTATGAACAACTCTACGCACATAAACCAGCAAATCCAGAAGAAATGGATAAATTCCTGGACATTTACACCCTCCCAAGACTAAATCAGGAAGAAGTTGAATCCCTGAATAGACCAATAACAAGATCTGAAATTGAGGCAGCAATTAATAGCCTACAAACCAAAAAAGTCCAGGTCTAGACAGGTTCACAGGCAAAATCTACCGGACGTACAAAGAGGAGCTGGTACCATTCCTTCTGAAACTATTCCAAACAATACAAAAAGAGGGAATCCTCCCTAACTCATTTTATGAGACCAACATCATCCTGATACCAATACCTGGCAGAGACTCAACTAAAAAAGAAAACTTCAGGCCAATATCCATGATGAACATCAATGATAAAGATCTTCAATAAAATACTGGCAAGCCAAATTCAACAGCGCATCAAAAAGCTTATCCATCACGATCAAGTAGGCTTGATCCCGGGGATGCAAATCTGGTTCAACATACACAAATCTATAAACGTAATCCATCACATAAACAAAACCAAAGACAAAAACCACATGGTCATCTCAATAGATGCAGAGAAGGCCTTTGACAAAATTCAACAGCCCTTTATACTAAAAGCTCTCAATAAACTAGGCATTGATGGGACATATCTCAAAATAATAAAAGCTATTTATGACAAACCATACTGAACGGGCAATGAACACCAATATCATTCTGAACTGGCAAAAACTGGAAGCATTCCCCTTGAAAACTGGCACTAGACAAGGATGCCCTCTCTTACCATTCCTATTCAATACAGTATTGGAAGTTCTAGCCAGAGAAATCAGGCAAGAGAAAGAAATAAAGCATATTCAATTAGGAAAAGAGGAAGTCACATTGTCTCTATTTGCAGATGACATGATTGTATATTTCGAAGACCCCATCCTCTCAGCCCAAAATCTACTTAAGCTGATAAGCAACTTCAGCAAAGTCTCCAGATACAAAATCAATGTGCAGAAATCACAAGCATTCCTATATACCAATAACAGATGGCCAAATCATGAGTGAACTCCCATTCACAATTGCTACAAAGAGAATAAAATACCTAGGAATACAACTAACAAAGGACACAAAGGACCTCTTCAATAAGAACTACAAACCACTGCTCAGGGAAATCAGAGAGGACACAAAGAGATGGAAAAACATTCCATGCTCATGGCTAGGAAGAATCAGTATCATGAAAATGGCCATACTGCCTAAAGTAATTTATAAATTCAATGCTATCACCTTCAATCTACCATTGACCTTCACAGAACTAGAAAAACCACTTTAAACTTCATATGGAACCAAAAGAGAGCCCACATAGCCAACGCAATCCTAAGCAAAAAGAACAAAGCTGGAGATATCACACTACCTGACTCCAAACTATACTACAAGGCTACTGTAATCAAAACAGCATGGTACTTGTACCAAAACAGAGATATAGACCAATGGAACAGAACAGAGGCCTCGGAGGCAACGTCACACATCTACAACCATCTGATCTTCGACAAACCTGATAAAAGCAAGCAATGGGGAAAGAATTCCCTGTTTAATAAATGGTGTTTGGAAACTGGCTAGCCATCTGCAGAAAGCTGAAACTGGACCCCTTCCTTACACCCTACACTAAAATTTAATCCAGATGGATTAAAGATTTAAACATAAAACCTAACACCATAAAAATCCTAGAAGAAAACCTAGGCAAAACTATTCAGGACATAGGCATAGGCAAGGACTTCATGTCTATAACCACAAAAGCAATGGCAACAAAAGCCAAAATAGACAAATGGGATCTAATTAAACTTAAGAGTTTCTGCACAGCAAAAGAAACAATCATTAGAGTGAACCGGCAACCAACAGAATGGGAAAAAATTTTTGTAATCTACCCATCTGACAAAGGCCTAATATACAGAATCTACAAAGAACTAAAGCAGATTTACATGAAAACAAACAAACAAACCAACCCATTCATAAGTGGGCAAAAGATACGAACAGACACTTTTCAAAAGAAGACATTTATGAGGCCAAAAAACACATGAAAAAATGTTCATCACTCATCATCAGAGAAATGCAAATCTAAACCACAATGAGATACCATCTCACACCAGTTAAAATGGCGATCATTAAAAAAACCAGGAGACAACAGATGCTGGAGAGGATGTGGAGAAAAAGGAACACTGTTACACTGTTGTTGGGAGTGTAAATTAGTTTAACCACTGTGGAAGACAGTGTGGCAATTCGTCAAGGATCTAGAAATAGAAATTCCATTTGACCCAGCAATCCCATTACTGGGTATACACCCAAAGGATTATAAATTGTTCTATTATAAAGACACATGCATACGTATGTTCACTGCGGCACTGTTTACAATAGCAAAGACCTGAATCCAACCCAGATGCCCATCAATGATAGACTGCATAAAGAAAATGTGGCACATGTACACCATGGAATACTATGCAGCCATAAAAAAGGATGAATTCATGTTCTTTGTAGGGACATGGATGAATCTGGAAACCATCATTGTCAGCAAACTGACACAGGAACAGAAAACCAAATACCGCATGTTCTTGCTCACAGGTGGGTGCTGAATAATGAGAACACATGAACACAGGGAGGGGAGCATCATATATTGGGGTCTCTTGGGGGGAGCTAAGGAAGGGACAGCAGGGGGTGGGGAGGTTGGGGAGGGATAACATGGGGAGAAATGTCAGATATAGGTGACAGGGGGATGGAGGCAGCAAACCACCTTGCTATGTATGTAGCTATGCAACAATCCTGCATGATCTGCACATGTACCCCAGAACCCAAAGTACAATAAAAAGAAATTAAATTTAATTTAAAATAAGAAAAAAAAAAACTCTAAAAGCTAGTGACATGATAATGAATTTTAATAGACTGACTTCTTCGCACTGAGGACTGTGAGATTGGAAGGGCTGACTAAAATTAGAAATGGTCTGAGTTTGAAACAGCTGGTTCCTCCTCCTCTGCGTACTCCTGGATGTTAGCATTCTTCAGGGTTCCATCATTGGCCTCTCAACACTTTCTATACATACCTTGGGTGAACTCAGTCACTTCCATAGCTTTAACAACCACTTACCTAAGGGTAGCTTTTACATCTGTATTTCTAGCCCTGACTTTTCTCTTGAGCTCCTCACCACAAATGTAGATAAGTCTTTACAAATGTAATATATCAAAATCAGAGTTAATTATCTTCCTGTTGTCATTAGTCAGGACTAATGTGTGTTTCAGAAACACTAGCCAGCATAGGCAAAATGAATAATTTATTGGCTTATGTTAACCAAACCATGACAGGAATTAAGCCAGCTCCAGGATGCTTGAAATCAGGAACCAAAAAAGCACCAGAACTCTCTTTCCTTCTGTCTCTCATATTTGCTTCTCTTTGTGTTAGTTTCAGTTTTTCCCTACTGAATACCAGATTCTTACACATATAAAAGACAAAACCATTAGCATCTCTAGAGCTGATACTTCCCAGATCCATCATCAGATTACCCCTAGTAATAATTCAAAATTCAAAAATTCCAGGGAAGGGATCAGATTGGGTCACACAGCCATACTTAGGCCAAATACTATGGACCAAGGTAGAGAGTATGAGACACAGACTGAACCAGCTTGCATCTGGTATCCACCCCTAGAACAATCACTATAGATAAGGACATAGGATTTTGTATTCTAAAAGGTAGGGACAGGGGTAGGGGTAGAAAGCAGCTCTTCTTAGGTTCGCCTACACAAGTGGAAGCAGGGGAGAACAGGTTACCCCTGCTGTTCTAGGAAAAGGGAGCAGTGCCCACCACACTCTCAAACCATGTTCTGTCTTCCACGTTGTTAATCTCCACTAATGACATCTCTATGAACCCAGTCTTACAAACTGTGCCCCAACTTCCTAAGAACTCTGGTCAGTTCCTCAAACCAAACCCAAACTCCTTAACTTAAAATACAAATCCCTTTCCAACCTGGCTTAACATATTTTTTTTCCCCCCAAATTATTCTGTTCCATTCCCACTCCCTGCTTTCCCCGCACAACCACACACTGCTGCACATGCAGCTCTTCTTCAGACACCCAGAGCCCTTTTCTAGCTCTACACATTGGTCCATGATTTGCTGGGATTGGATTATCTTTTCTCCCGTCTGTCACATGGTATTTTTCTATAAGATTCAGGCAAAATGTGGCCTTACCCTTAGGTTATACCTACCCTACTCTCCAGGAATATCTGACTCCTCGACTTTTTGCATTTCCTATGATTGTGAATCTATGTCTCTGACCAGCACTTAGCACATGGAATTATTTGTTTGATTACACAACTGTCTCCTTAGAAGGCCAAGAGCTTCTGGAAGAAAAGGACCACACCTTGTTCATCTTTGACATTAATCCAGCACAGGGCCTTCCACATAACTGCTAGCACATAGTAGACAATAAATATTTACTGACTAAAGCAACAATTAAAACCTTCTAATTTTAAGATTTGTTTGGTAGTTTTAATACCTGCAACTACACAGTAACAAAACTAAGACTTTCTTCCTCCCTCTCTTCCTTCCAGAATTAATGGATGTTTCCTTTGCTTTCATTATTTCCATTCGAAATGCTCCAAATTTATCCAATTCTATTGCAGCACCCACCACCAGTATTGTCAGCAACTTCTGAACCATTTTCCCTGTCATTAGTCCAAAATGGATACATATTTTATTTTCCTTGGCTTTGAAAATATATACTAAATCTGACAATCTAGATATTATAAAAGTATTAGGTGATTATTGTTGCTTCTGTTGAAGTTGGCAATGAAAAGAGATATCCAAAATCATGCTATCCTTATCCATAACCCTGTCCTGCCCCCTGGCCCACTAAAGGTTTTCTGGAATGGATGAGAAACAGATCTGCCTGGAAACCAAGGGAAATGGACATTAAGAACTCAAAATCACAGATCTGTTCTCATTTACATTGCCTGGCCTTTCTGTAGCTTGTTTTTTCTCCCCTGCATGCCAAGTTCCGTACTTATGTTTCTTGAAGTGAAAGATCGGGTGAGATGTGACACCATGCCACTGCAGTATGACTTCTCCCAGACCATCGGAAATCTTCTCACGGCCCCACAGAGGCCCTTCTCCTGGAACAAGCCAGAAATAATTATTGTATCTAAGTCTTGAGCAACCAACATATGTCAGACATTGTGTTAAGTGATCCATATACTCACACAGCCTCAGGTCATTCTCACAACAGCATTAAAATGCGAGGAAACAGCAGTCCTGAGAAGTTGGTCAATTTCTCCAAGGCCATGTGGCTAGAAAGTAGCAAATGTGGGTCTGCCGCTAGGATCACCTGACTCCAAAACCCGTTTTTCGTTTGTTTCTTTTTTTTAGAACACATTGCTTTTCAAACACAATATCCTGACATATACCTTTTACAATGCTAATCTCTTGCTACAAAAAAATCCTTTAAATGAACAATATCAGTGCTAAGATCTTGTATAGGGCTGTAGCGCAACACGATTCCATTGGAAGATAGATGACAAGACTGGGAATCACACTGCCTGGTGTCTCTGCCTGGTTCTGACATGAAAACATGTCACATCGCAGCCATTCAGTTCTTGTCCTCCACAGTCATAGACTGTTACCTGGCCTCACCTCAATTTTGTAGGAAAAGTATAAAAGTTATACCTTTAAAATATTTGTAGTATACCAGTTCAACTCCTAAGACTTTGAGAGAAGGATTTCAGAAACATCTGGAGTTGATATGGCCTATGTTTCCATTTGAAACTAAGTTTATGGCCCATCTTTTCTGACACACTTTTTTTTCTTAAGAGCATAGAATATCCTATCTCAGAAGGCATATTGTGTTCTGAGGTGTAAACTTTACAATTTTAAGAGCCCAAGTTTTTATTTCGGCCAAGAAGGCAGGCAAAACCTGGGGGTGCCATAACTTGAGAATGATGGAGAACACAGCCAGGAGGCAGTGCCAGAGGTAAATAAGAAGCTGGAGAGTATGGCCAGAGAAAAGTTAGGGGATTAAGAATCTTTCTGGCAAGGTGGGGGATGGGTGGGCTGAAGAAGTAAGGTTGGCAGGGGACTCACTGGTAACTCTTTGTGTGTACGCCCTCAGAAAATAACCAACAATTTTTTTTCTAAATCAAATTAATGCGATTTCATCTGAAGAAAGAAGGAAAACAGTTCAGATGACAGTATGTGGTACGGTTATTTAGGAAGAATTTTACCAGGCAAATTCTAAAATATTAGAATAGGTTCCTATTGGGAAGATGCACACTTTTCCCAGCAGTTATTATAAATGGGATAAATACCTATGTCGGTGGATTTGACCAGGGGTTGTCCCATCTGGTGGCAGGGGAGTTGACTAGGTAACTTCTGGAAGGTCCTTTGACCCTGCTCTCTAAAATGTAGCTGTGAACTCAGCTCCCAGTTTGTTGTGCCAGTTCCGAAGCAAGATGCTGCCACCTAGTGTCTGCTGTTCTCACATGCAGTAGCCCCGTACACTTCCATTAGAAAAGCCCTGAAAAGGCAGGCAGTCTGTCCTTTAGTCAGACAAAATAGGCCTAAACATTAGAGCCATAAGGAAAATGGAATCAACATTAAATTATGTGTTGAATTAAAATATTCTTTTGAGAAGACTGTAAGAGCAGTCAGCATAACACTGAATCATGAGAATCCAGAGTTCACCTATATCGCCCATGGGTGGACTATGTAGATGAGAACATGCAGGGAACTCATTCTCAGCATCTTCAGTGTATAGATATAGACCCCAAGTGGTGGAATATACAAGGAAAGAAATTATAGATCAAGCTAAGAACCAATTTTCTAACATTCAGCGTTGTCTGCAGTACCTAGGATTTCCTAATCATTGGAAGTATCCAGATACAAGCTGGAATACTTGTGGGAAAGCTGAAGATGGCATTCAAACTAGCAAAATGGTCTGAAACATAGTTTTAAAATCTCTTTTTATCCAAGACTTTTTGAGAACCTTGAAGGCAGAGTTTTTACTATTGTGTCCTGCGTTTAGCATCGTGCCTGGTCTGGAGTAGGCACAGGTACTCACTTGGTGGTTTGTTAAATGAGTAAATATATTCTCTTACAATTTCCCAGGAGGAAGAAAACTAGCCCAAACAAAACTTAGACAAGCTGAGAACAAAAAGAGCAGCCCCTGACATTTAGAAACTGTCCTGGTACTCACAGCTAAGGCACTCACAGCTAAGGCATGTTATTCTGAGGAACCTAAACTATCTCACGGAAGACCAACCTCTAACAAGGTTACTCTGAGACCACAATAAAATGAGACAAAACAAGGTCATTTCATAATTGTGTCTAAGAACAGACAAAAATAAGGTCACTGTGCCATCCACAGAATACCAAACACCACTTCTCTCAACCAGATGAGTGACTGCTTGTTTTACTAATTATAGCTTATCCTCAGCTAGACTTCTCTCTATAGATAAGATTCATAAACATGCCAAAATATAGAATTGCCCCTGCTCTCTGACAGCATCCAATTAGAGTGAAATCCTAACTCCTCGGACCCTCCCTCAAATCCCCAAAGCCCAGATCCTTCAAAAAGTTCTTTCTTGCACCCTCCTACCTGGACACCCTGTAGTTTCTTGGGGTGTGTGTGCTCTCTGGCTGCCGTAAGTAATAAAACTAACTTGTTTAACTTACAGGGTTGCTCCAGGTGGTCTCTGGCCAAAAGGCACTGACCAAGTAAATGCTAAGAAAAAAAAGTTATGTCCCTAACTCCACATACACTATAAATACCATATGAATCCAAGTTTGTGAGGGTTGTATTAGGTATAGAAGACCTCTTTTAAAAGGAGGGGCCTTACATATTAACGGTCACCAGCATTTACTGAGGCTATGTGCCAGGCGTAGTCCCAAAGACTTTACAAGTATTACTTCACCTGGTTCTTACAACCCTCTAGGGTAGACACTATTATTACCACCACTTCACAGATGAGGAAACAGCAGCACAGAGAGCTTAAGCAACCTGCTCAAGTGAAACAGCTGGTAAATGACGGTGACAGGAATCAACCAGGAGGTCTGACTCCAGAGCCCATGCTTCAAATAGAATTTTCAAGGAAGAGGGAAGAATATAAGTGTGTGTTCTAGGGAGAGGCAGAAAGGCATAAGCCAAGACATGTGGGCAAGAAGGAACTCCTTTACCTAATTAGCTTATTGATTCCCTTAAACTGTATAAAATCTTCACAGTCCCTTCTCCACATACTCCTTACTGCTACTCCTGGTTCCCTTAAGGCTGATCCCAGGACCTGGTACAGGGGTTTGGGGCAACACAGTTTGAATGGCTTTGATGCTGCCGTCTTTGTTTTAATGATAAAAACAATGTTCCAGCTTTGCTTTTAACCATACCTTGTTTTTCTCATCTCTACAAAGCCTGGTATGGCACAGATGGGTGTGGCTGGGGGGGACATAAAATCCTCCTTCCCCTAATTAACGTCGACTCATCTTTCCATCTCCACATTCAAATGTCACTTCCCAGGAAGGCCTTCCCTAATTCCCTAGGACAGGTGAAATCCCTCTGTCAGAGCCTCTCACAATGGCCTGAACTTCCCCTTTGGGAAAGTTCATCTCTTGTCGTTACAGTTCAGTATGTCCTCCCTGCTAGACTTTAAGTTCCCTGAGAGCAGAGGCCACGTCTGACTTGTTCACTGCCTAGAATGCCACAAAAATTCAGAGTTGTGAACTTGAAGGAGAGTGGGGAAACTACTTAGTGGCAGAGTGTCAGGGAGAACCAGGTCCATTCTTTTCCCTTCCTACTCTAAGCCCTTGCTTTTTTCTTCTCAATGCATCATGATCCCTGCTACTGTATTTTCCCGACCCAAACTCAGAAATCATCTTCAGTCAGGTCAGATGTGGCCTAGAGAAATCTAGCTGTGCTCCATCAGGTCTTTTTCTTTCAACGAGAGTCTGATTGGTCTTTCATAAACTTCACTTTCTGAAAAATGAACCTTCCCTCTCTGGTGAGTTATCCAAGGTCACACTGAATCAAACGGCAAAGCCAGAAATAAAATTCAGATCAGCTGGCTCCCAAGTTGAAGCTTGATCTTCTTATAGGAATAAAGTGGAGGAAATGAGCTTGCACGCTGATTATCTGAGACTATTCACCAAACGTGGGCTTATAATGCCTACAGCTTCCACATGTTATCTAGGAGACATTAAAGCGTAATGAGCCCTGCAGGAAAAGGCATTTTTTAAAAGGAACAGGAAAACACAAGTGCAGTCTGGATGTATACTCAATATTGCAAAGCTGATTTAATTCAATTCTGGATAGCGACTCTCCTTAAGCTGTTTTACAATCATGAAGTCAGCATAAGCCACAGAATCAGAATCAGCTTACCGTATAACCTCTTGGTGGAGGCTCCAGCAATGCTAAGAAGCTGCAGAAAACACAAATGTCTTTGGCATAAAACCTATGTTCCATCTTATGAAAAGCCACTTAAAAATGAGTAAGACAGTGCTAAATTCTTAGATACACAGCCACACAGTAAGAGAATTCAAATAGCCAAATTCTTGGCCTGCAGTGCTGAAAAATGAAAGCCAAGCAATTAAAGCTGAGAAACTGGATTACATAATCTTACAGCAGGAGACTCAGATCAGTTATAAAGAATTTACTGTTTGGGTTGAGAAGTAACTGAGACATCCTTTTACCTGGGATGGATCAAGCAGAGCTCAATACAGGAAGGAGGCAGGAGGAAAGAGAGAGGCTACATGAGTTCCCAAACCACCTTCTATCCTAGTTTCTGAAAACATGAGAAGTAAACTACAACTGCTAAAAAGTGAAGATTAAAAGATGAACTTTCAACTTCTGTCCTGGTTATTTTAGGGCTCATCTATCTCTGCATACGTTACTCACACTTATCAAGCAGCCCCCACATAATTATGTATTTCATAGTTTTTTGAAACGTTCATTTCTTCCATCGGTGTTGCCCCAAGTAACATCATGAAATAATTAAGGAAGTGTGGCAGACTATCTGGTATCACCTTTTATCCCTTGCACTGAATACAGTATACAGTACAAGGGATAAAAATAACTAAAATCACTGCGAATTTCTCATGAAAACGAATCTTTGACAAGGCTTTTGTTTTTCCTTTCCTATTTATTCATTACCTTTTATCTGTTTTGCAAGTACATAATGTATAGTTTCATCTAGAAATTAACTGTCTCTTTGTTTTAAGCGAAGAAAATATCCTCAAATAAACAAATAATCCTTAAGGAGAGTGCAAAATCTGGAGGCCATACAACTAGTATCGCCGTAGGATTGTTCCTTGTGTTATTCCTAGCAATTTGGGGGGTAATCGCAAACACCCGAATGGCTAGGGAACAGAATTTGTAAAGATGTAGCACTTTTGGATCAACTATCAAAGCTCAATTGAATTTTTATCACAATGAGTCAGTCACATTGCCCCTCATTTCTCTCAGCTCTAACATGAGAATAGCCTTTGATACCATCCTTTCTTGCCAAAGGGTGAATGAAATGTTTGACTCACTTCAGCAGGAATGATGGTAGACACAGTGCAAGTGGCTGGAGGTTAGATGGACTGTAGGAAGTATACTCCTCAGGTGAAGGTAGAGCTGCTCCTCTAAGCCAAGGGAGCACACCAAGAATAGAAGACGCTGCAGGCGCCAGCTCTTGGCCTGTTTGGGGATTTTTTTTATAATAGCACACAGTAAATGGTTTTTCCCATAGGTTATTTGATTAGCTATTGCTCATGATGATTCAAACTAAGATTCCCCCATCTGCAAGTGGGGTACATATGAGTTACAGGCAACAAACTCCTTGAGTCCACCAAGATTGAGCTGAAAACTTAGGTTTAAATAATAGAAGGTGGAGATGAGATACATAAATCACAGAAACAAATATATGATATACACAGACAACAAAGAACTGCTAATGGAGAGCTTTAATCATCACGTGTAAAAACAATACATTCAAATATCAAAATTGGCTCCAAATTCTTTATCATGATCAACATCAACAGTCTAGAAATGAAATGACACACTAATATAAAACTTTCCTGTTTATAACTAAAAGATTTATGAAACTATTTTTTATAAACACATTTTTTTACCCTGAGGCTGATATCACCAAAGTGAAAAAGAAAAGTCATTGTCAGCTGGAATGTATTCAATACAGAGTTTCAAAAACCATTTATCATTATTCTAGAGTGATTTCTATTCATTCTCCCCACCCGCACTATGTGATGATAACAGAAGAAGATGGCAAATGGCTGTGTCCAGTCTTATTATATACTTACTGGTCATCTAATTCTCAAATGTACTGATCATATAATTCTCAATTCAATCTACTTACCAAAACAAAGAAATAAAATTTTAACATCCATTAACTCTATACTATCATATTTTAAAATATGTATCAAAATCAGTTCTGTCTTATAAAAGAGGGGTTGGCAGTACATTCTCAGACCAAACAACAACAAAAACAAAAACAAAAAAATCACAGTACTTTCTTACAATGGCTACTGCAGTGCGTTCTACATATTTCACATAAACCAACTAGGTAAGTTCAGAGTTCACATCGATTGCCTCACAAATACTGATCTGCAAATGTTTAAGAGAAAAATAACTCCCAAATGCTGCAGCAGTTATTCCATACAAGTGCTGAGACAGGTATGCATATTAAACTTGAAAAAAGATAGCCACGTTGAAGGGAAGACTATTTTAATGTGGTTTTTTTGGTATATAAATAACAAATAAATAGAAAAAAAGTTTTTCAAAACCTGAATTCCTAATGTCTCTAACATTAATTTTTGTGAACAGGTTTAGAGCCATGGTGTGCTACCTCTCACAAGGCAGCCTAGTGACTTTGCCTCCAATTATTTTCATGATAATCTCTAGATGCTTTTTAGAGTGCTTTTTCTAAATATTTTCAGCACTTCATCTAAACCAGCAGTTAGACTGCATACCTGAGTCAGGAAATCTTTGTTACCACTTTGTTTCAAAGTATTCTACATGCAATTTCCTGGGTACTACTTACCTCCCACTGCACAATTACACAAATGCTGGCCTATAATGGAAATCTGGGGGATGATGGCACTTGAAGAATTACTATCCCTAATCTAATTCTATACTCTTTACTTTTATTATTTGTAGATGCCTTTCTAATTCAAATGATTTAAGTGAACAATATAAGCATAAGACACTGGCATTTTTTAAGAAGTTAAATTGTATTCACTAACTCTCAGCCAAAATTGGGCAAGGATAATAGAAAATTCAGTATTAGAAAGAGTTAGGGAAAAGCTTTCTGAAAAAGGCTTGGTACATGTGCTCTCTTTTAAAGGTAGAATCACAGAGAATCAGGCCTGGCGCAGTGGCTTATGCCTGTAATCCCAGCACTTTGGGAAGCTGAGGTGGGTGGACCACCTGAGGTCAGGAGTTCAAGATCAGCCTGGCCAACAGGACAAAACTCTGTCTCTACTAAAAACACAAAAATCAGCTGGGCATGGTGGTGTGCACCTGTAGTCCCAGCTACTGGGAAAGCTGAGGCAGGAGAATTGGCAGAACCCAGGAGATGGAGGTTACAGTGAGCTGAGATCGTGCCACTGCACAGAGCAAGACTTTGCCCAAAAAAGGAAGGGAAGAAAGAGAAGGAAGGAAAAAAGGGAGGGAAGAAAGAGAAGGAAGGAAGAAAGGGAAGGAAGGAAGAAAGAGAAGGAAGAAAGGGAGGGAAGAACGAAGGAAGGAAGGAGGGAGGGAGGGAGGGAGGGAAGGAAGGAAGGAGGGAGGGAAGGAGGGAAGGAGGGAAGGAAGGGGAAGGGAAGGGAAGGGAAGGGAAGGGAAGGGAAGGGAAGGAGGGAGGGAGGGAGAGAAAGAGAGAGAGAGAAAGAAAAGAAAGAGAAAGAAGGACGAAAGAAAGAAAGAAAGAGAAAGAAAGAAAAGAAAGGAAAGAAAGAAAGGTGAAAGACTCTTACCCATCACATGGGCAATTTCCCATCTGGTGCTTGAACTCCTATACAACGTGCCTGCCAAGTTGCTGTCTCGCCTCTGCTAGAATACCTTTAGGGGAAGGAAGGTGTTCCAACACTTCTCATCTTCCTTACAATGGAACAGCAACACAGATGGAACAGGTAAACAAATTTCCACTAAACATGATTAAAAATTATACTTAACTTTTCAAGAGAGTAGGTTGTCAAAAGCTACTTAAAAGGATAAACCAGATTTGTCTCAAGCATCCTATGCTTTCTATAATGTTTCAAAATGGAGAGACACAAATTTGAAATACGCATTTTAGAAATAATTGTTGAATAGCTGTGTGCATTGCAGGGGAAAAGGTAAAAAAAAAATCTTTGATCATTGTTGGGACTCTAAAACAAAAGGAAAATTAATGTTTGAATAATAATTTAAAGTTTCACTTTGAAGATGCAATAAATACCTTGTGCAGCAAGTGGTGGTGCAAGAATCCAAGAGCCCTGGTGGATGAAGTGTAGGCTAATGATATTTTGCAGCAATTATCAATCCAGATGTAGGAGACAGAGAATGACAGGAGCAAGTCTGAGGCTGCAGCCTGCTATCCTAAGGCAACTGGAAACCAGGACACTCTACCTTGATTTCCCCCTTCTGTCTTACTTGACAGCACTGCAAATAATTGTCGTTTCTGATTTCTCTCCAGGTACTCAGACTGTTTCAGAGTTTAAATCCCCCCTTCAGAAGACCAACAAAGCAACATATGAATTGGTGGATGATACTACTACCTGAATTCAATTTACAAAGGATCAGTTCCTCTAAATGGACAACTTTATGTCTGTATTTCTATTTTTTCAACATTTATACGAATAAGTCTATTTGAACTAGTCATTTATAACACACATGTAAACTTTAAAGTTCTGAATGACCACATTAGTTGAGACTCATCTGATTCCATTTTGAATGGTATCTTTCACCCCTATGCGTTAAAATGACAATGATATCAATTTTTAACAAACAAGACTATAAGAAACAGGCAAAAACCAACCTTAAGTATTGTCTTTTTATGTGGAGGCCACATTTTTTTCATATCTGTTTCATATCAGATAATTAACATTTAGTGGCTAGATGACTGGAGAGCAAATCTTCCTGCAAAAAGGAATAAAGCCTTCTTGACCACTGAGATTTGAAAGTGAAATCAATGAAAGTCTATCAAGTACTCAGGATAGATTTGGTTGGCATCAAAAACCACAAAGATCTTTGGGTTCCAGGTATCATCCACACAGCTGTCATATAAATTCACATAGCTCCCATCTTTGGAAGGAGGTCGCATGTATTTGGAGTCTCCATTTATGTAATCTCCAATTAGCACTCGAGCAAGAAACATAGATTTGTATGTTCTAAACAGATGCCGCTGTTGCAAGCTGACACCATGAATTTGGAATGTGTTTCCATGCTTTATGTCATCCTTGCAGAAACGACTGGAATAAGCAGCATCTCTAGCAAAATACGTTCCTTAAACAAAGAGGATCAAGAAAAGCCAAGATTACTCCTAAGAATATATTAAAAACAAGCAAAAAATTTTGTCAGGGGAATAGATGCATGGAATTGTATAATAAAAATAGATGTGGAATTTCCTCATCTGCAGATCTTTAAGAAAAGAATAGAAATCCATCTGTGGTGTAGACTGCCATAGAAATAGATTTGTTGGTACAGAAAAGTCCTCACCACCACACCATCCCCTGCCCCCATCCACCAAAATATAGCTACCAGACTTCTGTTTTTAAAATAAATCTTACAAGGAATCCAATTAATAAAACAGATATTAAAAGTGTGGCTGAACCTGTGGGTTTTTTTGTTTTTTTGCGATGGAGTCTGGCTATATCTCCAGGCTGGAGTGCAGTGGTGCGATCCCAGCTCACCACAACTTGTTTTCCGTTTCAAACAATTCTGCCTCAGCCTCCCCGAGTGCTGAGATTACAGGCATGAGCCACTGCGACCAGCCTTTTTTGAGGGGTGGGACTACAGGCTGCACCACCATGTCTGGCCAAATTTTTATTTTTTATTTATTTATTTTTTTTGAGACGGAGTCTCGCTCGGTCACCTAGGCTGGAGTGCAGTGGCACGATCTCGGCTCACTGCAATCTCTGCCACCCGGGTTCACGTGATTCTCCTGCCTCAGCCTCCTGAGTAGCTGGGATTACAGGCGCATACCACCACACCTAATTTTCATATTTATTTAGTAGAGACAGGGTTTCACCACATTGGCCAGGCTGATCTTGAACTCCTGACCTCAGGTGATCTGCCTGCCTCGGCCTTCCAAAGTGCTGGGATTACAGGTGTGAGCCACTGCATCGGCTCTGAGTTTTACTGCCTGGCCCTCCCTCCCATTTCTACTTCCTTCCACCACTTCCTCACCCTGCTCCCTTGTCAGCATCCAGCAAAGCTCTAGAGAGCACAATGGAAACTGATGGCCTACAGAGATTCTTTTAAACCCCAAGAAACCATATTTCTATGATACGGGATAACATTCAGTAATATTTCTGGAAACAACAGAATCCCATATCCATGAAAAGATTTCTGAGAGAATATAATGCTATTCATATATGAGCATTCCAAAAAAACAATTTTACTGGCTCACTGCCTACGCATGAAAATTCAATAAAGCAGCCAACTCTTCTGAAATAGTAAACACAAGAGATCAACTGACATCATTAAGGGCATACATACTCTAAAAAATTTTGGAAATGAATTTTTATTTACCTAACATTGATGGGAGTTATGTAACACCTTCTGACCTCCTTATAGTTAAGTGGAATGGTCTTTTTAGTAGTTATTTTTTAAATTAATTTACATTTTCAAAATACTGATCCCAAATGGCAAGTAAGTTGCTGGAGGTAAGGTACAAAGGAAGAGCCAGAACAATAAATGTCTATTCCGTAGCTTTTCCCCTCGCCTCTCTCCTTGATTTGCTTGCGTAGCAGGCATAAATGGAAAAGCCTGGATTTTCACAACATTATAAATAACATACAGTTTCCTCCCACTATTCCTTATTGCTCAATAATATTCTTACCTATCATTTCCTTAAAAACAAAAACACTAGTACCTATTCTGGTGCATAATGAAATTATAATCAATTTGTTTTATCATTCTTTGTATTTTTGCCATAAAGCAGTTTAGTGTATAGGCTAATATATGGAAAGAACTTACACACAAAAATTAAACATAATGCAAAAAAATCAGCTAATATGAACATGATGCCCTTTTTGGATGACTGGGACTTGGGGAGCTATTAAACCTGTTAGAGACGTTAAGAGTCTTACTTCCATCTTGTAAATGTAAATGTAAGAAGTGACTTTTCTGTGACTCAGAAATTCTTAGGGAATGCCTGGAACCTAGCACCTAAGTTAATGACTGCCAAACTCCTAAATTATAAAAAAAAATCTCAAGAGAGGAAACTCTCTCCTAGGACTAAAATTGGACCTGGAATTCTGATAATTACCTTTTCCAAAGACAGCACCATGTATACCATTTATTCTCCAATCGAAGTTATGAATACAGATTGCTTCCACAAATTCACTGCTGGTACCATGAAATAGCATTTGTTCATTAATGTGAGGCACACCTCTTTTTTTCTTGAGCTGAGCCTTTTTCCTAAAAACACAATACACACAGACACAAAGGCACATAGAAATATACCATAAGTAGTATTTATTAATCTTAATGAGCAAGGTTCAATAGAAATGGTAAGACAGAAAATATTTTAATATAAATCATAAATGGACAAAGCAAGTATGGAAAAGAAATAATTTCAAATGTTCTTGGACACATAAATCATCTCATCAAAAATTATTAGTTAACACTAAAACTTAAGGTTAAAAATTATGCCAAAAACTATAGTTATCCCATGCTATGCCCCCAACATCGTAAAGGTAATTGATCGTCTAAACTGGCTAAGCTTTACAGATGCCTAAAAATGAGACAACAAACAAGTAATACAAAGTTTGCAGAGACTTTAGACAGTGAATTCCTTGAGCAGGGACCATGTCATATGATTTTTATCCTCAGAAACTAGAAAATGTTGGTTGAATTGGCTAAATTTTGCACCATAGGGTTGGGAGGGACATTAAGCCATCCAGTTTAATCCTCTTCCCAAGGACAAATCTATCCTAACACATAAAAGCATATTTAATATAGGACTGATTGTAACAGAAAACAAAAACTGAAAATAGCCTAAAATTATTTCACAGAGAAATAAATATATAGTCATGTATTTATATATATAAAAGTTTAAAGTAATGAAGTAGATCTATGTGCACTAACACAGTAAATCTTGAAAAATAATATTGAATGTAAAAAGAATTTTGCCAAAAGAGACAGGGAACTCAAAATAATACTGTGTATTGCATAGGTATACATACACAGGTAGTAAAAAATACAAAATACAAACAATAAGCATCATACCAATCTCAGGAGGAAAGGAGGAGAGTAGGAAAAGGATGGAGTAAACACTTCACCTGTATCTGTGTGAAGAGGAAGGAAATGTGACAAGTATTAAAATTTTAAATCTGATTGGTAGATACACGGGAGTCTGTAAACTATTTGCTGCATTTTCATTCTTGAAATATTTCATTAAAATAATATTTTAAAAATTAAGAAGAATATCCTCCCCTGACATCTGATACCTATTTAATGCCTGCTTCAATCCATCCAGTGTCAAGTACTCGCAGCATCAGCTGCTCACTTTGCAAAACAGCACAATCTATTTGTAATTAGCTATAATTGTTGGAAAGTACTTCCATCCCAATGCCAAACCAAAATCTGCCTTCCGTTGGTCTTAGTTATTCTCTTTTGAACACAAACAATTCAGATAACTCTTACACAAAACAACTCTGCAAATATCCAAAAATAACTATGAACACCTAGCTAGGCTTTCTTTTCTTGCTTAAATGCACACCATTCCTTCAGCTACTCCTGACACAGCACAGCTTCTAGGTCTTTCTTTATCCCAACAGTCTTTAGTTAACAAGAATCTACTAGATACTTTCTAGTTTATAAATGTTGGTGTAAAATAGAAACAGTTCAGATATCATGAGACAGCACTGACTCTACCGACACCACTGAATGCATTTTGGTAACACGGGCCGCAAACTGCCTCCATAATCAAGTGTGTAGTCAGTTAATCCTCCCAGGATGTTTTCAAACCAGACCTCTCTTAGCTTCCTATATTTGTACCACTGATTTATAAACTGAATGCAATAGATTTATTTCAGGTAAGCTTTACTTGGTATAGTAATTTAAAAAGTAAAAATTAAATAACAGTAAAATATCCACATCTCAGACTGAGTTTTATAAACAACATGCAGCTTGATGAATATGTGCGGGAATGGATACTTGCATTTAAATGGTGACAGAATGAAAATGCATACAGTCTTTCTCAAGAGTCATTTGGCAGTATATACCAAAATTAACATGTATATGCTTTGATCTATTTGTGACAGTCTTTTCAGACCATTAAGTATGACATTAGAAGGATGTGCACTGAGCAAATGCTTATGCTACAAAAAGCAGACTTTCACTAAGAATTATACCAACTTCCTTTTTTAGAACTTTATGTTCTCACTTTTTTTAAACAATGTATATTTGTTCCCTTTATAAAAACGAAAAAAAAAGTTTTTTAAATTTAAAAAAAAAAGACAATACTTGTTTTGACCCACTGTTTCAACCTTCCAAGGTCTTTCTGACTGCTGATTCACTCACTCAACAAATAAGCTACCCCTTCTAGTTTGGAATCTTTCACAAGTGTGATAAGCAAGCCCTCTACATTTTCATCCAAGTTTCTGATAAAAATATTGACGGACCCAAGAAGAAGGCATGCATGCCATTCGAATTACTCTTTGCATAAGCCTTTTTCTACTAGTTTTTCTCTTTGAACTATCAACCAGCACATATTTCTCCATCTTGTCTTCATGAAAAGAAACTTTCTCAACCACTATAAAGTGAGAAGCCAAGCTAGACTGTCTAAGGGGCCTAACCATCTACCACTATGGTAATGCTATTAGTTGGTTTGGCATTAGTCAATCCACCCTGCTTTTCTCAAAGAAACATTAGTATAATACACAATGCCAGGCTTCATGCTCTACTAATGTCAAACTTGTCAATGTTGTGCTTCATGACCTGGAATGACTAGAATCCACTCAAAGGAAATTCTGTCTCTACTAAAAAACACAAAAATTAGCTGGGTGTGGTGGCACGTGCCTGTAATCTCAGTTACTTGGGAGGCTGAGGCAGGAGAATCGCTTGAACCCGGGAAGTGGAGGTTGCAGTGAGCCAAGATCGCATCACCGCACTCCAGCCTGGATGACAGAGTGAGACTCCCTCTCAAAAAAAAAAGAAAAAAAAATTCACTTATCACTACTTTGCAGGCACAAATTAGAGTAAATCTCGGTTTGAAAATTGTCTGGAGTTTCTCTTAGATACTATAAATAAACTGTGGGTTAAAGGGCATGAAGTATGGGCATATGCAAGCATGGAAAACAATGCTTAGTTACTAGATTAGATGGTGCATATAAGCCAGCTGAAGGCAGAGCAGGAGCACGGTGGTTAAAGCTTTGTATCCCCACAGCGCAGTTTTTCTAGTGCCCACTACTACCACTACTAAGGCAGCTGTGAAATCTGGACATTCACAGATTATGACCTTGGTGTTCCAGAAATGCTAAAGATGAGTTCCAGGGCCTCATGAACTTTAGTTACATCTGCAAGTAAAGTCACAGGACTACACTAAGTTCTTCACAACCCTGCCCAGCTTTGCCCAGACCCACAATCATTCCTGAGCTTACTGAAAGTACCTCACACCCACTTCTCAACGATGTCTCAAAATTTCCACCTCTTAGGGACTAAAGTGCCAGACTGGCTAAAGTGTGTATGTCACATGCTCTGTACTAGAGCAGGAATACTTCCATGCTCTGGACTGAAATAAGTTTGCCTAGATTCAGAACAGATTTTTATCCTGCTGAACAACAGAATCACTTACAGAATTTTTTAAGGTAAAAATATAAGAACTCAGAGGTTCTGATGCAGTAGATCTGTGATAGATGTCAGGTATCTCCACTTGCTAGTAAGTTCCACTGGTGATTCTGACCTGCAACTAGGTTTGAAAAATCTCTGATCTAAATTCACATTATTAACAAGATGCTCTGATTTCCTTGCTGCCTTATACTTCCAGCTATGGATCAATCCAACCATCTCCACTATCTGCTCTTACATTTGTACTGCTGAAGTACATCACACAACATCCCCATGGTTTGCATTCTAAATTCACCTACTCCAACTTTAGCTAAGCTCTCAATACTGACAGAAATCCTATGGTTCCCAAGATGGCTTGTTCTCCCCATTTTCCACAACGGCCATTTCAAATCTTCTCTTTCCCCTTTTCTTTCCCCCTTATCAACACCTCCCTAACACTTTATTCTCTGTAGGCAACCTCCCTTCTTCCTTCGCAAAAGAAATGGAAGGCCTTAGGAAGGAACTCATTCACCTAACTCCTCTTCCCATCCCCTACCTCTACTTATCTGTAAACATAACTGGACCACCCTTCTGTATCTCCTTTCTGACATATGTTCTCAGAATTTCATCTCATCACACTTCTTCAGGAGCTGGAATCCATCAACTGCCCTTCCACTGTTTTTCTGATCTTATAAATTCTCCTTCTCCATAAGTCCTTCCCAATTACAATGTTCAGTTCTCTCCCATGATTACATAACATAACAATAACCCCACATTAACTGTCTTCTCACATCTCTCATCCTCCTCACTGCCAAGTTTCTTGAAAAAGTTGTCAACATTTGCTATATACACAATATGGTGTCTACCAACATTGCTTTTATCTAGGCTACCAATGACCTTCTTATTGCAAAATGCAAAGGAACTTTTCAAATTTATCCTACTTGACATCCTTTCAGTATGTAATCCTACAGACGGCACCTACTTGTGTAAACCACATTCTCCCTCCAGCTTCTGTGGCTTTACCTTCTATTGGTTTTCTCCCACTTTCTGTGGCTGTTAGTTTCCTTCCTGGGTTTTCTCTTCCTCTGTTCATCCCTTCCAGAATTGGCCCTTGGCCCTCTTCTTTTCTTAATGTACATACGCTCTCTGGTCATCTTCTTCATTCCTATAGTTTCTATTACCACACATTTTCTAACAACTCTAAAACCTTTGTCTCTAGTCTACACCACTCTTCTGAACTCCTAACTCATATGTCAACTGTTGTATATCAACTACTACTCCCTTTCCATCCTCCCTACAGATGTTCCTACTGATATTCCCTTAGTCAAGTAAAACAAGCCAAAAACTTGGGAGTTATCCTTCTCATCTCCCTTAGTCACCCCATCGCATACAGTAGGTGAGGAACCAAGCACTATCATTCTACAACCTTAATACCTCAAAACTGTGTCTCCAACACAGCAGATACCACTTTGGGTCAGGCAACCCAATGCGTCTCAGGCTAATTACTGAAACAATTTCCTAAATTTGTCTCTCTGCTTCAAACTGTGATCCCTTTAAAGTACTGAGATTTTGTGCTAGACATTTCTTTGTTGTGGAAGGCTTCTTTGTTGTGTTGTGCATTATAGGATGTTTAGCATCCCTGGCTTCTATCCAGTGGATGCCAGTAGCACCCCTACCCTGTCACATAACAATCATTACCAAATGTCCCTCAGCAGGTAAAATCACTCCCAGTTGAGAACCACTGCTTTAAATACCTTCTCCATGGTACAGCCTAATTATTTTTCTAAAAAGCAAATCAGTTCCATCATTCTCTTGCTTAAAGTTCTACAATGGCTTTCTACTATCCCAGGAAAAAAAATCCAAACCTCTTAGTTTAGCTTATAAGGCCCCACATGGTCTGGACCCTGCTAAGTCTCTGACTTCCACTCTGGTTCAATCCAGCTCAACTAAGGCTACTAAAGACAATTACACAACCACCCCAGTAGTGCTACTACAAACTCTTGCATGCTCTGCCTCTTGATACTATTCCAGCCTCCTCTCTCACCATTCTACCTAATTTCTGTTCAATCTGAAGTCATTTCAATTTTCTGTGCTACCTCTTATATCCAGACTTTGGCTTTTACTGCTCCTGATGCCTGAGATGCTCTTCTCCTATCCAACTGGTGTCCGGGGATCCAAAATTCTCCCCACCCCACTCCACATCCCCTACTTTATTTGGCAAAGGTGGATGGATCCCCTCACTTTGTGCTCCTATGATGCCCTGTGGTGATCCCTACATTGCTGTGGTACAACGGTCTGGCTCCTTGTCTAAGCTACAGTTCTCTGTACCATTATTCCAAGTTCCCAGAACAGTGCTTGTCACAAAGTAGGTACTAAGACATTTTTGTTAGAAAAAGTGGGGGAAGTCAGAGAGACCTAGGCAATGTGAAAACTGATGCCAGATGGACTCATGTGGGACTGACTACCTATACGGTGAGTCATAGGTTATGTGACAGTGAGACAGACCCAAGTTATTTTAGTTCTTCAGGAAGATGTTAAAATGACAGGCTGCCCTTATAATGAGACTCCGTATTTTGTACTGTCATGGCAGGTGACAGGTTCATTTACCATCACAGATTTCTATAGGCTGACATTACATAAAACCATGAAGGGCATCACCAGAGTAAAACTTTTTCCAGTGAAATTCTTAGTATAAAATGTTCTCGGGAATCACTGGTACATTTTTACCACTATGATTTAACTGAGGACTCAAGTAATGAGGGAGATCAATTTGATCGCCACTTCAAAGGGCTGATGAAGAATAATGAATTAAGTTTTCATCAGACTAGTTTAGAAAACGTACTTTATTCACTGAGAAAATAAAGTCAAAGGAGGCAGAGGCTTCTGTCTTCCTCTATAAAAGAATCATCTAAACAAGAAATAAATTCAACTTTTAAACTCAGTTAAACTCAGTTATTGTCAGAAATAAAAGCTGGTTTGGTCAATAGACCTAATACTATAAAGAACACAAGCTGAAAGCCCCTTATTTACCATAAACTATGAATAAACCTAGAATGTACACAGGCCATATTAACTAGTCAGTCAGAAGCATGAAAGAATTCCATGTATCATTACCAAACAAAAGTCAGCCCGATTCTTAAGTATATAGAAATGAAATGAGTTATGGTCTGGGTTTGCTTTAAAATACTCTAGCAACAGTAACAAAAAAGGAGACAGTTTATGGTGGCAAATCTTGACAGATGTTGAACCAGGATGATGGATACATGAGGCTAATTATATTAGACTCTACTTTGTGTTTATTTGCAATTTCTCTGAATAGAAAGTTCAAAGTCAGCTTATATTTAAAAATATTAGAAATCAAATCTCATCTACAAATGTTAATTAAAAATATTTCAGAGAATCACTTATTTTAATTTTTTACAGGTCATAAAAATATGGCAGAACTGGCTAATTTGGATAATACTTTTAATACCTTAAGCTTTCTTTAATGGACTTTATTTTCAGTTAAGTGAATGATGAGTCACACAATAGGTCATTTCCAAATTAAATCTAGTAGGGAATTGAGATTAACACTAAAAAATAAACTTTAGGCTAAGCAGGAAATTTGAAGTTAACGTTTTAAAGTATTCTTTAAAATAAAACGGACAAAAGGCTATTGGCAAGAATGACTGTTCAAAACAAAACAAAACAGTGTTTGCGCGCAGACTTCTAATATAAGGCTAAGCCAAGTAAGTCATATCAACAAAGCTAAACAGCTCCCAGACTCCTCTGTAATGCTGATTTCAGCCAAGATGCACAGCTCTAAATCTTGAAAGGAGGGAGCTTCTCACATTACAATGCTACAAGCAAAGTTACAGAGCAGCTATTTCACTCCCTGAGAATGCTGAACAAGAGCCCTGAGACTAGGTCAAAATATGGCAAGAGAAAAACAGCATGTCTATACCACTGAAAAGTAATACAATTCAATATTTATATTTTAGTCATAAAAGACTTAGCAGTAAGGAGAAGGTTCAGATTAGAAATCATCTCACCTGCAAAAGAACTCCCACAAATCTAGGTTTTGAATTCTCTGAATTCTTTTGATTCGGTTACGATCCATTGTTTTCCCAAAGAGATTGGCAACTTCATTATATTCATGTGTTTGATTGTGCAGAGTAATAAGCTGGAAAAATAAGTTTGCATAGCTTTATTGCAATCCTTTCCAGTTTCTTTCATGGTATATTCAGTCAGTTCTGCTCTTACCTGATACGGTACTTGAGTATTCACATTCTCCCAGTGTGGTGGCATAGGGATAGCCTCATTTTCACAGATATAACTTGAAATAGCAAAAGACAAAACAAAATATCAGAAGCTGATTATCATGATTGTCAAGAATTTGGCCTTTCTTCAAAGCTTAATTTTCATTTTCAGGGTATTGTGATAAATGCAATTAAATATAGCCTTTGGTTTATTTATTTAAAAATTATTGAATATCTATGTCTGCTACTTTCTAGGTGCTAAATAGTGAACTTTTGATGGAAAATATCCAACCCTGTATATCATCCAAATTTCAAAAACAGTTGCTTAGTTCTATCTTGTTTTTTTGAAATTTCCAAAATTTCTTTAAAATGTAAAGAAGATTTTGGACAAAGAAATTAAAAATAAACACACATTTCTGATGAAAACAAAAGGCTGAAACTCATGTTTATATTGCCTGTTGAATAAAATCAAAACTCCTCAAGCATTTTCTCGATGTTCTCCAAGATCTAACTCAAACCTAAACCCTTCTCTGTTAATTGCCCTCTACTCTCTCCAACAGTCCACTAACTTTAAGGGTTATTAGCACAGTCAGTCAGCAAATCTTAAAAACTATCAAAACACGTTCAAGGCATTGGATGTGAATACAGAAAAACACAGTGACATTGCGGGATTTAATAGCAAAAGGCTGAAAAGGACACACCAATCCTCTCCAATGACTACAGCTTACTAAAGAAATTAATAAATTTCAAACCAATCTTCAGTTTACTTTTTTCAATTTATTTTAACGAAAAAATCAAATACGTTATTTAAGAATTGATATGTATAAAGAAATACACAGTGAGTTTTCCTCCCACTCCAGTCCCCAGCCTCACTTTTTGCCTCAACTCCTGGTAATTATTATTTTAGTCTCTTGGGTATTCTTCCAGAGCTTCTTTAGGTTAATACAAGCCAAGCTTTTTCCTCACACAAATGGTAGCATAAAGCATACATTTATTGCACCTGTTTTTTTGGGGGTTTTTTTGCTTCATAGACTCTTAGAGATCTTTCTGTAATAGTACCTAGTTTTTTTCTGTATTCACATCCAGTGGCTTGAAGATGTCTGATAGTTTTTAAGATTCACTGACTGACTGTGCAAATAACCCTTGAAGTTAGTGAACTGTTGGAGAGAATAGTGGGCAATTAACAGAGAAAAGTTCAGGTTTCAGTTATATCTTGGAGAACACTGAATGAATGGTTGAGGAGTTTTGATTTTATTTAATACACAATATTCAATAGGCATTATTCCTAGTGCTTACAACAGAGCCTGGCATACAGTATACACTCAATAAGTACTGAATGAGTGAATGCCTTCTATTTTACAGATGCACAGAATTCCACTGTATGGATATGCCATAATTTATTTAATTAGTCCCCTAATGATATTTAGCTTGTCTCCAACTTTTTGCTATTGTATTAAGAATGCTGGCCGGGCATAGTGACTCATGCCTGTAAACCCAACACGTTGGGAGGCTGAGGCAGGTGGATTGCCTGAGCTCAGGAATTCAAGACCAGCCTAGGCAACACAGTAAAACGCTGTCTCTACGGAAATACAAAATATTAGCCAGGCATTGCAGCGTGCATCTGTAATCCTAACTACTTTGGAGGCTGAGACAGGAGACTCGCTTGAACCCAGGAGGCAGAGGTTTCAGTAAGCCGAGGTGGTGCCACTGCACTGCAGCCTGGGCGACAGAGTGAGACTCCATCTCAAAAACAAAAAACAAAAAAAGAATGTTGGAAAAACATATTTGTTCATCTGTCATGTTCTATGTCCACTTGTCTATCTGTAAAATAACATATTTGAAGTAGAATTTCTGAGTCAAAGAATATATTTTTTCATGATTTTAAGATACCAACCAATTGCTGTCTTTGAACGTGCCTACTGACATTTTCACCAGAAATACAGAAAATGCCTATCTTCCCACAATCACTCCAAAAAGGTATGTTATCAAACTTTTGAATTTTAGTCACTCTGATAGTAAAAATCAGTCTGGTATTAATTTGTTTTTCTCTGATTATGAGTGAGGTTGTATGAACTGTTCAAATTATTTGCCCATGTTGATTTTCTACTTAGAGTCCTAAAGGTGCTTCATGTACTATGAAGAATAGCCCTTCAACTATAACAATTAATTAAAATATTTTCCCAATTTTTTGTGAGGAAAAAAAATATCTAAAACATACTTGGCCTAAAGTATCTTTTAGCTATGACCAAATTTTTTTTTTTTTTTTTTTTTTCAGTTTTTATGCAGCCAACAGCCTTAAATAACTCTTTGCCAACAGGAAGCATGTATTGTTTACCTTGCATGTAATAAATGCTCACTGTATTCCCACAGTAAATAAGTATTTCTATATCAGCACCTATTGACCTTCAACACCCTATTGTATCTTACCTAAACAGTCCTCTCCTTTTATTATTATCTTGTTTATAGCCTTCCATTCTGCTTAATCCTCGCCTTGTCCTATCTTTGTTCTATGGTTTGTACAGTCTGTGACAGAACAAAGTGTTTGATCCCATCATGTGCTTTTTGCCTCCACCAAAGCATAGCAGATATAATGTACAATTACAATAACATCTTCCATTATTATGTCTCATTTTTCATTCTTTCTCCCAGATTAAATACTTTCTGAAGATAAGTAATTCTTTTATTATATTCTTTTTACTAAAGAATGTGAATATGATGCAGCTAATAAAAAAGTACTATTCTCTATATTCCATAGAAGTACTATTCATTCACTATATAAGTACTTGTAATAACTTTTAAATCATGATGCTAAAATAAAACAAAAATAAATGCTAAAATAAAACCAAAAGTCTTAAGAAACAAACTGAAGAAACTTAAAATATTTCTTTCTTTAATCCTTTCAAAAATCTCCTTGGAAGTAGCCAACAGGCATTCTCTGCAATTCACGTGCTACCTTTTTTTTTTTTTTTTTTTTTTTTTTTTTTTTTTTTTTTTTTTTTTTTAATAAATTTTTTTTTTTTTTTTTTTTTTCAGTTTCATTTTAACTTATTTGAACAAAAAGAATTTCAATACTTGCTTGAGGAATAATTGTAGAAAATAGGAGATATGCTTTGAGATTTTTTTCCTTCAAGTCCATTCACATGAATAATGAATATTATTGTCTTCTAACATTTATACCTCCTTTTTCAGACTACTTATGGCCAGAGCAAGCAAAAAAGAAAATTTGTAACCAATTTCCAGGAAACAGAAAGCAATACTGTTGGCCACTGTTCCACCATCTTCCTTAGGTCTCCTTTAGTCTCTACAAATTTGAAATTACTTCTAGGAGTTGACCAATGGAGATCAATGGAGGTGGAAACAAAGTGGACAATACCTAGGACTTATTGCCTCAATAATTGTATGGCTCTGAGAGAGTATTTCCAAATTAACAATTCAAACTTATCTCAGTGAGTTATTTTACGAATTTAGAGTAGAGGCCATGCATTTTGTAACTATCATGCGAAGTGTTCTAAAAAATTTAAAAAATATAAATATACAAGAAGAAAAGAAAAGGATAACAGGAAAGGAAGCACTTAGAGAAAATGATAATGTTGCTGTTTTGTCAACAAATGAGTTTTAATATTTAAAAGATCAGTATTATTAAATGACCTACCAAAACACTTTCAGTCTATTTCTTTTTCTGTCCAATAGTAAGAAAGAGAAACCCCACTCTTTCTACGCCTATTCTCTTTACCATACCTGAAAGCACTGATAGAAAAGGGGGCTCTTTTTATTAAGCGCTGCTTTCCAGTGGTGAGATTCATTTGCTTCATTTCTGTATACAAAGACAAGATACTAGATAAGTCATAAAAACACACTGTGCTATAAAGTGTCATGAAGATTAGTAGCCATGCTATGTGATGATCACGAATCATGATGCTTTGGGAGTAGCTGGCAAGCATAGTATATTATGAATACTTTACCATACAGCTATGTATCATGTTGTGAAGGTGCTATTCAAGGAAGCACAGCTTCATTGCTTGATCTAAGCTCACATAAAAAGATGCTAATTTCATCCAATGCTCAGTATGCATAGTCTATTCCCTTTCTGTATCACACTCAGGTTAAACAAACACTAAAATAGGAGAGTTCTAAACTTAGGAAAGCTAAGAGTACTAGAAAGAGAGAAATTACAGTATTAAATGTAGTTGGCTTATTAAGTAGGAAAATGTACTTTCATGTCTCCAAAAATTTTGGAAATGATAAAATTTTCACCATTATAAAACTTGCACAACTCACAGAATTTCAAAAAACTTCTACATTTCTTGATTTCTCTCCTAAACTGAAAAAACAGAAAACCTGGCTAGGTCCAGTACTAGAACTTATATAAAAATATTCTAGTGATAAGAGACTAATCACTTAAAGCTATCATGTTCTTCTTTCACCCACGCCTCAGTCATGGCAATATTTACCAGGTCCATTTCTTCATTCCCCAAAGTTAAGTAGTGATTCTTAATGTAAGATTCTAATCAGTTTATCTCATCTAATTGACGTCATCCCATTTCAGAGTGAATAGGTTTACCCATCCAGGCCAATGCTAGTATAAAGCGTGTTCTGTCCTTTCTGTGTTCTCCTGAACTCTACACATACTGGATTTACCACTGTTCAGGGAAAAAGCAAGATCACCTCAGCATATGGAGCAAGACCTGTGATGCCATCTCCTTGGACCATCTCATTCTGAGTTTACTTTTTACCATTTTTATAGAGAGAATCTGAGTTAGCTAGCGGCAGAATGGCTGCAGCTTATAACTGCAAAGAGTACATGGGAAATGCTAATACCTACATCTTTAAAACAGGATCATTACACAGAGGGTTGGGGACTCAAGTTATTAGTATATGTAACTTCTATTCCTCAATAACAATATTTTTAATAAGCTCTATTTTCCGAGAGCAAGTTTCCAAAAAGTGTAGTCTACTAAAAGATACCTTTCAGAAACATGTGGCTTGCTGAATTATCCACCAAATCCTTTGATACATTTCACCCTCTACATGAGGCCTGGTATCTGTGCATATCACTCTGTTTCAATTCTGCCTCAAAAACAACACTTGTACACATGGCTAAAAATGCCTACCAGACACCTTCTGCCTAGACTGCAGCAAAGGGACAAATGTCAGGGCCTCTTGAATCTTGCTTTAAAAGCTATGGGTTTGTTTGTTTTTGAGACAGAGTCTCGCTCTGTTACCAGGCTGGAATACAGTGGTACGATCTCAGCTCACTGCAACCTCTGCCTCTTGGGTTCAGGCGATTCTCCTGCCTCAGCCTCCCAAGTAGCTGGGACTACAGGCACGTGCCACCACACCCAGCTAAGTTTTGTATTTTTAGTAAAGATGCGGTTTCACCATGTTAGCCAGGATGGTCTCGATCTCTTCACCTTGTGATCTGCCTGCTTGGCCTCCCAAAGTGCTGGGATTATAGGTGTGAGCCACCGTACCCGGCCCTAATGGTTTTTAACTCTTGATAATTTAAAAAAAAAAAAAAAGCAAGAAAAACAACTTTGGTGGGATAATAATTATTACATATTTGGTTGCATCAACCCCTTACTGGACAAAATCTCCTCCACTGTTTCTGGGCCTTGGTTCACCCAACGGAATTTTGTAATGTTTCACCATACTACCCAGCCATAATACACTACCAACACTGTCATAAACACACTACTCACAGGAACTAGGAAAGAGCAGCTAAAGGATTAAGCTGTGTAGCAACCAAAATGCACTTTTATTAAGAAAGCCTCCCATTTAGGTCTTGTTTGCCTCTAAGCAATAAATAGCTGAAACCAACAACTTGAAACTTGAGGAGCTCGGTTCATCAGGTTTTTCATTGGATACCCCAAAACATGTCCATATATATCACAGATGAAATCCAAAGTGGGCTGACTTCCAGATTATCTGGCTAATCTGTGAGAGAGCCAAATAAATCAGAAAATGGCAGAAGGCAATGTCTATTAAAGAAATCATTTTCTGGCAAAGACACCAAGAGAAAGGCCATTCAGCTAAAACTTGTTCTTGAAACTATTGCCAGCTACCTATGACTTTCTCACTTAACATCTCAATTTGATCCTTAAAGTAAAAAGGTTCTTACCTATTTCAAAAGACTGCTGGGACATTGAATAAAACAACTGATACAGTGTTTTGCATTCCTTAGAAGGCAAGCATCAAATGCACTTAAAATATATGACAATCTTCACATACATTAATATATATAAACATATAAACACACCTTTTATAAAAGGTAATGTTGCTCAAGATCTTAAAACTTGGAAGTTTTATAGAGGTATTTTTGTATATAACAAAAAAGACATACTTCACTGTTTGCAAATATATCAACTAATCCTGACCTTCAGAGGTGAATATTTTATCATATCAGTATGCTAAAAACACACAACTATTAGGGAAAAAAACATACCTGCAAAGTCTATCTTGTAGCTGAATTTGGAAGTAGTAAAAGAAATGGAGCCACAAGGGTTTGCTTTGAAGCTTTTTTCGATATCTTCACTGCTAACTGAACACTGACTGTTGGTATCCGGCTTTAAGACAAACCAGAAAGTTTCATTTACCAGCTGTTCACATTAATGACTTTCCCACAGAGGTGGTACTGTGGTCATAGAGACAGGGAATGGAGGGACAAGGGAAATTTACTAATCACCTGTTCTAGTTCCCAACACACAGGGAGGATCACAAGTAAGCCAGCATACTGAAAATGGTTTAAGGATCTCCAGTGAAGAAACAACTGGTTATAGTTCCATTCAATAACTGGATATAGTCTTTTCCAGATAATTACAATTTTTACAGAGTACTCCAATAATTATACTTTCTAAGTGGCTCAAATTAAATCTTTATGTATAGTTTAGTAGAGTTAAAAAAAGACTACAGGTTTTGAGTACGGATTCAAATCTCAGTTTAACTAGCTGTGTGACCCTTGACAAATTATGTCAACTTTCTTTTCTGAGTTTTACTTTCCTTGACTGTAAGACAGAATATTAACATCTGCTTCCAAGTTATTGTGAGGATAAGGGGGAAAATAAATGCACAACACCTAACATAATACCTGGCATACAGAAGTGTTTAATATGGATTTGTTCTTCCCTTTCTCTTTGTTCACCAAATCAAACTTGGAGTTGCTCAGATGTACTGACACTATGCAACTCTCTGTCACATTCACCCTCTGTACAACAGTAAACACATACTGTTTCTTCTAAATACATGATTGTGAAAACCTGGGAAAAAGAAAAGGAAAAGGACTAGAAGAATTTCTAACTTTTCTTTTAGTTAAATGGTTTGATTTCCTTAAGGTTTGACTTCAAGTTCTATATTTATACTCATTTTACATATATCAGCAAGGTTATGCTAAGTGAATCAGAAACACTTCTGCTAAATTCAAGGAAAGGGGATACCTGAAACATGTGCCACTTCCCACATTCTGCCAAGTAAAACCAGCCCCACTGGGTATCTGATGTGTCCATGTCATCCACTTCATTGTTTGTTGTTTTAGATAAGAATTCTTCTGCTTGGTGAAACATCTCCTGAAAAGCCAGAAAGAGGTGAAGGAAAATAAATAATTCTATTAATAACAAGTATACTTTTTACAGATCATTTTACTTCTTTACAAAGAGTGGTATTCAAGTGTCTTTCCATCCGTGACACTTTAAAAACAGCTTTCTATCTTGCATATTGGCTCTGAAGGTAAACATTTAAAATGTTGAACATCATTGCTTAACAATTTAGGCAAATAATAATAATCTTAGGTAGAATATGTCAATATCTATTCAATCATTCAAATAAGCTATGTCAACATCAATAAGCACTTCAGGTTTTAAGCACAGCCCTAAGCAATTTCAATTTTATCTTATGTTCATGTATTTGGTCAAAAGGATCCATGCCATCACACTAGTTAAGACCAAATGCATGGAATTTTAATTTTAAACAGTCATTATTTCATTCAATGGCATAGAAAGATTTTTTTTTTTTCTTTCTTGAGATGGTGTCTCACTCTGTTGCCCAGGCTGGAGTGCAGTAGCGGGATCTCGGCTCATTGCAACCTCCACCTGCCAGGTTCAAGCAATTCTCCTGCCTCAGCCTCCCCAGTAGCTGAAGCTACAGGTGCATACCACCACACTCGGCTAATTTTTTGTATTTTTAGTAGAGATGGGGTTTCACCGTATTACCCAGGATGATCTTGGATGGTCTCGATCTCCTGACCTTGTGATCTGCCCGCCTCAGCATCCCAAAGTGCTGGAATTACAGACATGAGTCACCGCACCCGGCCAAAAAGATATTTATATGGTGTTGAGTGTAAAAGATTACAAAAAATAGAAACAGCATAATCCAATTTTAATAAAAATATACTTAGCCCTGTGAATGTATGTGTGTGTCTGTGTAAGTGTATGTGTGTAAATGTTTACACACATACATAGAAAAAAGTCTGGATATATATAATAATTTACCATCATTTTTTCTAAGTGTCAGGATAAAATAATAATAGTAACCTTTATATGACTTACTACGTGCCAACTACTGTTCTAAGTACTATACAGATGTTAACTCATTTAGGTCTCACAACAACCTAGAGATAGGTACTATCAGTAACACAAATTTATAAATGAGGAAAGGAAGGCATAGAGAGGTCATATGAAGAGGAAGTCAAGATTTAAACCCAGACATCCTAGTTTCAGGATCTATGCACTTAGCCACCATCATATACCATCTTACACTTCATTGTCAATGAGTCCATAATTTTAACTATACCAATTAACACACGTATGCATTATCTTTGAAAAGTTTTAAACATTCTTGGTTGGGTATTGTAATGAAGAAATTCTCTAGAGGGGAGACAAAGAGGCTGGTCAAAGAAAATTAAACTCAATCTGGAATTTGACTTCCTGTCCTCATTCTTTAAGGGTTTTAAAATTATTAACTTTATACAACTACTACATAAAAATATTCTCCTTGCAAAAAATCAGAACATTCAAAATAAAGCTAAAGACTTTTTTAACCATTACTTCCATTCCTGGTACCTCTCACCTTTCTTCTCCAGGGTTAACCAATGCTATCATTTCACTGCATATCTTTCAGTTCTCTTTCTCTCTCTCACTCTTTGTTTGCATGTGTATAATTATACACATATAAAAACATAGAGAGTTAATGATGATTTGTTACAAATTTGATTTCCTGTATCATTGATTTCCTTTTTAACAAAGAATATGTGCTACTGGGTAATTTAGAAAATATTTGCCTTTTATTTTCATCATTTTAAATGTCCATTCTATTTTTAGAAGCTGTAGTAACCTGGAATAAGTTTCTATTACCTTGTCTAGGCCACAGTTGGCTCATCACAAAATGAAAAATGACAGACTCCTTCCCTCATTAGGTTATTGTTATAAATGAATGAGACAATGCAGTAAAGTACCAAGTACAGTGCCTGAGCTCAATGAAGGGTTTTTTTTGTTGTTTTTTTTTTTTTTTTTTTGAGACAGAGTCTCATTCTGTCACCAGGCTAGAGTGCAGTGGCATGATCTTGGCTCACTGCAAACTCCAACTCCCAGGTTCAAGCAATTCTCCTGCTCAGCGTCCCTAGTAGCTGGGACTAAAGGTGTGCACCACCACATTCAGCTAATTTTTTTGTATTTTTAGTAGAGACAGGGTTTCACCATGTTGGCCAGGGTGGTCCTGATCTCTTGACCTCGTGATCTGCCTGCCTCGGCCTCCCAGAATGCTGGGATTACAGGCGTGAGCCACCGACCCTGGCCGGGTTTGTTATTTTTTATGTATGTTTGGAAATTCAAGCAATGCTTTATGATTATTTCCCATTTTTTCCTTCATGTTTTAAATTTGACTAGTTTCTAAGAAATGAAAAATAGAATACCCCAGGATCAAAGGCTTCTGGTTTAGGACCCACTATTTACCTTATATATTTTAACCACATAATAAAGACAATGATTGAAATTTTAAGATCAACTGTCCAGTAACCTATTCACAATTCCTGCTGCTTCCTTCTATTAATGTTCATTTCATTTGGCCATTTAACTGTGAGAAAGACAGAAAGAAAGTAAATGCGACCTAAATTTAGTTTTTCTTCTGAAAATAACCAGAAAATTTGGAAGAATGAGATCGGAGCTAATAGTTAAGAAAAATATTTGTCTTATGAGTTCTACCTTTTCTCTATTAGAAAAGAGAATGGAAAATAGAGAAGTTCCCTTTATACAGCATACATGTAACATGTGTGCTCTGCTATAAAACACCTTCCCTAAGACTTTGCTTTAGGCCAGGTTATAAATGAAAGCGTTTCAGCAACATCTTTTCAGAACTTTCTGTTACAAATAGCTTTCAGTGGGACCTAGGACAGACCCATCTTATATTTGTCACAGTTTTAGAGAGGACAGCACTATAGACAGATATCATTGTACTGAACATTCCTGAAGGATTTCAAATCTTATAAAATTCCTTATCAATTTACACTATTTTTTCCCTCCACAACTTAATGTGCAGAAGAGATAAATGATTCTTTTCCAATTAAAGTCAGGAAGAAAAACAAAGCAGAGAATAATACAATTTTTTTGCCTAGAATCATAGCCAGCAGTAGTACAGAGAAGATCAAAGAAACACCCAAGGCCTCCTGAGCATCAGTTCTTCCCGAAGTTACCAAGCCCCACTGCCTAATTTTCACACAAGGACAGTTATTTCTCCTCTCCTATGTTGTTAACATTTAATTTAATTGCTCTGCTTCACTGATGCTCTGGCTTTCTTTCAAAAGATGGATTTTATAAGATTAAACATTACAATTTTCTACAGTAGGTTTTCTCTCCAAAGAAATGGCCATTTTGCATAATTACACTCAAAGAGTTAAGTCAAATTTAAATTAATACTTTAAAATATTGCAACCCTAGTAATAATGGCTCTAGGCTAGGACACATTTATAGATAATAAAAAGAATATGCACTAGTTATCTGTCATGAAGTACTGTTAGATGAATGAACTTGTTCAGTCACAATGACATATTCTGCCTGATTTTCCTGTTTATAATTGGAAGCAAGTAGGGAAGGAAAAACAATCTAGTACAAAGTGGCAAAGCATTCTGTAAAGTTTCAAGGCCAATGGATACGCTGATAGAGCCTGTCTGTAATGTTATCTGTTACAAAGAGAATCTTTATTTACAGAGCCTGGGAATAGTCAGTCTGGATCAACAAATTGAAAAGCTGTGCAGAAAATGAGTTTAAAGTCAAAATCCTGGTCTATATGAGGAAAATAATGCTGCCTTCCAGACTGGTTTCAAGTTTTCTGATATAAATTTTAGACTACAACACAGTATAATTTATTTTGTTAGCATGAGTAGAATATCTTGACGAAATCATATTTGGTAATAAAAACTTCCTTGCCTCTATATATAAAGAAGATCCCAAACCTGATCTTAAAAGCTTAAAAATGAACAAGAACTTCCAGAATGACAGAAGGAGCTCAGTGGAACCGGCGAAATCACATTTTAAAAACTAGTAAGCTGGGCGTGGTGGCGCACACCTGTAATCCCAGGGCTTTGTGAGGCTGAGAAGGGAGGACTACATGAGGCCAGGAGTTTGAGGCAAGCCTAGACAACATAGTGAGACTCCATCTCTACAAAAAAATAAAATAAAAAGTACTCAGGCATGCTAATGCGTGCTTGTAGTCCTAGCCACTTGAGAGGCAGAGATGGAAAGACTACTAGAGCCTAGGAGTTTGAGGCTGCAGTAAGCTAAGATCATACCACTGCACTCCAGCTTGGGCAACAGAGCAGGACCCTGTCTCACAAAAATCAATTAATTAATTAAAAATTAAAAACTGCTGAAAATTGTTTTTTAAAAAACAAACGTTTAAAGTCTCTGGAAAGTGTGCTGAGGGCATACAGAAAGTGGAGAAACATTCATTCAAGAAAATTTACTAAATCTTAGAACAAGTTAGAGTCTGTGGCATTTGAGTTACAAAGTGCACCATTCCCCACATCCTACCAGGTCTTTGTTACGTGGTACATGTAGCCAAAAGACAGGCAGAGGACTCCCTCTCCCTTAGGCTCCAGACTGTGGCTAGTTTTACCCTGGGAGGGCCAAGCTGCTGGTGTTTCTCCTCTCCTTTAGCCCAGAGATGTAGAAGTTCTGTTCTAGAGAGGTGACAGAGAGGACCAGTCTCTCTTCCCCTATCCAGCCCCCATTCAAAAGGTGGAAGTTCTATTCCATGTGCAGCAGGCTGAGAATATTGGCCCTAACTGCCACCACCCCAACCTGCTCCCAGAGTAGAGGTTTTGTGCCAGGAACAGCCAGCTAAGATGACCAAGGACTGCTACCACAACCCCAGTGCCCACTCTAAGAATGGAGTGTTAGTTACTCTGGGAAAACAAGGCTCTCACCTTCAGCTCCAGGTGCAGTGGCATGAAGATTTTGCTCAAGGGGAAAGACAGGATGTCAGGACAAAGAGCTCTACATTTCCACCTGAGAGGATTGACTTTATTTGGAACAGAGAGGAGGACCCCATGCCTGAGGGCACTGTTGAAAACTGTGGGCCGGGTGCAGTGGCTCACGCCTGTAATCCCAGCACTTTGGGAGGCTGAGGCGGGCAGGTCACCTGAGGCTAGCAGTTCAAGACCAGCCTGGCCAAAATGGTGAAACCCCATCCCTACTAAAAATATAAAAAATTAGCCGGGTGTGGTGGTGTGCATCTGTAGCTATGGCTTCTCAGGAGGCTGAGACAAAAGAATCGCTTGAACCCAGGAAACAGAGGTTTCAGTGACCTGAGATCTCGCCATTGCACTCCAGCCTCGGAGACAAGACTACACTCCGTCTCAAAAAAAGATAAAGAAAACAGTGAGCCGGGCGCGGTGGTTCAAGCCTGTAATCCTAGCACTTTGGGAGGCCGAGGCGGGTGGATCACAAGGTCAAGAGATCAAGACCATCCTGGTCAACACAGTGAAACCCCGTCTCTACTAAAAAAATACAAAAAATTAGCTGGGCATGGTGGCATGTGCCAGTAATCCCACCTACTCAGGAGGCAGAGGTAGGAGAATTGCCTGAACCCAGGAGGCGGAGGCTGCGGTGAGCCGAGATCGCGCCATTGCACTTCAGCCTGGGTAACAAGAGCGAAACTCCGTCCCCCCCAA
>NW_016107502.1:1102720-1113968 GCF_001604975.1 Cebus imitator
AAAAAAAAAAAAAAAAAAAAAGAAAACAGTGGAGATCTTAATGAAAAACAATTAAGAAAGGCTAGCAGCTCCAATACAAGCAGAATGGCAGAGGAGGTAGAAGTTTACTGCAGAGAACCAGAGACAGCCAAGAAGAGCCCTCTTAGATCATAGAGGAGTCAGAAAAGCAGTATAAAAACACTAACCTGTATCTACCCAGGAATGATCAGGGCAGGACATGGGGCAGTCTTGAAAACATTCTCTGAGCTATACACATACCCATCAACACAGAGTAGAAACTTCACTGGCATAAGGGTCTTAATCACAACTTCTGATCAAACACAACTTAACAGAAGCTACTCTGACCCAGGGCCAATTCCTATGAAGCCTGGGTTAAATGAAACAGCGTTATCATCCCTGGCAATCTGGAATACTGTATACATGTGCAAGATTGGGCCCTCTCAGGAACAAACTCCCAAGCTACTAGTACCTGGCTAAATGTAAGGCCAAAAAACAATGTAAACTCCCTGAACTAAAAAAATAGCAGCCACCAAGCCACACACACATTTAACATTTAAGGGTAAAAATCTGACTATCTAAGGGAACTTCAGCAGAAACTGTGACCAGTACATAGTCTGTGCCAACCCAGAAATGCCACATACGTAGTCAGGGTGAGATTAAGAACAATGGGGAAAAATCTGAGCAGGGATATCAGAAGCTACACACCGTGAGGAAACTGGACTTTACAGAATTTGTTCAGCTATGTCACTAAACAGATAAGTCAATAACCAAACAAACAACCACAATAGGCATCAGTATCCAAAGGTACTGTGTTACCTAAAATATCCAGTTTTCAACAATAAATTATGAGACATACAAAAAAAAAATCTCCATAAAGATGTCATCAATACACAGAGAAAAACAAAAAAAAGCTGTCTCTAAATGGGGTACAGATGGTAGACTAAGCAAACTAACACTTCAAAGCAATTATTACAAGTATGTTCAAAGAACTAAATGAAACCACGCTTAACAGGTTAACGGAAATTACGATGACAATGTTTCATCAAATAAGTAATATCAATAAAGACAGAAATAATTTTAAATAACCAATTGGAAATTCTAGGGTTGAAAAGTATAGTAAATAAAATGAAAAACTTACTAGAAAGGCTCAGTAGATATTTTAACCAAGAAAATATCAGCAAACGTGAACATAAATTAATAGACATCATGTAACAGATGTAATATAAGGAAAGAAAAAAATTGAAAAATGAACAGAGCATCAGAGAAATGTGGATACCGTTAAGTGCACCAACATATAAATAACTGGAGTATCAGAAGCAGAGGTGAGAAAGGCACAGAAACAAACTTTAAAGAAAGTAAAACTATCCAAATTTGTAAACTGTATAAACACACATACACACACGCACACACATATATATACACACATGTATATATGCGTGTGTGTGTGTGTGTGTGTGTGTGTGTGTGTGTATGTATATATCTACACATCCAAGAAGCTCAATAAACTCCAAAGGGGAAAAACACAGAGATCTAATGCAGACACATCAAAGTCAAAATGCTGAAAGCCAAAGACAAACAAAATATTTACATCAGCAAGAGAAAAACAACTGATCACATATAAGAGAATCCTAATGAGATTAACAGCTGACTTCTCATCAGAAACTCTAGAGGCCAAAGGCAGAAGACAACATTCGCAAAGTAGAAAAAGTAAAAACAAAAACAAAAAAATACAACAACAACCTATCAACCAAGACTCTTATACCAGCAAAACTATCTTTCAAAAATGAAGGTGAAATAAAGATATTCCCACAATTACAAAAGCTGAGAGAATTGATTGCTAGCAGACCTGCTTTATAAGAAATACTAAAGGAAGTTTATCAGGCTGAAATGACAGTAGGCAGTAATAATAATCCATGACGGATAAAAAAGAACGAACAAAAGTGTGCTGGTACAGGTAATTATATAAGTAATTTAAAAGTATAATTACTGACTTCTCCTTTCTACACCAATACATGAACTGCCAGTTCCAAGACAGTGACACAGAAAAAAGCTGGCTTCACTCCCTACCCCTACAGAAACTCCAAAACAAATATGTAGCACCAAGATTATCACCAGAACGCATATATAATGTAGGAGAGACAGTTCCCAAGGACACAGAGAAGTGAAAAAAAAACTAAGCAGACAGTAAGGGAATTAGATTTCCTTACACATGATGCTTCACCAAAAAAACAGCCCAGCATCAAGCATGTGGAAAACTTTCCTGTGGCTCATGGTTTCCACACTGGAAAAAGTGAGATTAAGGTGGCCAACCAGCTTTCCCACCATCTTGGGTTCCCTCACAGGAGACCTGTCCCTGCCTCAACCTATAGGAAGCACCGGGAATATCTGAAGGGAGAAATATCCCTGGAAACAGCCAGAGACAATGGAGTAAAATGGGACTACATTCCCTAATCCTGGAAACTGCTCTGTAACAATCAAAGGAGACACCAAATCAGAGTGGCTATTCAGCAACACCACACTGTAGGAGCTTCATTCCACAGGTCTCCCAAGCACAAAACTCTAGTCAGTCTTCCCACGCTGCCAGGATAACCTGTTTGGTACCTCTCCCATTCGACATGGGTGGTGTTCTAATTATTTACTAGAGCTGAGAAAAACCTGAGTGTAAGGCACCATCTAGTTCTTAAAAGGAGACAGGCCTACTGGGTAAAAAAAAGATACTCAACAGCTAAATTACAAAGACTCTCTAACCTCTCTGTAATATAACTTGTTGTATCTATAAGATGTTTTTTGTAAGTCTTATGGTAACCATAATGCAAAAACCTATAATAGACCCACTAAAAATAAAAAGCAATCAGTTAAAACAAACGACCAGAGAAAAATCCCTTAACCAGAAAGGAAGATGTAAGAAAGGAAGAGACCAGTTACAAAACAATCAGAAAATAAGCAACAAGATGAACTAGTAAGAACAACCTTATAAATAATAACCCTAAATGCAAATGAACTCACTTCTTCAATTAAAGAGCACAGAGTAGCTGAATGGGGGAAAATAAACAAACAAACAAACAAGATCCAAATATCCAAATATATGCTATCTACAAGAAACCCACCTGACCTATAAAGATGCACAGGAGACTGAAAGTGAAGGGATAAAGATATTCCATGCAACTGTAAACCAAAGTAGAACAGAGTATCTATACTTATATCAGATAAGATAGACTATGAACAGCCTGCAAATAAAGAAGTTCAATGAATAATGATAATGGGGTCAACTAGGCAAGTGGATATAATAATTATAAATATTTATGTACTCAACACCAGAGAGATCTTAAGTATACAAAACAAACATTAACAGACTTAAAGTGAGGGGTATCCTGCAATATAGTAAAAGTAAGGGACTTAAAAAAAAAAAAAAGGGACTTCCAGACAGAAAAACAACAACCACCACCACATCAGATTTAAACTACACACTAGATCAAAGAGGCCTGTCATTTACAGAACATTTCGCCCAACTGCTGAAGTATACACATTCTTTTCATCAATACATGAAATATTCTTCAGAATATGCCATATCTTAGGCCACAAAAAGTCTAAACAATTTCAAAAAAGCAGAAATCATATAAATTATCTTCTCTGACTACAATGAAATGAAACTAGAAACCAAAGAACGGAAGAACTTTGGAAACTACACAAAAATATGGAAATTAAACAACATGTTCCAAAATGACCAATTAGCCAATGAAGAAATTAAGAAGAAAATTTAAAATTTCTTGAAGCAAATGAAAGTGGAACTACAAAATACTAAAATCTATGGGATACAACAAAAGCAGTACTAAAAGAGAAGTTTATAGCAATAAACACCTGTATCAAAAAAGTAGACTTTAAAAAGATCTAATAAGGCATACCTTAAGGAACTAGAAAAGAATATGCCAAATCCAAAATTAATCGAAGGAATGAAATAATATATCAGAGCAGAAATAAATAAAATTCAGACTTAAAAAGCAATACAAAAGATCAATGATGCAAAAAGAGGGGTTTTTCAAAAGATAAACAAAAATGGACAATTTTTAGTCAGCAGGACTAAGGAAAAAAAAGATCTGAATAAATAAAATCAGAAGTAAAAAAGGTGACAACAACTGAGACCACAAGAAATACAAATAATTATTAGAGATGATTATCAACAACTATATGCCAACAAATTAGAAAACCTAGAAGAAATGGATAAATTCCTGGACATATACAATTTACTATGATTAAATCAAAAGAGATAGAAAACTTGAACAGGCTGGGTGCAGTGGCTCATGCCTGTAATCCCAGCACTTTGAGAGGCCAAGGCAGGAGGATCATTTATGGCTAGGAGTTTAAGACCAGCCTAGGCAACATAGTGAAACTCTGTCTCTGCACAAAATTTAAAAATTAGCTGGACATGTGCCTGTGGTCCCAAATACTTGGGAGGCTGAAATGGGAGTATCATTTGAACCCCAGCATTTAAAGCTGCAGTGAGCTATGACTGTACCACTGTACTCCAGCCTCGGAAACAGAGAGATCCTGCAGGAAGAAAGAAAAAGAAAAGAAATTAAAAGGAAAGAGAAAAGAGCAGAGAAGAGGAGAAAAGGAAAAATAAAGAAAAATAAAACCTAAACAAACCAGTAACAAGTAACAAGACTGAAGATGTAATTACATCTCCCATCAAAGTAAAGCTCAGAACCTGATGGCTTCACTGCTAAATTCTCGAAACATTTAAAGAACTAATGCCAATTCTTCTCAAACTCTTCAAAAAAAATTGAAAAGGAAGAAATACTTCAAATTCATTCTACGAGACAGCATTATCCTGATATTAAAACCCAATAAGGACACAAAGGAAAACTATGCACCAATATCACCCATTAACATAGATGCCAAAATGCTCAATAAAATACTAGCAAACCGAATTCAACAACACATTAAAAAAATCATTCACCATCATCAAGTGGGATTCACATCCTAGGGATGCAAGGATGGTTCAACATACACAAATTGATCAACATGACAGATCACAACAGAACCAAGAAGAAAAACCATATGATCATTTTAACAGATGCTTTAAAAGCATTTGATAAAATTTAACATATTCTTATAACAAAAACCCTTAACAAACTGGATAAAGGAACATACCTCAAAATAATAAAGGCCATATGACAAACCCACAACTAATATCCCACTAAATGAGAAAAAATTAACAGCCTTTCCTCTAAAATCTGGAACAAGACAAAGATGTCTACTCTCACTACTGTTACTCAGCATGATATTGGAAGTCCTGGCAACAGCAATTAGGCAAGAAAGAGAAATAAATGGCAACCAAATTGGAGAAAAAGAAATCAAATTTCCTTTGTTCACAGAAGACATAATCCTATTCTGAAAGAAACCTAAAAACTCCACTGAAAACTTGTTAGAACTGATACATTCAGTAAAACTGTAGGATACAAAATCAACATACAAAAATCAGTAGCATTTATATATTCCAAGAGCAAACAATCTAAAAAAGAAATCAAGAAAGCAATTCAATTTACAATAGCTACAAAGAATATAAAATACGTAGAAGTCAATTTAACTAAAGTGAAAGACATAAACAGGAAAAACTATAAAATGGTTATGAAATAAGTTAAAGAGGACATAAAAATGGAAAAATATTCCATGCACATAAATCGGAACAATATTGTTTTGTTTTGTTTTGAGACAGAGTCTTGCTCTGTCACCAGGTGCCAGGCTGGAGTGCAGTGGCACAATCTTGGCTCACTGCAATCTCCACCTCATGGGTTCAAGCAATTCTCCTGCCTCAGCCTCCTGAGTAGCTGGGACTAAAGACGTGCACCACCACACCCAGCTAATTTTTCTATTTTTTAGTAGAGACACAGTTTCACCATGTTGGCCAGGATGGTCTCAATCTCTTGACCTCATGATCCGCCCGCCTCAGCCTCCCAAAGTGCTGGGATTACAGGTGTGAGCCATTGCTCCCGGCCACAATATTGTTAAAATGACAATACTGCCCAAACCAATTTACAAGTTCAACATAATCCCTATCAAAATAACAATGAGATTCTTCACAGAAAAAAAAAATCCTAAAATTTACATGGAACCACAAAAGACCCTGGATAGCCAAAGCAATTTTGAGCAGAAATAAGGCTGGAGGCGTCACATTACCTGACTTCAAAATATACTACAAAGCTACAATAATCAAATCAGCATGATACTTGCATAAAAACAGACACACAGAGCAATGGAACAGAGAACCCAGATATAAATCCACACATTTACAGCTAACTCATTTTCAACAAGGTCACCATGAACACACAATGGGAACAGTCTCTTCAATAAATGGTGCTGGGAAAATTGGATAAAGAACATCCAGCTTGCAGAAGAATAAAACTACACCACTATCTCTTACCATATTAAAGAAAATCAAATCAAAATGAATTAAAGACTTAAATCTAAGACCTGAAACTATGAAACTACTAGGAGAAAACATTGGGGAAATGCTTCAAAACATTGGTCTGAGTAAGATTTTTTGTGTAAGACCTCGAAAGCACTGCAACCAAAGCAAAAACAGATCACTGGAATTATATCAAGCTAAAAACAGTCTACATAACAAAGGAAACAATAAAGTGAAGAAACAAGTCACAGAATGGGAGAAAAGATGTACAAACTATCAATCTGACAAAAGATTAATAAGAATATGTAAAGAGCTTAATTCAACAGCAAAAGAAAAAAAAATGCCACAGAAAATCCAATTTAAAAGTGGGCAAAAGACCTGAATAAATATTTCTCAAAAGACATACAAATTGCCAACAAGTATAGGAGAAAATGCTCTAAATCACTGATTTTCAGAGAAATGCAAACCAAAACCAAAGTGAGACATCATCTCATCCCAATAAATATAGCTTTTATAAAAAAGACAAAGAATAACAAATGCTAGCAAGGATGTGGAGAAAAGGGAACCCTTGTACACTGTTGGTGGGGATGTAAATAAGTAGAGTCACCGCAGAAAACTATATGGAGGTGCCTCAAAAAATAATAAAATTACCATTTTATCCAGCAACTCCACTACTGAGTATATATCTAAAAGAAAAAAAAATCAATGTACTGAAGACATAGCTGTACTCCTATATTTATTGCAGAATGATTCATAATAGCCAAGATATGGAATCAACCTAAGTATCCATCCGTGGAAGAATGGATTTAAAAAAATGTGGTTTACATACACAATGGATTATCCAACTGTAAAAAGAATGGAATCATGACATTTGGAGCAACATGGATAGAACAAGAGTTCATCATGTTAAGTAAAATAAGCTGAGCACAGAAAGACACATATCTCATGTGCTCATTCATATGTGGGAGCTAAATAAGTGGAATGCATCGAAAGACAAAGTAGACTGGTGGTTACCAGAGGCTGGAAAGGGCAGGGGGAGAGATTGATTAAAAGGGTTGATTAATGGGTACAAATATACAGTTAGATATAAGAAATAAGACCTAGAAGTAGTAAGACCTAGTGTTCAATAGATCAGTAGGGTGACTGTAGTTTATTGCATATTTCAAAATATCTAGAAGGGAATAGTTTGAATGGTTTCCAGCATAAAGAAGGTAAGTATTTAAGGTGACAGATATCATATATAAATTTTATGTGAATTTATTAAATTATCACATGTCCTGAAAATACGTATATGTATTATGTATCATTTTTTTAAACATGTATTTAATTGTATCATTAGCCCTGTAATATATAATGTACAGAATTGTTAAATATACAATAGCAGCACCAACGAGGCAGGTGGAAACAAAGCTATATTGGAGAAGGAAATAACACCATATGGTAACTCAAATCCACAAGAAGAATCAGAGTAAATAAGAGGGTATATATAATAAATTAAATATATAGACACTTCATACCTGTTCTCCCCTTTTTTCTATTAGCTTCCTTAAAAGACATAGCATGTAAATTCAGAGTCAGAAATGATGATAATGCCAAATCACCACAGATTTGTCCACATAGGTGGTGGAGATATGACATCTTTGCATTCTAATGGATCAGTGTACACTAACTTTGTTTCATGCATGAAAGTATGAAAAATATTGTATAAAATTACCTTCAAACTATGTGTATAAGGCATACATGAAACATAAATAAATTTTTGTTAGTCTTGGGTACTATCTCTAAGATACATTATTACATACATGTGAATATTCCAAAGTTTGAAAAAAATTGAATAGAAAACAAAAAGTAAAATTGTAAAAAATAATAAAACAAGCAATTAAATAGTATTAAATGTTAGTAAATAATCCAATCAAAAGGTAGATTATTCAGATTAGATTTTTTTGAAATCCAACTATGTGCTGTCTACAGAAATATACTTTAGATTCAAAGATACAAACAGGTGGAAAGTAGAAGGACAAATAAAAAATGCCATGTAAACAACAGTCATAAAAAAGCTGGAGTGACTGTACTAATGCCAGGCAAAATAGACTTTAAATCAAAAAGTGTTACTATAAAAAGAAAGGTCATTTTATCATGAAAAAACAGGTAACCCAACAAAAAGATTTACCAGTTACAAAGATATATGCATTTGCAAGTGAAATTGGGTATTTGGCTGAGGAAACCTCTAAACAATTTGCTGAAGGAGTGGCCTGGGTCCTCCAGATCACTTAAATAAAACACAAGAAGTGGGAATGACTTAAAGACAGAATTGTTAAACAAAAAGGAACCAGTGCTTAAAGATGCAGAAAATTCTCAACCTACCCATATGGAAAAGAACATGAAAGTCGGTTCAAGACAACACTAAGGGTGTGGCCAAATGACCATTTGATAAGATTAGTATGGATGTGGACCGCCCCAGCAGGAAAACTGTCAATTTGAAATGAAGAAATAGTAGATGGGAAGAAATGAAGGAAGGTATAGAAATGAAGGCTGGTATACTTCTTAGATTTTACAGGATGGGACCACAGAGCAACTCAGCTGCAAATGTGTGCTACTCTTAAAGACAAAGAAGGACCCTAAAAGCAATTCAGAGATCATCTGGGATGCCTTCTTGGTTCAACAAAAGAGTGGACCACTGCCTTGCTTTCAACAGGCCAGATGGCTCATGAGGGCTGGACCTATTGAAGTCCAGGGATTGTAACCAACCCCATCAGAGGGTCCAGAAGGCAGCACTTCTACTTCTCTGGAAGGCAGAGCATCAAGCCAAACAATTATTTTGCAGCCTTAAGATTTCATGAAACTTGCTCCGGACCTGTCACCCGTTTCTTCTTTCCTTTTTCTCCCTTTTGGAATGAAATGTCTACCCTATGGTACCCCACCACTATATTTTTTAACTTTTTAATTTTTTTAAAGTCAGGGTCTTGCTCTATTGTACAGGCTGGAGTGCAGTGACACATCATAGCTCACTGCAACCTCGAAGTCCTGGTATCAAGTGATTCTTGTACTTCAGCTTCCTGAGGAGCTGGAGACTACAGGCAAATGTCACCACCCCTGGCTAATTAATTTTTCAATTTTTTCAGAGACAGAGTCTTGCCATGTTTCTCAGGCTGGTCTTCAACTCCTGGCCTCAGTGACCCTCCTACCTCAGCCTGCGAAGTAGCTGGGATTACAAGCACAAGCCACCAAACTCATACCACCATTGCATTTTGGAAGCATATATTTGGCTTCACAGGGTCATAGGTGGAGGAGAATTTGCCTCAGGATGAATCATACCTTGGGCTCAACCGCATCTGATTTAGATAATATTTAGATGAGATGTTGAACTTTAAAGTTGATGCTGGTATAAGACTTTTGGGGTGACTGTGGTAAAATGAACATAATTTGCATGCAAGGAGGACACAAATTCATTGCCGGGGGAAGGAGCAGAGCCAGAATGTTACAGATTGAATGTTTGTGTCCTTGCCAAATTCTTATGTGAAAATTCTAACTCCTACTGTGATGATATATAGAAATGGGCTCTTTGGGAGGTGATTAAATCATGAAGGCAAAGCCCTAATAAATGGCATTAGGGCTCTTTTTAATTTTTGCCAATCTGACAGATGGGCAATATTGTGGTTCTGTTTTCCATTTCCCTAAAGATTAATGATGTTGAGCATCTCTTCATGTTCTTACTTTCCATCTGCTTATCTTCTTTGGTGCAGTGTCTATTCAAATCTTTAGCTCACTTTAAAAAATTGAGTTCCTTGAGATTTCAGAGTTCTTAATATATTCTAGGTACAAGTCATTTATCAGATCCATGCTGTTTAAATATTTTCTCCAGTCTGTGGCTTATCTTTCCATTCTCCTAGCAGCATGTTTTCAACAGCAGAAGTTTTTAATTTTGATAAAGTCTGTTTTATCACTTTTTTCTTTCAGGGATCATGGTTCTGTTACTGTAGCTAAAAAGAATCTTTGCCTAACCAATGCTAGCAGACACAACACCAAAGAAAACAAGCAGATGGAAAATAACTACATGAAAAGATGTTCAACGTCATTAGTCATTATGGATATGCCAGTTTTAAAATTTGAATAAGATTTTTCTCAGCCAGGCATAGCGGCTCATGCCTATAATCACAGCACTTCGGGAGGCTGCAGCCAGATGATGGATTGAAACCAGGAGTTTTAGACTAGATCTCTTGAAGTCAGTTTGAGACTAGCCTGGGCAACACAGCAAAAACCCGTTTCTACAAAACATTTAAAAATTAGCTGGGCATGGTAGCATGTACCTGTAGTCCCAGCTATTTGGGAGATAGGCAAGAGGATTGCTTGAGCCCAGGAGTTCAATATTACAATAAGCTATGATCACACTTCTGCACTACAGCCTAGGCAACCGAGCATGACTCTATCTCAATTATATACTTTTTTTTTTTGACCTGGAAATTTGTAGTTTTAGATTCTGCATTTAGGTCTATGATCCATTTTTAGTTAATTTTTATATGGTGCAAAGTATGGAGTGAAGTTCATTTTTCCGCATATGGGTATCCAATTGTTCCAACATCATTAGTTAAAACTATCGTTTTCCCACTGAATCTTACCTTTATTAAAAAATCATTTGTTTGTGGCCCTATTTTTTATTCTATTCCATTCCATTAATTAATTCCCTACCTTGATGCCAATACTACACTGTTTTGATTATTGTTGTTTCACACTGAATCATTAAATCAAGTAGTGTTAGCTCTCCAAATTTGTTCTTCTTTTTCAGAATTGCTTTGGCTATTCTAGGTCCTTTGAAATTTCATATAACTCTTAGCATCAGCTTGT
>NW_016107502.1:1114029-1140714 GCF_001604975.1 Cebus imitator
TTTTTTAACTGGGATTGCATTGAATTAAAACTGGCATCTTAACAATATTGAGTATTCCAACCCATGAATAAATTATATCTCTCAATTTATTTAGGTCTTAATTTTTTCAAGAATTTTTATAGGTTTCAATGTACACATTTTGCAAATTTTTACACTATACTCAGGCTTACTTATTTTATATTTTTGATAGTACTGTAAGTGGAATTGCATTTTAAAAGTTAATTTCTGATTATATGTTGCTAGTATATAGAGATACATTGATTTTTGTATATGAATTCCATATCTAGCAACGTTATGAAACTCACTGATTAGTTCTAAGAGCTTTTTAGAGATTCTATCAGATTTTTACATAGGCTTCATATCATCTGAATAAAGACAGCTTTACTTCTTTCTTCTAAGATTTAGATGCCTGTTTTTTTCTATCTTGCCTTTTTCCTAGAACCTCTAGTACAATACTGAACAAAAAATGGACACCATTTCCTTGTTCTTGATCTTAGGGAGAAAGTAGTCAGTCTTTCACCATTAAGTAGTTAGATAAAGGTATTCTGACAATGCCCTTTGTGTTAGGGGTCCCTAAGACAACCCTCAGGGTTGATGATTTGCTAGGATTCACAAGACTCAAAAGTTGCTCTACTCATGTTTACACTTTATTACAGTGAAAGAATAGAGAGTAAAATCAGCAAAGGGGAAAAGCATATGGGGTGAAGTCTAGAAGAAACCATGTACAAGCTTCCAAGTGCCCCTTCCCAGTGTAGTCACATGGAGTACACTTCATTTTCCCAGCAACTATGTGTGACAATATGTGCAAAGTGTTACCAACCAAGGAAGTTCACTTGAGCCAAAATGTACAGGGCTTTTACTGGGTATCAGCCAGGTAAGCATACAGCACCTGTGTGACTGACCTGTTACTGAAGCTCCAGATTCCCAGAAGGAAAGCAGGTCTTCACTATAAACCACATTGCTAGTATAAACAATCCAGACAAACTGGTATAGCACAGCTCAAGGACTCAGGCATGCAAATACACTATTAAGACAAAAAATTTCAAGAGCTTAGTTCCCTGGAGGTAAGCAAAGGACAATCATGGAAACAAGCTTAAGAATGGGCAAGGTTTGAGCAGCCCCAGCCTGTTGAGTTAACCACCTTCTGCACACCTTTCATCAGGTTGAGCAAGTTCCTTTCTATTGCATTGCTAAGAATTTTAATCAGGAATCAACATTAGATTTTTTCAAAGGCTTTTTCTGTATGTATTACAATCATCATATGGTTTTTCATTTTAGTTTGTTTACCTGGTGAATTACATTGATTGCTGTTCAGATATTAAACCAACCTTGCATTCTTGGATTAAACGCCACTTGGTCATATGTATATGACCTTTTATATATGTTAGATTTGAGTTGCAGAAAGTCTATTTAAAATTGTTCATGTGTGTTCATGCAGGATACTGGTCTATAGTTTTCTATGATGGATTTTTATATAAGGGTAATGACAGCCTCATGAAATGAGTTGTGAAGTATTATATCCTCTTCAATTTTCTAAAACTGTGTTAATTAGTATTATTTCTTCCTTAAAAATTTGGTAGAATTCACCACTGAAACCATCTGGACCTGGAATTTTCTTTTACAATGATTTTTTTTCCTGCAAATTCAAATTCTTTAACCGATACTAGATTATTTGTGTTATCTACTTCTTCGGTGAGCTTTGGTAGTTTGTGTCTCTCTAGGACTATGTCCATTTGATCTAAGTTGTCATATTGACTGATAGAAAGTTATTCATAACATTCCTTTATCCTTTTAATATCTTTAGAACACACAGTGATGTTACCTCTCTCATTCTCAGTATTGGCAATTTGTGTCTTCTTTTTATCCTGATGTGTCTGGCTAGAAATTTTTTAATAGTATTGATGTTCTCAAAGAACTAGCTTTTGGTTTCATTGATTTTCACTGTTTTGTGTTTTAGTGATTTCCACTCTAACCTCTATTTCCTTGCTTTTGTTTAACTTCCTCTTCTTTTTCTAGTTTCTTAGAAAGCTGTGATCATTGATTTATAACATTTTTTCTTTCCCAATACAGCCATTAATTTAGCTCTAAGTACTGCTTTGGCACCATCCCACAAATTTGATATGCTGTGTTTTCATACTATTTTCTCTTTTCATTTCTTCAACCCATGGGTTACCTTAAAGTGTTATTTATTTACCAAATGCTTGGGGGAATTTTATAGATCTTTCTGTTACTGATTTCTAACTTAATTCCATTTAGGTCAGAAAGTACATCTTGTATTACTTCAATTATTTCAAATGTATTGAGACATGTTTCATGGCCCAGGATATGGTATATCTTTTTACAGATTCTCCATGTAGTTAGAAAAAAAGAAAATACATGTAATGTATTCAGCAGTTGATGGGTGAACAACTGTTCTATAAATGCCAAGCAGATCAAGATAGCTGACAGTGGTGTCAAAGTTTTCTATATTGTTGGTCATTTTCTATCTACTTAGTCCATCAATTATTTGGAGAAAACTACTGAAATCTCCAAGTATAACTTTCTATTTCTTACTACTATTCTATTAATTTTGTTTCATGTATTTTAAAGCTCTAATGTCTAAACATCTAGGATTGTTTCTGGTCAACTGATCTCTTCATCATTAGGAAATGACACTCTTTATCCTTGATAATACCATTATCTCTGAAATCTACCTTAACATTAATAAACCACTCACACTTTCTCTTCATTAGGGTTAGCACTGTATATCTTCCTCTATTTAGTTTTATTCTATTTGTGTCCATATATTCAAAGTATGCTTCTTAAAGGCAGCTTACACTTTGGTCTTGTTTTTTTAATCCAATCTGAAAATCTCTATCTTTTATTTGGGGTGTTTAGAGCATTCACATGTAGTATAATTATTGATATGGTTAGCTTTAAGTTTACCATCTTGTTATTTGCTTTTTTTGGTCCCACCTGTTCTTTGTTTTGTTTTTCATCTTCTTATATCCTCTTTCAGATTGAGTGCTTTTAGGATCTCATCTTGTCTCCTTTGGTGACTTATTAATTGTAACTCTTTATCTACACACTATGTTTATTTCTTCACTTTCCATGCCAACACCACTTCAATTTAACTTTTCTAGCTTGTGATCCAATCTTTCTCACCCATCAACACTTAAAAAAAAAGACACTTCCTAGGATGTCTAATGAGCTTCACATTACTAAATCCAACGCTCTTTTCAGTCCTTGTCTTACTTATTTCATAGTAACATTTCACAGTTTATCCTCTGTCCTGAATCACTCTTCACTTGGTTTCTATCATATGACACTCTCCAGATCATCTTATTTTTTTGTTCATAAATTTTTTATCTCCTTTGCACTTTAACTTCTACTCAGCTTGTAACTTATAGAGTTCCTCGTGGCTCAGTCCTAGCCCTTCTTTCCTCTCAGAATCTTGAAAAGATGGTCCTCAGGGATTATGAAATAGTTCAAAGGCATTTTCAGGGGCAAAGTAATTAAAGAAATTTGCCTACATACATTCTGAAAAGTTCAAAAGTAAGATTAATAAAGATTTGCATGAAAATCTCTTTTCTTTAAAGTTACCATTCACTATAATATTCCATTATATTCACACTCTGTTGATACTTTCATATCAGCTATAGTTAGCATTTACTTAAATATAGTGGTATAAAACCCAAGTAAACTTTCAGATTATTTTCAAGAAAGCCCAAAGTCCATTTGCTTTGTTGATAAGGATAAAGAAGAAACCAAGGGAAAAGAGGCATTCCTCGGCTAAAACAGGTAAAAATTCTTGATACTGCTGAGAAGCTAGTCAATTCAAATTTAATGCCTGGGAAGAAACAAGGTATTGACAAAATTTCTTTATTAAATGATTCTACTGGATGTCATATATTATCATGGAACACAATGCAGAAGAGCAGTTACTATCACATGAGTGTTTCAGCATATGTTTTGTTTCACAATTGGATAAATTACCTATGGAGAAAATACAAATCAGTCCTTGACATATATATAATATATGATAAGGTAAAAGTGCTCAAGAACTTTTTATTCTGCATATCAGTGAAAACTTATAGTACAGGGAAGACAGTTTTTATTTAGACAATGATACTTTTGTGAGCTATGACGTAAGTTGAAAAGCTGCAACATATTCAAAATTGACAAAGCATGAAGTATATAAATAGCAAAAACATACACTGTTATATTACTAAAAGATCCTTTATATGAAACAGGAGTCAACAACATGCCTCCTGATTATAACTGAGTGTTGAAGGAAATAATGGAAATTAAATATCATCAAATATTGACTATTCAGAGTACGTGCTCTCAGATGTTACAGAAGGAAATGGCAGCATTTGCAAGATTATTCTTCCCACTCAAGTTTGCTGGCTGTCAAGGAAAAAAGTGGTGACAAGTTTCTGATATGGAGGATGAGATTTTAAAAAATTCTTCATAATGCCAACAATATCAAAAAGTAATTCTATGTTTTCTAGAGGCCTGCTTAAGTGGAGTACAGCAGAAATATACCTAGAATTTTAAATAGCATGAAACTACTACTTCAGGGCCAAAATACCCTGATTTTTAATGCTAAGAATAAGATATCACATTTTTCAAAGTCACCAAGCTATGTTGCAAACAGCTCAATTGCTAGGATGTGATTCCTTCCCAAAACCTGATGGTTTTCTTCACTCATCAGAGCAAGACTGATTACACTATTGTGTGTATAAATAACACAACTAAATGTTAAAATAAAATATGGGAAAATACTTTACAGATAGCGAAGTAGTAAAAAAAAATGAGAATCCATTTGTTCCTATCTTCCAAACATTCAGGCTGGTTGAAACATTCACCCCTATAATTGTTTAATATAACACGCTTGTCTATCAAGCAACTGAAAGAGCAGAAGATATAATCTTCAGGGAGAAATCTTCCGATAATTTCTCAGTCTGTGTTTGACCTTGCTATTCCGAAACAGAGTCAGCAAACACAAGTTGCAAGTCCTGACAATCTACAATTGTGGCATAAAATTTCCTAATTTAGTAGACATATGGGTAAAAAAATCAAAGTGTCTAGGTCTAACCTACATCTCAAACTATGCATCATCAAATTAAATACAAGTACTTTGTAAGAAGCTGCAAAAATAAAAAAAAAATTATCCTCAATGACAATAAAAACATTAATTTCTAAAATACTGTTTTACTGGGGGCCAGGCACAGTGGCTCATGACCGTAATCCCACAACTTTTGAGAGGCCGAGGCAGGCGATCACTTGAGGTCAGGAGTTTGAGACAAGCCTGGCCAACATGGTAAAACCCTGTCTCTACTAAAACAAAAATTAGCCAGGCGTGGTAGTGCACACCTGTAGTCCTAGCTACTCAGGAGGCTGAGGCACGAGAATCACCTGAATGCAGGAGGCAGAGGTTGCAGTGAGCCGAGATTGTGCCACACTGCACTCCAGCCTGGGTGACAGACTATCTAAAGATGGTAAGGCCTGAATTTCAATTTCTAGCCCAGCCTTCTTCTCTCAGCTCCAGACTTACCTACCTAGCCAACTGCCTTCCAAACTTTACCACTTGATGCCTCATGGGCACATTAAACATAGTGGGTCCAAAACCAAACTCTTTTTATCTTCCATACAGCTTTCCCTTTTTCAAGCTCAGTGAAAACATCTTATTCCTGGCTGCATGTGCCAGAAAGCTAAGTCATCACCTAAGATGCGGCTTGAATTGATCTCTCTCTCCTCCCACTACTACCCACATAGTCCAAGTCACCTTCATCTCTGCCCTGGACTACACTGTGACCTCCTAATTAGTCTTCCTACAGCCCCTTATGCCTCTTAGCATTAGTTTTCTATTGCTGCTAGAAGAAATTACCACAAACACAGTGGCTTAAATACAACATTAATTTTTTGTTTCCACTTCTGTAGAAATCTTACATGGATCTCAATGGGCTAAAATCAAGGTGAGTTTGATTCCCTTCTGAAGGTTGTAGGAGAGAATCTATTTCCATGGTTTTTCAAGCTTCTAGAAGCTACCCACATACCTTGGATTGTGACCTCCTTCCTTCATCTCCAAAGCTAGCCATGTTGTCGCTCTTTGACCATGTCTTTTGTCCCTATGTTCTACTTTTAAGGACCCTTGTGATTACTTTGGCCGCCCCCCCCCCCCCCCCGGATAATACAAGGTAATCTCTTTATCTTAAGGTCAGCCGATTAGCTAATTACCTCCCCTTTGCCATGTAACTTAACATACTCACAGATTCTGGGAATTAGGATGTGGGTATCTTTGGGAGGCCATTATTATGTCAACCATATTTTCTAATACATAAACTCATTTTCCACACAGCAGCCAGAGCAATCTTTTTAAAAACATAAATATGTTCATGACACTCCCTTCAATGTGTTACCACTCCTCTAAGGATAAGGTTCAAAATCCTAAACACGTGCCACAAATCCATGCATGGCCTGGTGCCTACCTCCTGGGCTTGTCCTCTGGCTCACTGTGTCCCAGCCACATAGGCTTCTCTCTTTTTCTCAAGCACCAAGCTCCTTTCTGCCTCAGGATCTTTGCTCACACTATCCCTGCTGTCTGAACAGCCCTCCCCACCTTCTAGCAAATCTTTCCCTGGTTAACGCCTGCTTAACCCTTCAGATCTCCATAAAAGTTACTTTCACAGGGTGGCCCTTCCTGACTGCCCAGTCTAGTATTAGCTCCCCCTACACTGTCATAGTACTCTTTTTCCTTCATATCTTTTTATCACAATTTGAATTAAATGTTATTTGCGTAATTATTTGTTTAATGTCTGCCTGCCTGCACCAGACTACAACCTCATAAAGGCTGGGGCCTAGTCTGTTCTGTTCAGCACGGTAAACCTTGGGAATTCACACCAATTAGCTTATAATAGGTGCTCAATAAATAAGTGAGTGCCATTACATGTTACTGTATGACCAGCAGGCAGGTGGAATATATGCAGTGTGGATATGCTGGACAAAGGGATGATTTGTGGCCCCAGGCAGGACCATGCACAATGGTGTGGGACTTTATCACACTACAGAGTACAGTATGAAACTTACTAGTTATTAATTTTTCATTTCTGGAATTTTCCATTTCATATTTTCAGACAGCAGCTGACTTCTGGTAACTGAAGTTGTGGAACGTGAAACCCGGAAAGCGAAACTAAAAGAAACTAATAAATTACTACAGAAACCCACATGTAGAATGTTGATTTTTAAAACCAAACTCTGCTTATTGATAGCATTCATGTGCTCATAGGAAGAAAAACAGCATTTGTAGTAACAAAATACAGTAGCAATAAGATAGATATGTCTTATTTGGGTGGCAAAAGAAGAATGTGGGATGATCTACGGAGGATTTCCCACTTTTAACAAAAGTCAGCCTGCTCTGCTAAAATCTAGCAAAATCACACAGGTGATTTCAAAGAAACTCATTTCTTAAAAAGAAATGAGATGATGATATAACAAACCAAGTAAATAAAACATTCATTAATGCCTTTATAATTCTCACAAACATACAAATAATCCAACAGCAAATTCTGACATATGTGTGATGAGGAGGGAAAATTCACAGTAGGAGCAAAGAACTCTCTCTAGTCCATGCTGGTGCAACCACCATCATGAATTCAACAAATATTTATTGAGTGCCTACTATGTGCCAGGCCCTGTTCTCTAGTTGAAGATACTATAGGAAAAATAACAGAGAAAAATAGCTGTCCATATAGAGTTTACAATATAGTGAAAGATTTAAAACCTTAAGTTTGACATACACTTGGGGGGCTAAAGGGTTATGGAAAAATTAAGAAAAAAAGGACTGATAACAAAAATAGAGTTTATATCTACATAAAGATATATACAGATATAAATACAAAATGAAGATGGTTAATGACAGATAGTGAAACTGAATATATAAGCAGAGAGCACATTCTCATTATTCTAAATTATTTTTGCTAAAATCAAATACAAGCAATTAATTTCCTCTAAGGCAGCCTAATGAGAGTATTATATGTATGAATCAAAAGAAAAACCACTAAGATGATTATTGTTATATGATGCACAAGAAGGAACCATAATATGCAACTACCAAATCCAGACCTACAGACTAGTTTCTACTGGATAATATTAACTTAAAAACATAGCGAAATTTACCAATAAACTTTCTAACTTATCTGAAAATACATTCCAGAAATGACAGGTGAAGACTACTGATTATAGGAAGGAAATTATTTCAAATATGGAAATTAGGGATCATTAAAATAAATTTACACAGTTATCTCAGTACTGGGGTAGTTCTGTATGTTTCTTATACAATTATGCACTGCATAACAACTTTTAATCAATTATGGACCGCATATACGACAATGGTCCCAAGGATTATAATACTGTATTTTTACTGTACCTTTTCTATGTTTAGATACATAAACACTTTCCATTGTGTTATAAATGCCTACAGTATTTAGTACAATAATATGCTGTACAGATTTCTAGGTTAAGAACAATAGGCGATTCCACATAGCCTTAGGTGTGCAGTAGGTTTATGTTCACACAATGAAATAAATCACCTAACAAGGAATTTCTCAGAACGTATCCCCGTTGTTAAGAGGCACACGACTGCATTTAGTCCAACAACTTGCTAAAATGTGATTCTGCCATTTTCCCGGTCAACTCCTAGGTTGTAAATACCGTACATCTACCATTTTACTAGGCAGTTTCAACCATAACAACAGATGAATACTCTTGGCAAATAGATCCCACTCTCTGAGGGTTGTGTTGGGGCTCAGAAAATGCTATCCGAAGTATCACACTTTGGCATGCTGAGTACTTCGAACTAAAAGAGATTGGAAGGCCTCAGAAGCAGCCTCGGGAAAGTCTCCCTCTGATCTTCTCTTGCCCTTCTGTCTCCTGCCAATCTTTCGTCCCTGAAGTGAGTCACTGAAACCAGAATTCCTCTTCCCCAAAGTGAGTGAGAGAAAACTACAATCCCTCTCCTACAAAGCAAGCCATAAAAACTAGTACTGTAATCTTTCCCTGCCATTCTCTGTAGGAACTGGCCATAAAGAAATTCTCTAACCTACCTTGCCTTATCATTCCAGATGGGTCCTTCCTCCTCCGTAGGAGGAATGATACAGAGAGGTCAAGAAGAATCTGAACAAACAGACCTTGCTAGGTTTCCTCCCTCAGTTTATTAACAGTAGAGCATATCCTTTGTCCAATCACATTTTTACACAGCTGTCTATTCTTCGTGGGTCCTACGCATAAAAATAGAGATTTCCCTGGTCTCTGACGCCCGATGGCGCAAAACTTTGATTAGATTTGCTATGCTTTTACCTTGTTAACCTATCTTCTGTTTTTACCAGTGGTGGCTGTCATCCTTATAATGGGTGGGTGGTGAGGAAAGGTATTACACTTTTCCGACCCTACGTTGCACTTTAAATAACTAAATGTGTAAAAGCAAAGCAGATACATGAAGTCATAATAAAAATACCAGAGTCAACCAAGGAAGAAGGCGGCCTTGCAGTTGATAGGTTCCAGAACATCACTTTGTCCACTGAACGAAAACATCTAAGAACTTCGCCGTCTAGAGTTAGTAGAGTCCATCCTCCAAGTTTTAAACGGCTATCCACCAAGAAGGGAACAGGAGAACTGACGGCTCCTCTTAGGCCCATTCAAGACAAGGGGGTCGAATTCCCTTGCTTTAAACGGGTGGGACTGGCAGGTAAACCTCAGGCAAAAGACTGACAACAGGTTCCAAGGCCAGCTACTCCAACTAGTTTTTAAAAAACGGTGAGTGGACTCGGGAGGCTGAGGCAATGGAATTGCTAGAACCCGGGAGACGGAGGTTGCGGTGAGCCGAGATTGCGCCACTGCACTCCAGCCTGGGCGACAGGGCGAGACTCCGTCTCAAAAACAACAACAACAAAAAACGGTGAAGGGATGAAGGCTGAAACACCACAGGAAATAAAATAAACACTTGTAACAAGAAAACAGTAAAGCACTGGAGAATTCCACCGCTTAAAAAGGTACAGCCTGCACAGGCCAAAAGGCCCGGGAACTCTGGTGCCGGAACTCAACACCCCGACTGAAGCCGGCGCGGGGAGGCAGTTCCGGTAGCCCCCTCCCGCCCCTCTCTCATCAACCCCGCCCATTGGGCCCGCCCCGTCCCTCTCGACTACTCACTGGATTCGCTTCCCACATAACGGTGACAAAATCAAGCGGAGAGAGCCTGTGGGAAGGGGCTAGCCGCGGGGCCTGGGTGTTGGATTTTTTTCTTCCGCGGGTCCCAGGGAGCGAAGGGACGGAAAGGCAACCTTTACGAAAGCCTTCCTTGTCCCCCTCCCTGTCACAAGCCAGCGTCTTCGGACCACCCAACCTCCTGACTTCCGCCCGACGCTGGCCAATCAGAGCTGTCCCCGCCCCACTCCCACAAGCTGGCCCCGCCCCCACGCGTTTATCCGTAGGCTTATCGTCCTGGGCGGGGCTGGCGAGTATCTGGCTTATAAAGGAGTTTAAAGGGATTCTGGTCCAACTATACCACCCCAGTGATCCTCAAGCTATTGCTAGCTGTATTTCTTTCCTATTAACCAATTTTTATTGCTGACCGTGTAGCGGCCAAGAGTCACACAGGCCTGCCAATGGCATTTGGGAGAAACTTCAGAATCTTTAAATATATTTATCCTTGATATGGAGATGGTAGTAATAACAGTATCTCCCTAAGGGTGTAGTGAGATTATTGACAGCATTTAACACAGTATTTGGCACACAGAGTTCCATAAGTGACAGTTACTTGCTCACAAGGGAACCTTCATATACGGTCCCTCCCCTCACGAATTGTATAATCTAGAAAAGAAAGCAAAAAAATAAGCAATGTAGGAAAGTTAAAAAATGCAATATGATTTATAAGTAATATGGTGAGTAGAGCTCTACGCTAGCATGTTTACCTAGGGTAGAGTGTCAGGAAAACTCCCTCAAGAAGTTTAAGCTAAAACCATGAGGATATATTTCTACAGATGTAAAGAGATCTAACAGAGTGAAATAATATTTCATGCCACAAAGGATCTACCCCACAGGAAATGAAAATAAAACAGCTTGTTATAGATCCTTCTGGACTTTTCTATGCCTCTACACCTTAAAAAAAAAGAAATGTGATCAAAGAATACCTATATATTTAGAACCTGATTTTCTTTTTCACTTTAAAGATGATGTGGATATCCTTCCATTCCATTAAGTATCAATCTATTTCATCATTTTATTTATTTATTTTTAGACAAAGTCTGGCTCTGTCACCCAGGCTGGTGTGCAGTGGTATGACCTTGGCTCACTGCAACGTCCGCCTCCTGGGTTCAAGCAATTCCCCTGCCTCAGCCTCTTGAGTAGCTGGGATTACAGGCACCTGTAACCACGTCCACCTAATTTCTGTAATTTTAGTGGAGACAGGTTTTCGCCATGTTGGCCAGGCTGGTCTCAAACTCCTGACTCCAGGTGATCCACCGCCTCGGCCTCCCAAAGTGCTGGGATTACAGGCGTGAGCCATCTAGTGCCTGGCCATATTTTAAGTAGATTCATGGCATTCCATAATTTCTGTGTATGCTACGTACACACAAACACACACATTTGAAATATCTGCTGGATAGACATGTAAGTGGTTTTCTATTTTTCACTATTCCAAAAAAAAAAAAAATGCTTCAACAGGTATTTCTTCACATTTGTCCATTTAATTCCTTGGAATTAATTCTTGAAAATAAAATTGTTTAATAGGAGATTATTTTTGCCAAATGGTTAACCAGTTGCCCCAAAGTCATTTATTGAATAATTCATTCTTTCCTCGTTACTTTGAAGTGCCACTGTTAATTGCAGCCTAAATTTGCGTATACATAAACATATGTATATATACACAATATATCTGTTTCTGAACATTCTCATCTATTAATTATCTGCTTATTCCTATGCTATGCCACAGTTATAATCATTACATCTTTATATATTTGCCTTTTCATAAAGGAACCTCTCTCCTAATTTTCTCCTTTTTCACAATTTTCAATATCATGAGGCTTCCCATTCAGAAATACTTCTCTTCTATACCTTTAGATACATTTTTTTTAAATTTCAGATCTGCCTCAGAATCTGTAAAAAAAAATTTTTCACATGGATTTGCATAATCCTTGGGAAGTTCGTTCCTAGATATTTTATAGTTTTTTTGTGAATGAGATATTTCTCATTGCTATAATTTAGGAAAGCTATTGATTTTTGTTTTTTTACCTTGTTTTCTATGACACTGTGAAAAAATGTCTTATTAGTTCTAATAGCTTGACAACTCGTCTCTCTGAATTTATACATAGACAATCATTATCACCTACAAATAATGCATTTCTTTCTTCCTATTGCATTGGTCAAAACCTCAGAAAAACGTTTCAGACTACAGGACAAGATAAAGAATATCCAGCTTTAATGCAGTAAGGCAAACATGTGCCAATTTGGTGCTGGTTGGTATTCCTTTTTTTTTTTTTTTTTTTTTTGAGACTGAGTCTCGCTTTGTAGCCCAGGCTGAAGTGCAGTGGTGCAATCTCAGCTCACTGCCACCTCTGCCTCCTGGGTTCAAGTGATTCTCCTGCCTCAGCCTCCTGGGTAGCTGGGACTACAGGAATGCACCACCATTCCCAGCTAATTTTGTATTTTTAGTAGAGACCGATTTTGCCATGTTGGCCAGGTTGGTCTCCAACTCCTAGCCTCAGTTGATTTGCCCGCCTGGCCTCCCAAAGTGCTGGGATTACAGGTGTGAGTCACCACGCCCACTATTTGGTATTCTTAAAATACACTATCATCTTTAAAGAAATTTTCTTCTATCCTATTTTACTACATGCTATTAATCAGGAAAGAGTGCAAAATTTTACTAACTGTTCTTAGCCTCTATCACTATATTTGTTTTTCACTCTGACTCTTTTATATAATGAGTTATGCTAATAGATTTCCTAGTGTTCAACCCATTCTTACATTTCTGAAATAAACTCTGCTTTATCATGTTCTCTTATTTTTTTATCAAATGAAACCCATGCTGGTTTTGATTTGTTAATCTTTTATTTAGGATTAAAATGTATTTATAATCAATAAAATTGGTCCATTGTTACTGATTTCTGTGCTTGTCTTAACAAGTTTTGGTATCAGAGTCATGCTAGCTTTGAAGAGTGAACAGTAGCAGTTTAAGTGTTTTAGGAATCAGCTCTTCCTTGAAGTTGGGAGTGAATTTTTACAAAGCAGGCTTAACTAGAAAAGTTAAGGGCCAGGTTCTCAATCTTTTATGAAGTTGGAGCTATACTTTGTTTTCTTGAAGATGCGGGGTTGCCTGAGCCAGGAAAGTGGGATGGAAAGAACACAACTGGTTTGAGTACATATTGGGTGAACAGTTGCTTAAAATACACTGGTCTACCCCAAAGTAACATGAAGGGAAGTGAAAACAGTTATATAAATTTTAGTGATTCTTTTTCCTTAATTTTACTGCTTTGGGATCACTGAGTTAAACAGCATGTATTAGAATGGTCCTTTATGATTATTTAGCACACAGAAAGTATTTAAAATTTTTTAAATAAATGGCCACTATTTTAAAACTGGGAAATTTCATAATACGGACCTCCAGTTTTGCTTTCACACTGTATTCCCATATGTTAACAATGGACTGAAGACATGTTGACTCCTTTGGACTAGGAATAGGCTGTCAGTCTCATTTAAATTACCTCCCTAGGCCCTTTTAGGTATTTGAGCTTATATCTAATGAGACACCTCTTATTTTGCTGAGGCAACATAAGATCTAGGATTTTCTAAGATATCCTCACAGAAAACAACTTTACCAATCTCTCCCATAACTTTCTCCAGAGTGGGCTCCATCATTGTAGCGCAAACTCTCATGGTCTTTAGCAGATTACAGCAGCTTCCCCTTAGCTGCAGGGGACATATTCCCAGACCTTTAGTAGCTGCATGAAACCACAGAAAGTACCAAACTCAGAATACACTGTTTTTTGCAATCTGATAACGAAGACAGCTACCAAGTAACTAATGGGCAGGTAACATACACGCATAGCTCAAAGATATTTCCAGTCCACTTCCAGACTATCACAATAAACCAATATTACAAACCAAGTCACACAAATGTTTTGCTTTTCAAATGTATATAAATCTTATGTTTATACTATACTGTCGTCCAGTAAGTGTACAATAGCATTATGTCTGTAAAAAATGCACATATCTTAACTTAAAAATACTTTATTGCTAAAAAAAACGCTAACAATCAACCAGGCGTGGTGCCTCATGCCTGTAATCCCAGCACTTTGGCAGGCCAAGGTGGGCAGATCACTGAAGTCATGAGTTCAAGCACGGCCAACATGGTGAAACCCCATCTCTACTAAAAGTACAAAAATTAGCCAGGCATGTCTGTAATCTCAGCTACTTGGGAGGCTGAGGCAAAAGAATCGCTTGAACCTGGGAGGCAGAGGTTGCAGTGAGCCAAGATCTTGCCACTACACTCCAGTCTGGGCGACAGAGCAAGACTCCATCTCAAAACAAAACAAAACAAAATAACAATCATCTGAGTCTTCAGCAAGTGACAATCCTTCTTGCCTTAATGTTGATGGCTGCTGATTGATCAGGATGGTGTTTGCTGAAGGCTGGGTGACTTTAGTAGCTTCCTAAAATAATAGTAGCAAAGTTTGCCATCATCAACTGACTCATCTTTCATGAAAGACTTCTCTGTAGCATGTGATGTGATTTGACAGCATTTTACTCACAGTAGAACATCTTTCAAGATTGGACTCAATCCTCTCCTCTCAAACCCTGTTGCTGCTTTATCAGCTAAGCTTGGGGAATAGTCTCAGTCCTTTGCTGACATTTCAACAATGTTCACAGCATCCTCACCAGAAGTAGATTCTATCTCAAGAAACTTTCTTTACTCATCCATAAGAAGCAACTCTTTATTGGTTCAAGTTTCATCATGAGATTACTGCAATTCAGTCACATCTTCAGGGTCCACTTGTAATTCTAGCTCTCTTGCTATTTCTATTACACCTGTAGTGATCTCCCTCTATTGAAGTCTTCAATCCCTCAAAGTCATCCATAAGGGCTGGAATAAACTTCTTTCAAACTCCTGTTAATGTTGATATTTTAATCTTCTCGCATGAATCATGAATGTTCTTAATATTATTTACAATGGTGAATTATATATAAAAGGTTTTCAAATGATTTGTTTAAATCCATCAGAGGAATCACTATATATGGCAGCTATTCCTTTACAAAATGTATTCCTTAAATAATAAGAGTTGATAGTCAAAATAACTCCTTTATCTATGAGCTACAGAATGGATGGCATGTTAGCAGCATCAAAACAACATTAATTTCCTTTTACATCCCTATCTGAGCTCTTGGGTAACCAGGCACATTGTCCATGAGCAATAATATTTTGAAAGCAATTTTTTTTTCTGATGAGTAGGTCTCAACAATGGGCTAAAATTATTCAGTAAACCATGCTGTAAACAGAGGTGCTGTCATCTGGGCTTTGTTGTTGCATTTCTAGAGTACAGGCAGAGTAGATTTAACATCATTCTTAAGGGCCGTAAGGTTTTCAGAAATGATAAATGCAGTCGCGGTGGCTCACGCCTGTAGTCCCAGCACTTTGGGAGCCAAGGTGGGTGGATCGCCTGAGGTCAGGAGTTTGAGACCATCCTGGGCAGCATGACAAAACCCATCTCCACTAAAGATACAAAGGTTATCTGGGTGTGGTGGTGCATGCCTGTCATCCCAGCTACTCAGGAGCCTGAAGTGGGAGAATTGCTTGAAACTGGGAGATGGAGGTTGCAGTGAGCCAAGATCACACCATTGTACTCCAGCCTGAGTGACACGAGTAAAACTCCATCTCAAAAGAAATGTAATATTAATAAATAAAATGGATTTTTGTATTGGTAAAATAATAATGATAATAAAAAGTTTGGATTATTGCGAGAATTACCAAATGTGATGCACAGACATAAAGAGAGCACATGCTGGTAGAAAATCGGAACTGATGGACTTGCTTGAGCAGGGTGCCACAAACCTTCAATTTGAAAAAAAAAAAAAAAAAAAGGCAACGTCTGTGAAGCAGGATAAAGCAAAGCGCAATGAAAGAAGATGTGCCTGCAGACAGCACGGCTATACTGATGGGAGGATTCACATCTTGGGGAAAACGGGAAGGGAATGGCGTGAGATTTCATTATGCTACTCAGAATGGCATGCAATTTTAAACGTGAATTATTTACCTCTGGAATCTTATACTTAATATTTTCAGGTGATGGTTAATAGCAGAAAACTGAAATCACAGGGAGTGAAATTGGGGATGGGCAAATATCACTGTACAGTTGGTTCTCCGTATCCGTGGGTTCCACAATCATGCATTTGATCAACCGCGGAGCAGAAATATTGAGGAAGAAAATAGATGGTTGTGTCTATACTGATCATGGACAGACTTTTTTTTCCTTGTCATTATTCCCTGAACAATACAGTATAACAACTATTTACATAGCATTTGTACTGTTGTTAGGTATTACAAGTAATTAGAGATAATTTAACGTATACAGGAAGATATGTGTAGGTTATATGCATCATTCTATATCAGGGACTTGAGTATCCCAGGGTTTTGGTATCCAAGGAGGGTTCTGGAACCAACTCCCCATGGATATTGAGAGATGACTGTACTCTCTGCCTGCAGCTCCTGCAATTTCCCCTGATATGTAGCCTAATGCAGGGTATGTATCATCATAGTTTGCATCATAGCTCCAGGCAAAGAGCCACTGCTGTAGAAACGATGCATAGTGACCACAGTCACTAGTTTTCTCAGGAAGACTAAACATTTTACTTTATCTTTCATATTTTCTACATGTGTTCTGGGTGGAAATGTCTTAATCCATGCTAGCCCTCCCTGGAACCCCATGAAGTTTTTTAGATTTTCAAATGCTGGGAGAGTTAGGAGGAAATTCCCAAGGGGAAATGAAAATCATCAGATGGAGAAAACAGGTAGATGAATGAAGAGAGCAGCAAGGTGAATTCATGAGAAAAAAAAAAATCAATCTCCTCTAACACAATAGAAGGAGGAAAGAGAACGAACTAAGTGGCGACATGAAGGATACAGTGTCATCTATCATTTTAGTGTTATTATCATAACTGTTTTCATTCACAAAGACCACATTTACAAACAGAATTGGGGGAGCTCTAGAAATGGATATGGGAGGCAGGCTGAATTAGACAGAAAGAAGTGGGAGATGGGAAGAAGGCGCAAAAGGAAAGCCAAGGGGGCCAGGAGAGGGTGAGGGAGGAAGGGGAGAAAAAGCTGCATTTGTGCCCATCCGCCTTGAATATAAAAACCCAGCCTCCGTCTGAAAAAGAGCCAACAATGAGGGAGCCCCAGAATCAGCCCTGCTGTTGAAGTCTGACACGTTAACAACCCCAGCAGGAATTAAGAGGTGAAATAAGCAGATGAAACATTCACCGAAGCCGAGATAAGCATTCCTGGAAAGGAATTTTTCAAAAAATCAAAACGAATCTCACAAATCTTCCTAATTAGGAAACATGACAAGGAATTAAAAAAATGAAGTGCTAAATAACTCACCCACACTAAATGGAAAGGCTCTATTTAGAATACCACTGATTATTAGTTTTAGCTGCTCAGGGAAATTATCTACGCACAATGATGGACATCAGCATTCAGCTCACAGCGGCAGTCAAAAGCAGCAGCTGAGATGTGTGGCCATCCTAATTAGAGGATGGAGAATTCTGAAAAGACTCTGGAGCTGTGACATTCCTGGCTGGGGCTTTCCTTCCAGGAATGCCACATTAGGGTTTTGGTCATCACATTGTGAAAAAGGACTTAATAGGAATGATCCGGAAAGGGACAACAGAAATGACTTAGAAACGAGCGTGAGAAGCTTTGAGGTTCAGAGCAGAAAGCAGGCAAAGACTTCCATAAGAAATAATTTTTAAAATTAGGAGAGAGGGAGGTAAGTAGAAGCCTCGGGTGGTGAAAAGGGCCGCCAGGTGTACTGCCTGGACTTAGGTCACTCCAGACATGTTGAGGTTTAGCCTGTTTGTAATGAGCACACCCGGAGTGTCAAGAAATTACAACAGATTATCTAATATGAATTAGCCTTCAATTCTTCATTCAATAAATATTTAGCAAGCACCCTCCATGTTCCAGGCACCGTCTGCAGTCTCTTGAATAGAGCAGTGAATAAAATGGGTTTTAAAAAACCTCTGCCTTTATGGGATTTACATGCTAGTGGGTGGGCAGGCCTTGGGGTAGGGACATGTGGAGACAGATGATAATAGATAATAAATAAGTACTTTGTATAGTGTGTTCTAAGGTGATAAGAACTATAGAAAAAAACATCGATCAGGACAAGGAATATTGGCAGTACTCAGGATGGCCCTCATTGAGAAGAGAATATTTAAGGAAAAACTTGGAGGAGGTAAGGAAGTAAGAGTAATAGATATCTAAACAAAAGGTATTCCATGCAGAGGGAGCAGCTGGTACATGCTTTCCAAGCAGCACTATGCCTGATGTGATAAGGAAGGGTGAGGGGGCGAGAGAGAGAGAGAGATTCTGTGTGTCTGTGTGTGTTTGGGAAACAGGGAGTAGGGGATGATACTCAGGTTGAACAGGGCGTGCTATGATAATTAACAAGTACGTTTAGTAAGCAGTGTTATGAGTGGCACTTGTGGCAGTTAGTATGTGCTGTTATAAGCTCTGTTAACAAATACAATTTGCACAAGCATCCCACGGAAGTAGCTACTCTTATTACTCTCATTTTACCTGTGAGGGAACTGAGACACAAAGAGATCAGCTAACTCGCCCAAGGTCAAAGATTGGAGCCTTGGTGCCTGGCTCGAGAGCCACGCTCCTAGCTGCTGCCTCATGTCATCTCTCAATGTGGTTTTAAGCCGTCTATTTTTGATACGAGTTCTGATTACTCAGCCTTGATTGGATTCAAGCGTACTCCTAGGACAAATGTATGTTTCCCTTAAAAAAAAATGTAGCTCACTGCTTTATCACTCATGACCTTTCCTGACCCTTTGTTTCTTTCCCCTACCAATTCAGGAACTGTTCTTTCCTGCCAGCTTATCCCTGCAGTCCATTGTTTTTGCCCAGCAAATAAAGCAAATGTCTATGGATAGAGAGCTTCCATTCAGTTCGTGAGGGAGTAGAGGTGGTACTTATCTGGTTTAATAATGCCTTAGGAATCACTAAGAGACACGACAGAGCACACATTGAGTTAAAAGCTAGGTGTCACTTTTTCTTCTACTCCAAAAGGCACTGTGTGGGGGGGGGTGTTTTAACACAACCATCACTAGCTCCAGCTTCTCATGCTCTCTATCCTGTTTTCTCAAGACACCGTACTTTTATACTGAAAACCACTGAATTGTAAAACCATTGAACTTTAAATAGATAAGTTATATGTGAATTACACATCGATAAAGCTGTTAAAACAAGTAATTTTTTTTTAAATGACAGGATCTTTGGCTTTTACCTCCTCTGTTGACCCTCCTGCCTGACTTCCATCCTCCCTCACATACCTACAGGGGGCACAGACCCATACTCAGAAAGACGATCACCATTCCAGAACCCCATGCACTCCACCCCACATTACAACTTTGTTTTGACTCCAGGGATTACAGCAGCATGCCAAGGAAAATAAATGACTTTCCCACTAGATCTTCAGTACCAATTTTCCTTATTAGAAAAAAAAATTTAACATTGTTTTTAATGTTAAAGCAAATGTGTATATTATGAAGCAGAAGGCAATCTTCACTTACATAAGGCTTTTTGTTTTTAACTTTTCAGACAGAGTCTCCTTCTGTCACCCTGGCTGGAGTGCAATGGTGTGATCTCAGCTCACTACAGCCTCCACCTCCCAGGTTTGAAGCAGGTTCTTGTGTGTGTTAGCTGCTTTAAGCTGGAGTGGGAAGGGTGTATGTCTTCTGCCACTGTGGAGAGAGAGAGATTGAGATACATTGTTAGTGGCTAAAACAGGAGACTCAGGGACTGATCCAGGCTCAGTCCCACTAAACCATGTGATATTGTGCATAACACATCCCATTTTGGGGCCTCAGTTTCTCATCTAAAAAAACGAGATCATTGAACCAAGTGATGTCCAAGGCTGCTACCATCTCTCAAAGTCCATGATTTGGTGTCACACTGAGACAAATCAGATGCTGGGCTCAGATTGATCAGCACCAAGATGCCCAGAGATATAGGAAGCAAAAGATACAGTCCTTGTCTTTTTGAAATTTTCCATCTACTGAGGGAGACGATAAAGTGAATTTACAAACCATCCAAAGGACACAAGGGGCAAGAAGCAACTCCGAGTAATGAATGATCAGAAATCTGGTTCCGATCACTTGCTTTGAATCAACTGTGAAGCTAAATGACCAGGAGGCGCTTATCCTTCCAACCCCTGGGCCCTTTGGGCCAGGACACCTTGACACAAAGCCACTCGCTGTTGATCTTGGGGGTGGCCCCAAATCACAGACTAAGAAACCAAACTCTCAGGGTAGGAAGGGGGTGTTAGCCATGATCCCATCCGAAACCCTTCATCTACATTCAGGATTTGTGATAATGCTTGCATCGCACTTACAGTATTTTTATTTGATAGAAGATTCTTAACATGAACCCAAACCTTAAATAATCATAAAATTGGAAGAAAAATATAATATCCTTCTCTTCAAAGCCCAGTGAATTAAATATGAAATGATTTTAAGACATGTCTTATCGTGGCAAAGGCTTGAACAGGATCTGCCTGGCAACCACTTATTGAAAAGCATTGCTCTGAAAAAAATTAACTTCTACCCTGTATTGTAGGGTATTTATGTGTTTTCTTATGTCATTGTTTCAGATCCACTCCTGCTCCCTGAGGCAACAGCAGAGCATTTCTGTAGGTCTCCGGGCACATGTCTTTGCTTTTCTGAACATACCAGGAGATCTAAGAAAGTGAAACTAAAAGGAAATAAAAAGGAAAAACTGCTTGTGCACTCTCTCATTCAACTATTTCATTTTCATTTGTTCTAGAATTTCTATCAGCCCCACCCTCCTGGATTTACACTTACTCTGGGGACTAGACTAAAAATCTCTACTTATGGCAGGCATCTGGAGGAAGGCTTGTCTAGTTGATATAGGAGCATTAAATATTTGACCCATGGGGTTTCTTACAATCCAGATATTCTAGGGTGCAGAAAGGAGTAGTGGTCCCTCACAGATGGTCCAAAATGGGTTTTTTTTCCACCGATTGGAAAATATGCTCATTTCTAACACAAGATGGCGCTGGCACACAGGCAAGAACATTGCTGATTAAAACAAAACAAAACAATCCATGAGCACAAAAGTTTTAATAAGCCAGATAATTATTTTGTTTTTGGACAAGACCAGCTTTTGTCAAGCACATTTTAGAATAGCTTTCTGGGGTAGCAATAATCTAATTGTGCTGCTTTACCCTAAATCAACCAAAGGGTCAGGACTGAATGAAAGCAGTACAATGTATCCTCAGGAATAAAGTATTTAAAAAGAACTCTACATCCCTTAACTATGTAGGGTCCAAACCACAGATGAGTGGTCGGGGGCTTAGCTGAGCACTATCATCAAAAGTGATGTCTTAAATTCTTATTCTGATATGGGATGGGTCTTTGCCAGTTGAACAATTCTGATACGAATTCAGGTGCCTTAAAATTATCTTTTTTTTCACGCCTGTAATCCTAGCACTTTGGGAGGCCGAGGTGGGTGGATCACCTGAGGCTAGGAGTTCAAAACCAGCCTGGCCATCATGGTGAAACCCCATCTTTAAAAAAAAAAAAAAATTGTATTTTTTTTTTCTTAGAGACAGGGCCTCACTACGCTACCCAGGCTGGTCTCAAAACTCCTGGCCTCCCAAAGTGCTGAGATTACAGGTGTAAGCCACCATACCACGCCTAGTTCAAAATTAAATTAGCTCTTCTACTTCATAATAGAGCAGATTGTTTTGTTTGCATTTATTTGAGAATTACCCGATGAAGCATTTGAGGAATAATTTATAATTTGAACTATAACCACCAACCAAGTTCTGTTAAGCTAACACCTAAGTTGAGTCTTCGAATTTTGGTGGTGTATGTTTGTTTTGTTTTGTTTTTTTGTTTTTTTGTTTTTCTTGAGACAAGGTTTGGTTGTATCATCCAGGCTGGAGTGCAGTGCATGGCTCACTGTAGCCTCAATGTTTGGACTCAGGCTTAGCCTCCCAAGTAGCTGAGACTATAGACATGCATCACCATGCCCAGCTAAATTTTTTATTTTTTGTACCGAGGGGGTTTCATCATGTTGCTCAGGCTGGTCTCAATCTCCTGGGCTCAAGCGATCCGCCTGCCTCATCCTCCAAAGCGAGAATTTTGGATTGGGAAAGGAACTTACTATCTGTCTTCCTCCCAACTCCCACAGCAATCTCCTGCACAAGTGGTTGACCAATCTGTTTAGAATCTTGTAGTAACAGAAAGCTGACCACTCAGGAGAAGCCTGTTCTATTTCTAGACAGTTCTAAGGTTAGAGTAGTCTTCTTTAGATTAAGCCAAAGCATGGCTGTCTGTGATTTGTGCTCATTTGTGATCTCCGTTTTTCCTTTTAGAGGAATGCAGTATAAACTTCCTTTGTAATATGACTGCTTCTTACCTATGCGGTGACTTAGGCCTTCTTGGTCAAAAAAAGCATCAGTTTCTTCAGTAATTTTTCGTATGGCATGGTTTCTAGATCTATCCTGGATACCTTTCTTTGATTTATCTTAAAATGTGTTCTGATCTCACAGTCAGTGGACCTATGTTAGTTGCCTGGATTTAAGCACTACACTTCTATGAAGTGTAGTGAAATTTGGTTAATTTTTCTGCACAGTCATATCACACCATTTCCCCTTTAAAGCCTCTGGTCAACTAAAACTTCCAAGCCACTAATGTAGATGTGGCAAAATCTACCCCACCCTTACATATGCGGTGACTTCTAGAATTAAAATGCAGACATTATGCCCTGTGATACCATGAGGATTTCACTTCATAGCTGTGGGCTGTCAAAATTAGAATCAGTTCATTCAGGCTCTGATGCCAGACATACCTGGATTCAAAAGCTTCCTCCTCCCTCACAAGCTATGTCACCTTAGGCAATTGATCTCTTAAAACATCAGCTTTCTCATCTCTAACATGCAGATAATATTGCCACTTTTCTCATGCAGCGGTACAATTTATACGTGACAGTTTTGTGCAAAAGCATATTTAACACAATTCGTGGCACAAAGGAAGTTCTCAATAAGTGTTTGTTGTAACTATTATTAGTATTAGCCCACCATCCTTCAAATCAACTATCCCTTCTTGTCAATATCATAGGAATGTCTGACAAGCATGTCCTCTAAGGCAGAGGAAAAAAAAATACTATCAGGGAAATGTAAAAGGCGGAATCTCCATGACCCACCACCGTAGTTTCCCTTCAGGCTGGTCTATGAACGAATCAGCGCCCTGTAGGTATAATTCCTACCCTAGCCATCGCTGTACCCACTGGCTATCAGCCAGTTCACGTCTTATGGCAAAGTAATTATAATAGATCTTGTCAAAGGCCATGCTGAAAGAAAGTATGGTTTTGATGCCTCTTCTTTCTACCAATCTAATATCCTTATCAAAAAAGGAATAAATGAAGACATGTTTTGTTTCTGAGGTTTTGGGTTGGCTCTGAGTGATCTCTGCTTCTCTAAAGACTTACAAAGAGTCTATTTAATAATCTGTTCAGTTGATGGGTTAAAGTGGTGAAATTGTGGGTTATTTCCCCCTTCTTTCTATTATTATAATAATGTTTGTGGAGTAAATAGCCTTTTAAAATTCTGTTCTAGAATTCTGCCAGGGATAATTGTCAAGCTGACTGGCTTATAGTTTTTATAATATGCCCCTTTCCCCCTTTTTGAAAATGGGGACAACTCTGTCCTTCTCTTGTCTGTTAACAGTTCTCCTGTTCTCCATGCTTTTGCAAGGATTATTGACAATGGTTCTGGGAGTTCTTTGAGTAACCTGGGACGTGATTTGTCTAAGTCTGGAGATTTGAATTTATTAAGGGGGGTGAAAAGAATACCACGCTCGTTTCTAGCTCTGGCTTTGCCGTTTACTAGCTGACTGAGCATGGGCAGGTTTTGATTTTGTTTTAGCCTAAATATCCCCATCTGTGAAAGAAAGCATTTGTATCAGATGAAGTTGCAGGTCCCTTCAAGGTCTAATGGCCTATGTTCTATGTCTCAAATAATCTGACATTTTCCTACTAACTTTTCTCATTTATCCTGGCTTCTAGTTTCCCCTCAATAAAATGTGTCCTACCCTTTTTTATTTTGAAATGCATTTTGGCTTAGAATTCCGATACCTTAGTGTGACACTCAGGGTGCGACACTCTTGGTCCCCACAGTTTAGTACAATTTTATCTCCTACTCCTCCCAGGTTCAAACCTGCCCTCCAGACGGATGGACCCAGCCACTCTTCTGGACTATGCACATGCCTGTTCCTCCCAGTGCTTTTGCTAAGGTTACTTCCCTAAAGTAGAATATCTCCCAGCCATCTCTCTCAGTCAGATTCTACCCCTCCTTTAAAGCCCTATTTACTTACCAATTCTCTTTTGGGAAGTGTTTCCTAACTACTTCATGTCATGCTACACTCCTTTCTCTGAATTTCCAATGCATTCAGTGCAGATCATCTGATACTAAATAATAATGGTGGCAGCTGGGTGTGGAAATGTTGTTGAATTGTATTGTTATTGATTTGCACGTCCTGTGGGGGGTCCTCCCTCCCAGCGCTCCTTGCCTCTCTCCCATTGAGTACTGTTCTGGGGGTGCTTAATAGACCTGGAGAAATATTGAATGAATTTGAAGCCATTATGTATATATTTTTTCTGATCAGAGCATTTAGGTAATTATGTAATACATGGTAGTTTCTCTTTCAATTTAGGAGTAACAGAAAGGTGAGCCATTGTTCAGGTAGTTTAATACTGGAAAGCATTTTATTTTAAGACATATGATAAACCTTTATTTTAAGAAAAGGCTTTTATTATACAATTGATAATGAAGTTTAAACTAGCTCACTTTCCTCCCGTGTCACCATAGATAAGGGATTTGAGAAAGTTGCAGAATATACACAAAATTACTAATTGAACTCATTGATCCCTACCTTATCCTAATCAAATTTTCCCTATATTGGCCAAGACAGCCTAAATCTTTGGGTTGGAGGCCAGGTTTACGTTTTACCTAAAAAGTGGCATAGTTACAGTTTTTAATAATAGAGAAACTATTTTGGTGTGTTCAATATCATACCAGGTATACATCCCAGCAGACATGCCTTGTTTAAATATGTGAGTATGTGGAAATGGAGGATTGGCCTCCCCAACCCCCAACATTTGCGAAATGCTTGTTCCTAGTAAATTATAAGTTGCAACAAGTCATGTTAACAGAACACCTTAGAATCACACCATTGTCCTAATAGTAAAATAGTTGTGAGAAAAGACTTGTGATAAGATTGCAACACAGGAAATATAAAGGCTTCCCAAAAATCAACAGTGCACAAGCTCACAAAGCGTGTCAGAAACAAAGCAGAGACAACAAGTCATTCCATTGTTCAACATGTGCTGCTGAGCATCTACTGTGTACCAAACCCTGCTGGGAACGTGGGCATTGGGATGTGGAGTTATGTAATAGATATACAGACCTTATTCACAAATAGGTCACATGCAGTCTTAGCGGGCAGACAATCAAATAAACAGACCTCACTCCATGAGATAACAGGAGCTACGTACAGTAGTGATTTGTGTATCCACTGTGGCCAGGGGCTGATACCAAAGGAGAAATGCAGGACAAGGTGAGGGTCTTAGTTCCTGCGGGGATGCCCAGCCCAGCACTCACAAACACCCTCCTTCCTATTCCAGAGTCCTCCACACACACATGAGAAGAGGCTCACTAGCTTCCTTTGTGGTCGCTACCTCTAGTCTTCAATCACCAAGGAAAAGTCAGGAGCTGAAAGGCCAAATCGTGTAACGTTATCATGAAAGCTGCAAACTAATGAGTCAGTCCAAGGCTTACAAGCAGTGTTTGTACGGCGATTTCATAAACCCTGGTTGGGGGTGATAAGTACAAATTTCCCAGGCAAATATACGTAAAACTGGTGCTTAGTAAGCTTGTAATAAATGGGAGTGTTTATAACTGCTAAACATAATGATAACATGGGAACTCTTCACAAGAAAGCAAAACTCAAAGTGTGTGAAGAAACCGGCCGGCCACCTGCAGGGCTGGCTATACCATCAGGCCTGGGGACGTAAACTCCTCCACCTCAGCTCGGTCTTGATCAACAGTCATCCAGAAAGCATAGCACCTAAGCCACATCTCCCCCTTTCCCCAAAGAGCCCTGGCTAAGCTCATCACTTTGAGTGGAGGAAAGCATTTGCCCTGGGAAATCCTGTCCCTGTGAAGCCACCCTTATGCCTGCTGTGCCTGAGCCCCAGACCCTCATCCCATCTCAGCCCTCGTCCAGTTACAAATCCCAAGCCAGCCGGGCGCGGTGGCTCAAGCCTGTAATCCCAGCACTTTGGGAGGCCGAGGTGGGTGGATCACGAGGTCAAGAGATCGACACCATCCTGGTCAACATGGT
>NW_016107502.1:1140990-1164269 GCF_001604975.1 Cebus imitator
CCCGTCGCCTGGACTTCGGCTTCCCCATCCAGTGTCTCCTCTTCTGCCCTGCCTTGTCATCTCCTTTCCTCCTCCCTCTCTTGCTGCGTCCCTCGGGAAGACAGCCTGCTCCCTGCGAGGCAGAGACGCTGGGCATCTCAGAAGTGAGACCACGCTCTCCTTCAGCCTCAGAAAAGCTGGGCCCAGGGAAGCCTAGCCCCTTGCCCAGGGTCACGCTTCTCGTAAGGGACCTGGTGGGACTTCGGCTCAGAAGTCTGACCCAGGCCCGCTATCTAAGCCTCGGAGCTGCCTGCATATCCTGCTCCCGGGGGCAGGAGACTGAGCCCCAGTGTCCCTCCACCCACAGAGGTTCTCAGTGAGGCCGAGGAGTTTCAGAAGCGTCTTCTGGTATTCCCTGGCATGGAGGCGTCATTAGGGCAGGAGGAAAACGACTTCCTAAAGATCTTTCTCTTGCTGGAAACCGCCTCACAATGATGGCTGTGAGGATTAAAATGCTCCGGACCGCAGAATCCAGCGCCACTAACTATCCAGAAACACGCGTGACAGAGCAGATTGGGAATGGATCCTGGCTGTGCCACTTATCAGCTCTTGATCTTGGGTCTGTATATCTGAGCTTCCCTTTCTGTATCTATAAAACATGGTCAATAAATATCTCATCAATTTGGTTTGAAGATTAAATCTGACACTACGTGTCAGGCATGTGGTCCCACGGCTGGCATATTTCATGTACTCAGCAATATCCCTTTAATTACATGAAAATAACTTTTGCCTTAATTGGAGAGGGGGTTTTTTTAAAAAAACTTTACTTTCTGAACTTTAATGCTTTATTAATAAATCTATTAGCATTTTTACTAATAATTAAATATATATATCCTTAAAAAGTAAGAAAGATAGAAATTCTTTCCTGAGTGAAAATTTTCAGTGACAGTTTATTTCTGAAGGCTTAAGAGACCATTTTCTCTCAGAGTATAAGAGGAATAAATATGTAATACACGGACATGCAGGGACTTGAAGCCATTTTATTCTACGGTGAAAAGTTTGGGGTTCCAAATGTCTATAAGGCCTTTATCAGATGGTATAAGTTGGATGTTTTGGAAGCCGGGGCGTCACGGTCTGCTATTCGCCAAATGTGTCAGGGTCCAGGCCTGAAGTCACCAGCCCCAAGAGGAGACTCTGAGATTTCTTCTGGTGACTAGAAGCCTGTTAGAACACCTCTCAGAGACACAGAATTCCATCAAGACTGAGATGCACGTGGGAAAACTAAGTAAGAAAGGGAATGAGGAAAGTAACATAAGACGCCATTTACATGTTCTGCTTCGGATTGTCTCTTCTGAGGGGTTTTTAGGACTCAATACATCACACTTCCCTGTCCCTTGTTGTACACAATCTTTCCAAAAGGATATGGAAGAAATGAAAGGTCTGGAGATGTTCTTCCACCTCCCACGTGAAGTTTCCAGCTACAAGGAAAACTTAGACACTCTGAAAACCACGTGGGTGCGCCACCACCTCCAGGGTTTCTCGACCTTTCTCTCTGTGATCTCGCCCACTCCATGAGTCCTTCTGATGTCGTCCTAGAACTCCCTTAAGATTGTGTGCTTGTCCTTAGCGCCTCTGTATGATTTTCTTTCATCCCATAGAGCACTATTTCGATGGGCATGAACTAACACCCTCCTCCTGTCTCCATTTCCTTTCATCTCATCTCAAGCCCCTGTAGTTGGGCATTTGCCCAAACTCCTCTTCTATACCTGCTCTTTCAAAAGCCAGTGACCTTCTTCTTCCCAAACCTGTTGATATTTCCAAGCCTTCCCTCCTCCCAGGCCTCCCTGAGGCAGGTGGCCCAGCTGACGGCTCCTTCCTTCAGGAAATTGTCTACATCTGGTCCTTTCTTGCAGGCTCAGTTGTATCCACTTCTTTGGGGAAGAAAGTGGGCTATGAACTAACAGAGCAATACCCTATTTCTGCCTATGCTGCTTCCTGTTCCACCCTGACATTCTCATTCATTCTCTCTCTCTCTCTCTCTCTCTCTCTCTGTCTTTCCCCTCCCTAAGTCCCTGACTGGAGGTGTCCTGCAAGGTTCACTCCTTGGCCTGTGCTCTCTTCGTTCTCAGTAGGCTCATCCCATCTCATGATTTTAGCCCTCAGCTCTGATGGCAACACCCACAGTCTTTGCTTCTAACTGCGACTCTCAGGTGTCCTCTGTCCCATGGTTTATTTATTTATTTATTTTTGAGACAAGTTCTTACTTGGTCACCCAGGCTGGAGTGTAGTGGCTCACTCATAGCTCACTACAGTTTAGCTCCCCCAGGATAAGGCAATCCTCCCGTCTCAGCCTCCCAAGTAGCATTTGCCACCATACCTGGCTAATTTTTTAAATATTTTGTAGAGATGTAGTCTCACTATGTTGGCCAGGCTGGTCTTGAATTCCTAAGTTCAAGTGATCCTCCCTCCTCTGCCTCCCAGAACACTGGGATTATAAGTGTGAGCCACTACCCCTGGCCCTGTCTTACAATTTAAAGCATGCAACCACCTGATGTCCTTCAGATTCAGTTACTGGGAGGGTTAGATACACTCCTTACCAGCCTCTCCATGGGCCTTTGGACCTGGCTCTCTGACACCCCATTTTTGGCTTGGTGAGAAGATCAGCTATTACCATCAGCTTCTGTCCATCCACTTACCAGCCATTCTCACTTTTATACCATTACCATGGATGAATTAGCTTTCTTCCTGACAAAGACCACCCTCTCCATCTGCGTGTCAGGTCCTACCACTGCCCTATCACCTTCCCCTCTCTTCTGAATCATCAGCTCTCCTTCCTCTTTACATGGGATCTACCCCATGAGCATTCAGACCTACTCCCCTCCCATCTCTCTCTCTCTCTCTCTCTCTTTCACACACACACACACACACACACACACACACACACACACACAGAGGACCCTGCTCCTAACCCCACTTCCTCCCGTTTCTCTCCTTCTCTACACAGCAACAAAACTCCTCTAAATAGTTGTTCGTACTCACCATCTCAGACCTCCCTTCTCCCGCATCTTCTGTGGAAGCCATTCCACAGAATGTGGATTAGGACTTCACAGCACCCATCCTCTCCTACTCTCTTTCCGACACACAAACCACCACCACCAAAGCTGTTCTTATCAAGGTCACCAGTCATCTCTTCACCACAACGTCCTATGGTCATTTCTACGTCCGCATAATCCTGGACCCCTTAGGTAACCCTTGGCACAGTTGATGTCCCTATTCTTCTGGATACATTTCCTCACTTGGCTTCTGAGAAGCCTCCCTCCTCGGGTTTTCCTCCAGCCTTCCTGGATACTCCTTTCCAGTTTCCTTTGCTGATTCCATCTTAGGTCCCACCTTGTACTATTAGAATGCGCAGAGCCCAGTACCCTGATCTCTTCTTTTTTCTAATTATACTCTCTTCCTTGGTGATCTCATTCACTATATGAGTTTTAAATACAAGCAATATACTTTTGATGCCCATATTTATAATTACACATGCCCATGCCCAATTGCCTATTCACAATCTCTACTTGAATGTTTAATCAGTATTTGAACGTATCCAAAAACTGAACTCCCGGTCTGGATGCCAAACCTGCTTCTTCCACAGCCTTTCCCATCTTGGTTAATGGCATCAGCCTGGTTGCCCAGGCTTAAACCCTTAGAGCTTCCTCTCGCATGTGCTCTCTCTCTTTTGATGCCTCTGCAAATCTCGTTCATTTTACCTTTAAACTATGTGCAGAATAGAGCCATGTTTTGCTGTTTCCAAGGCTACTCCCTAGCCCAGCCACCATGTGACAGCCTCCTAACTGCTCTCCTTGCTTCTGACCTAGCTGCCCACACACAATTCTCAACAGAATTCTCAGAGTGACCCTGTTCAACTATAAGTTTGATCACATCACTTCTCTGCCTTCCAGGACAATCAGAGCAAAAATCAAAGGGCTCAACACGATGTCCTGCAAGTCTGTCCACTGTGTGGGTGCTGGTCACCTGTCAGACCCCATGTCTAATGGCTCTCTCTTTTGCATACGCTGCTCCAGCCATGCTGGCCTCTGCTCACCCTCAGACATCCCGGGCACAGTTCACCGCAGGGACTATGCACTTCCTCTTCCCTTTGCCTGGAATGCTTTTCCTCAAAAGTCCGAGTGGCTTTTCCTTACTTCCTTCAGGCCTGTCTTGAAATTTCACTTTCCCGATGAAGAAGCCTTGATTACCCTATTTAAATAACCCCCTCTCCCAACCTCAAGGCTTCCTAACCCACTTATCCTGCTTGATTTTTCCCACAGTCTTATTAGCAGGTGGCCAACGATATTTACTTACTTGGTTTTTTCACTTGTCTATCTCTCCTTACTGAAATGTAAGTTCCATGATGGCAGGGATTTTTGTCTGTCTCTTTCAATTCTGAATTCTCATTGCCTAAATTGTGTCTGACATATAGGGTGTGCATAATGGATACATATTCACAGAGTGACTGAATGAATGGATCTCTCCCTTCAAAATGATATTCAGATTCCCTCTATATTCTTCATTGTAACTACCAGCCCCTATTCTGGACTTACCCCTTGAGATCTGTGTTTCTGTGATGTTCTATGCAGTGCGTAGCCCTCTAATAGCAGAACCAAGATGAAAAAACAGGTTTCCTGATCCTCAGCCTAGGTTCTGTCCACTCTATGATCTATGACGTGCATATTTTCAATGGTCTGTTAGTAGTTCCTAACCATGAAGGCAGGCTTAGCCAGAGATTCTGATCATGCCCAAGAGTCCTATTTAGAAGGTCTTATGAACAGAGTCTCTTGCCCATACATACAGGTTTTAAAAACTTGAATGATGTTCTTGTTAGACTCTGTGGTTTAAGAAACACAGTGCAAAAGGGAGTCCATTATTGGGAATGGAGGATCCTGGGACAAGCTGAGTGAAACAAGCACCCTCTTTTTCGGAACCTCTTAAGATTCTGGGAGGCCCTTTTTAGGGGAATAATAAGGCTGAATTGAGTGCAAGAGACATATCTTTGATTTTCATAACCTTTGCTCCCTTCTTTTCCATATGGCAGAAGGCTTTCTCTCAGAAACCAGGAAAAACAATGGAGTAACAGCATAGCCTAGGGCAGTGCAAACTCAAACATCTAACAGGACCAAGTGGGGAATATAAATGAGGGGGAAGGTGGGGATTGTGGCAACCTGCGGAGGGCAGATCGCCACTACTCCACTTGGCCAATGGTTTCTATGGGGGAAATGTAAGTCCAGAGATTTTCAAAAGTAGCTGGGATTCTAGAATTAAACATAAAATCTCCTAAGTTATAAATGTTGGCAATATGTTTAAAATTTTTAAAAACACCTTAAGGTCCAAAATACACATCTTTGGGCGGAATGGTCTTGTGGGTTACTTACCTGTACCTGTCATGTAGGAAAAAGCACAGGAGCAGTCCAGTCACACTGCCTGAGTTTGACCCTTGGTTCTATTGGTTCACAAAGTTATTTCAAGTCACTTAACTTAAGCTTCGTTTTTCTCCATCTCTAAATCAGGGCAGTGCTTCCAGGATTGACATGAAGATTAAATGAAAGAATGTAGTTGCTGCTCAATATTAATTGTCCTTGTTTTTTGGATCTCTGCTCCCTCCCTTTTTTCTCATTGCACAATGAACTAGAAAGAACAGTTCCTCCACATTTTTATTTAAAGCAAATTAAGCAACGCTTTTTATCATTTGTCAGATTTTTTTTTTTTTCACCATGATGGGCCTAAATGCACTGTACTAGCTGCTAATCAGACCTCATTTGCAGCTGTGATTTCTGTTGTTGTTGTTGTACTATTTTGTTTTGTTTTGTTGTTTTGTTTTCAAAGAATGAGAGGACAGAAGAAGCATTAAAGCAACATTCTTTCCAAAATTCAATTCTGGCAATACAGTCTCCAGTGATACTGACTAGGAAGCAAAGGGAAGACCCCGAGCCAGCAGGGGAAGCCCTCCAGCACTCTCAGGTTTTCAAAGAGCCTTTACAAAAGCACTAAGCAGGGCACATCACCGGAGAAGAAAAGCAAAGAGTGTCACAGGCTTGTAGCCATAGTGTTAGCAAGGCTGGGACTCAGAATGAGCTGAGACTTGCAAAAAATGCTCAGGAACAGCAAAAAGAGCTTTGTGCAAGTATATTCTGAGCAGGAAGAATAGGAAAGGGCCAGATCCTGTGCTTGGGGCAGATGGTGTAACGCTAGCAGATGACAGATACAAAGCAGAATTATGCAACTCCTACTTAGCTTCCATCATCTCTATCTCTCAGAATGATCTTCAAACTGGAAGGAACAGTACAAACTCTGTGAAGAAGCAATTGCAGCCCTAGCTGTGAAGCTCTTTAGTAAATGAATACCTGGGCTTTCTAAATAAGCTAAGGTCTCCACAAATTGCATCCCTGGGGACTAAAAGAACTTGTAGATTTTATCATAGAAAGATTGTCAGTAATCCTTCAGGAATCTCGGGAGTGATGCCAGAGGATTCGTGATGGGCAACTGTCCGAGTTGTCAAAAGGGGAATTTTGTAGGTTTGGGGAAATTTACACTGTTGAGTTTAACTTTGATCCCCAGCAAACGCTAAGCTGCATTATTAGAGTTAGATCATAATCACTTTGAAAAGGAAGTGGTAATCTCAAGAAGCCGGCAAAGGTTATATAGAACAAACATGTCATACTAAGATCACTTCATATTTTTTTTCTTTTTTAAAAGATTACTGAAACTCACAAGATTGTCCCAGAGGTAATGAATCTTTCAACAGGGCTTCTGACAACACATTTTATGGTAAGATGAATGGACAGGGCCTGGGTGATCTATGGCTTGGTGAAGGCACAGCTGGGCAAACCATTGTATCCAGAAAGCACTGGACAGACAGAACCAAGTCAGCTCAGAGAGAGGTGTAGCACAAGATGCCACTAGTCTTTATTTAGTGCCAGGTTCTGTTAAGACCCTTTCAATGACATGAAAGAGATGTCAACATATAAATGTGAGCGGACACAAAATGAAGAAGTCTAAGTAATATGCCACGTGACAGAAACAGGATATGGTGGTTTTCCTGAACAAGGAGCCAAAATAAGCATGATGGAATTTAATGGAGAAAATGCAAGTTCTTTATTTTGATCTTTAAAAAAAAAACTCAGTTATTCAAACTATTGACAACAGTTGATGGGAAAAAGTCTTGAGGATTTTAGTTAACAAAAAGGCAAACAGGAGCCAAAAAATTCTAACATGGTTACAAAACAACTAGTGTTTGCCAGGCAGCATAGGGGGAAGTGTGACGGCAGAGCAAGAAGGACGAGGATGCCATTGGCCCATCTGCATCAGAGCATCAGGGCCTATTCCGGGTACCATGTTTCTTCTTCACATTAAATGTTGTGGGCCTTTGTATTTTGTAAATCATGAAAGCAAAACGCATGCATCATAGAAAACTTAGAAGTACAGAAAAGTATGAAGAAGAAAACAAAAATTAGCTCTCATCATTTGGAGATCACTACTGTTAACATTTTGGTATATGTCCTTCAAGTCTCTTCTGGAGACTTCTGCTCCAAGAGGCACATGGAAGTGCTAAAAATATGGGTTATGTTGCGTTTATATTCCACATTAAACATTAACATTATATACTGAATTGTTTCCTCAACTTATATATTCTTTGAAACCCAGTTTTAATAATTATACAACACACTATTATATAGATATGCCATAATTTGTTTGAATTAACTCGCTCTTGGACATTCAGGCCGTTTCCAGTTGGACATGACGGCAGGAAGGTGGCACCAGATTTTAAAGGGGATACTGACAAAGTAGTGATCAACCCAGGGAGGATAACCAGACTAAGTGAAGCATCTTAGAAACCACGACCTGAGAGGGGTACTTCAGAAAACTGGGACTGTTTATTCCAGAGAAGGGCAGACATAGAGGACTCTGATAGCTGTATTCAAACCCTTGAAAAGCTGTCAAATGGGAAAGGGAGTGAATTCGTTTTGTGCTGCTCCAGAGGGCTGAACTAAGACAACTGGACAGAGGCTGGAGGGAGTCTGATTTCAGCTCCATTTCTAACAGTGCCCTCTGTCCACCGATGGGCTGAGCTGCTTTGTGAGGCAGTAACATCTCCATCACATCAAGCGTGCAGGCAGAGATAAGACAACCACGTGGGTCAGGACTCTGTAGAGAGGATCCGTACATGGAGTGGGAGACTGAAATAATAACCTCAGCGATGCTTTCCAATCAGAAGATTTGGTGATTCTTTCTGAGTTATCTAACTGCCCTCCTTTGGCCTTGTTCACATGAAGAGTCTAAGGCAGGTAAGGAGCAAAGAAGTCAATGCTGTTAATTTCACTGCTAGAGCAAGCACTGTAGCTCAGAAATAGAACATACATCTGTGTACTTGGCATTGGCTCACATCTAGATAGCTTTTTACAGTCAGCAAAGCACTTTGCAGATGGACCTTATAGTTTAATTCTTATAACAGCTTTGGGAAGTAGATATTGACATCATCCCACTATTAAAGGTGAGAAAATTGAGCCCAAAGTGCTAAAGTGACAAAGTCCAGCCCTCCACCTGTAGCTCCTTGTCACTTCCCAGGATGCAATTCTGCTCTCCTCTTCATGAGTTCCTAGTGCTCTCTTTGATGGGCTGCCATGTGAAGGTTCTTTGTCCTTTATACTCTGTGTATTTGGTGTCTCTTCGGCTACACTTTTAAACCCTTTAGGGCAAGTGTTTAAAGGCATGTTATTTTTCTTTTGCATCCCAACCTCTCACTGCTCAGTGATCTTTCTGAAATGCACATCGGATCGTGCCAGCCCCCTGTTTTGAATTCCTCTTAGGCCTCTTGCTGCCCGGCACAGAGATGCTAACCCATTTGGGAGGGACTGCGGATCAAAGAGTGGTGCACATTTCAAAATCATGGAGGAAGTGAAGTACAATTTATGGCAGCAGAAGCAATGCAACAATTATTTGAAAAGAAAAATCAAAACAATTTGTTCATCAATACATTTTTTTGCTTATTAGAGATATATAGGCAATACTATAATTCTCAACACTTTTAGGAGAGCATATTATATCGAGGGTACATGAGACTTTCATTTTTGTCAAAGAAGCCATACGTTTTGTTGTTGTTTGAGAAACTATGACCTCAAAAGTAAAAAAGTGCCATCTCTCATATTGCAAATTTCCATACATGTATGGACTTGTGTCTGGACACTTTCACCTTCTATTGGTCTGTGGCTTCTGTAATACAACCATATCATCTAATTATTATGGCTTTATAAAATGTTTTGTTTGCTCTTTGGTCAGTCGGACAGCTCCCTCCGTTTCATTTCCTCCAAAATTGTTTTTGAACCTTTGTTCTTTTATGTCAATTTTAATATGAGCGTTTAAGTTCCAGGAAAAAAAACCTTATTTTGGTTTTGATTGTAATTGCACTGAATTCATAGATTAAAATTGAAGGACAGCTGACTACCTAATGATATTGAGTCTTCCCATCCATTTATTTGGTGTGGCAGGACCTCTTGGTTGCCTGCTCATCCACATTAGCTCACTCCACTTCCTTTCTTAATGACAGAGAATGCTTCCCTTATTAGAAACTGAAAATATGAGAGATTTTCCCATCCTTCCATAGGTGTGGCCTTATGACTCAATCCTGGCAATGGGACATGAGATAAAGGTTTATGGGAAAAGTTTAATAAAAAATAGATGTGTTAAGAGACTTCTTTTACTTCCTTCAGAATAGAGCTGTGTGAAGAGGATGTTACACACAGACTCTAGCTATGACATCAGTCCTGAAACTGGGAGAGGACAAACCGGACATAAAGGCCCTGCTGGAGATGCTTCAGCAGAAAGATGGAAAGATCCTGATTGTCTGATGACATCCTTGAGTTGCAGGACTAAGCAACCCTGAGCCTGCCCATACTAGGCCTTATGTAATATAAAGTAATAAATATTACTTTAAGACACTTTCTGTTGCATATATGTTACTTGCATGTAAAAACACCCTAATCAATATACCATGTCTTCTTTCATTTCCTTCGACAAAATTTCATTATTCACAGGCATCTTACACATTTTTGTGAATACGACATTTTTAAAGATTACATTTCTAATTGTCTATTACTGGTGATTAGATAGGCTATTGGTGTGTTTGTTGGTCTTATATCCAGCTTAGTGATCTCTCATTCATTCTAATAGTTTATAAAGTCTCCTACAGACTATCATATCCTTTGCAAATAAGAACAGCTTTCTTTTTGCTTTTAACTTCTTATATTTGTTATGTATTTTTCTTGCCTTATTACACTAGCTTATACTTCAGGTACACTGTTGAAAAGGAGTAGATATAGCAAGCAGTTGCTTCCTCCCAACTCTGACAGGAATAATTGTCAAGTTTCAGCTTTCAGGATCTTTCCATAGCACAACTCTAGGGGGCACCATTCATAGTACTTTGACATTATGAGTGATTTTATAATATATTTTTATATAGTCTCCACTAAAGTATTTATATGTCAGTTAGGATTAGGCTTGGTTGCAGGTAACACAAACAGACTGAATAGCAGTAGATTCTACAAGTTGGAAACTTATTTTTCATGCTCAAGATATCCAGAGGCAGTTCAGAACACAATTAGTATGCTGCAGTCTCAGAGATCCAGAATCGTATTATTGTGTTGTTCCATCATCCTAATAGTTTCCCACTTTTAGGTGGAAAAACATACGCTTTCTTCAAAAGACAAAGAAAGCATCTTCAATTTATAATTTATTAAATTGTGGTTTTAAAAAAACTCAATACACTAAGACTAGAAGGTATGGCCAAGGTTGCTAATTTCATTCCAATATCTATTCTTCCTGTATCCTTGCAAAAGAAACCCAATCTTTTTCTCTGAATTTTCAAATTTATTTGCATAAACTTTTCCATTTTCTCTTATGATTTGTTTAATCTCTATTCTAATGTGTTTTGTTCCATTCCCTTTTTCATTCTCAATATTTTATTTGTGCTTTTTTCTTGATTTGCCTCATTAGAATTTTTTCTTTTATTAAAAAACTCAAATTTTAATTACATTAACTTTTTGTACTTTTTTTTTCTGATTTATTGATTTCTACTTTACCTTTATTATTTCCTTTTTTCTACCTTTACTGGCTCCTTCTGGTTTGTCTGTTTCCTCCCTGCTTCAATTGACTACAAACTCATTTACGTGTCATCTTTCTTTTATTTTACAGATTTTAGGTTCTAATCACATCTTTTAATTTCACCTTACTGCATCACAAACTTTTATGTGATTATTTCATTTTTACGTAGTTTAAAATATTTTCCACTTTTCATTATGATTTCCTCTTAAATGTAAAAGTTAACTAGGAAGATATTTTTAAATTTCCAGACTTGCACTTTTTCTATTGTTTGTTTCACTTCTTTAAAAAAAGAAAAAAAAACTCTCAGCCAGGCGCTGTGGCACGTGCCTGTAATCTCAACTACTTGGGAGGCTGAGGCACAAGAATCACTTGAACCCAGGAGGCAGAGGTTGCAGCGAGCTGTAATCATGCTGGGTCAACAGAGTGAGACTCAAAAAAAAGCCGGAAACAAAAAAGTAAAAAGCACCTCTCCTCTTTGCTTGTAGATATCTAATTTAATTGCATATTGATAAAAATATGCATAATACAAATTCTTTGAAAATTGCTGAAGTCTTCACAATATGGCCAATTTTATAAATTTTCTAAGAAGAAAAAATTATAAACTTTATATTGGGTACAAGGTTCTATATAAAACAGATAAATTTATAGATATTTTCTTCAAATGCTCTTACAGGGGCTTTTCGTTTGTTAGATTTCTCATTTTAACAGAAGACTGTTAAAAATCTCCTACTATGTGTATAAAATGATCTATTTTGGCCTTTTATATAACTTGAAACTATGTTGTTAGGTGCATGCTAGGTCATGATTGCTACATCATCTTGGAGAATGATTCATTTTATTATTGTATAGTATCTATCTCTTTCTCTATTTGTTCTTTTTGCCACAAATTTTATTTTGTCATATATTAATCTTGCTGCTCAACATTCATTTGGAATTTGCATGATCTTTTTTTTCTCATCCTTTATTTTCAAACTTTCAGATTGATGTTATTTTGTGTGTCTTTCTTGTCAATTGCATATTGTTGGGTCTTTCATTCATTTTCATAATCTCTGCTTTTAGTGGTTGGCTTTACTCCATTTTCAAGTATTGTGAGTTATTACAGTCATCCCTTGGTATCCACAGAGGATTGATTCCAGGACTCCCTGTGGATGCCAAAATCCACAGATGTTCAAGTTCCTTATATAAAATGGCATAGTATTTGAATGTAATCCATGCACATCCTCCTGTATACTCTAAATCGTCTCTAGATTACTTATAATGCCTAATACAATGTAAATGCTATGTAAAGAGTTACTATACTGTATGTTTTCAATTTGTGTTATTTTTATTATTGTATTCTTATTTTTAATTTTTTCAAAAACATTTTGATTCTCCTGTTGGTTGAATCCAAAGATGTGGAACCTGTGGATATGGAGAGCTAACTATATTATCTTCTTTTATATTTTCTTTTTATTATGTTTTTCTTTACTACTTTTTTCTCCCTGTTTTCCTCTGCACTTTTGGAGTGATAAAGTTTTTATAATTACTTTTTTCTCTGCCTGGATTGAAATTTATATTGTGCACTTCTTCTCATTAAATGATTGTCCTTATCTTTAAATATTTAACAGTCATACACTTATTTGTATGAAGAAATATAAACTTTTTTGATAATGCTCTTGGTCATACATTCTCTTCTTGGTCATACATATTCTGTATCTGTTCATACATATTCTGTATCTGAAAGTTTTCCTTCATATATTTTATTATTATTTTCTGTAATTCTACTTTTGCTTTTTTAATAAACACAAAAGTATTAGTTTGTAGTCAATAATGAATTTACTAAACATATGCTCTTTTTTTCTTACCAAAATATAACTTATAATAAATTCTTCTAGTGAAGATTAATGGGTGGTAAGGGTTTTAGTTCTTTATGTCTGAAATATTTTAATTTCATACCTCATTCTTGAATGAGAATTAGCTAGATATAAATTTCCCTCAGTACTTTGTAGATATGGCTTCATTACCTTCTTGGGTTCAATTACGTTCTTGGTTTCTATTCTAAGTCTTCAGTCTAAGTGTTAAATTTTGTAAGTAATCTATTTTTCCCCTCTGGCAGCTTTTTCTTTTATTAATGATGTTCTGCAGTTTCATTGTGATGTGGACCTGCTAGGGATTCAAAGTGCACTTTTGATCAGAGTTCTCATATTTTTCTCTAACTCTAGAAAATTCTAAGCCACAATCTTTTCAAATAATGACTTCTCTCTTATTTCTTCCAGTCTTTTCCTTTTTCTGATACTCAAATTAGAGATGTGTTGGAACCTTTCAGGTCCTCCAGGGCTCCTAACTATTTCTGCTCTTTTGAATTTTATATTTCTTTGTTTCTTTATACTAGATCTGGGTGAATCTGCCGGTACTCTCTTCCAATTTACTAATTATCTTTTAAACTGTGCCTAGTCCAGAGTTTATCCTTGACTTTCTTATTTCCAGCATATATTTTTAAGTTTCAAAATTTTTAGTTGATTGCTTTCCCTATCTATATGTGGTGGCTTGCCCCAAATGTGCCCCATCACTACATACATCCCCTTTGCAATGTGACTTTGATGCTCTTATTATCAAGAAGCGGGGAACATCTCTCCATCCTTAAAGTGGCCATTCGCAAATATGATTCAACAGAGACTTGAGATGTTCTTGTGTATTGGAGTTTGCCCTTTTTTTGGCTGCAGGAAACCCTGCTATCACCATGGAAGGAAGCCTAGGTTAGCCTCCTAGAGAACCAGAGACCACAAAAAGAGACCCTAGCTGTCTGAATGATCTGAGCTGAGTCCCCAGACATGCAAGTGTGACCGTCCTAGACCACTGAGCTCCAGCCAAGCCAGTTCACATCAGAACTGCCCAGCCAACTCACAGAATCATAAGAAATAATGCAGGTTGGTTTTTTAAGTGACTAAGTTGTGGGGGTGGTTTGTGATGCAGCTGAAGTTTACGGATGTACTGTCTTATTCAATTTCTCCCTGTTTTGTTCCACAATATTTGTTTACTTTTAATGGATCTAAGTCTTTTTCCATGTCTTAGTCACCTTAAGTGTTACTGTTCAAGTCTTACTGTTTAATCATCTTACCGTTTAAGTCCTTGACATACACATACTGTTTCATAAAATCATTTTCAACTGGAGTAAACTATTGATTTTCTTGACTGTTTTTCTTAGCACTCATTTTCTACGTATATTTTTGGAAAGTCTGCAGTCTTATTTTGAATAGAAGGCATTTGGTTTTGTTTCATTTGTTTTGCTTTTTCTTGTACCCTGTTGAGAAGTTTTGTGGATGCTTTTCACTCAGCACACTGTACTCTTGATTCACAGCTGAGTCTTAAGATAGTTTTCTGGGGCTCCTGCCCCACAGTGATATTGAGAATATTACAGAGCCAGTCACAGAGCTGGCTTTGAATCAGCCGGCTTCATATCAGCTTTAAACTTCTAAACAGTTCCTGTTTAGAAGGCCAGGTTTGGATCTCTCTAGTTTCACAGCTTCTGAGAACGTCTGGCTTTGAGCAGTTAACCTGATTCTATCACTTCTTGCATAGACACTTAGTTTCTGTTAGCCTAGCAGAGCCACACTCCTTTCCACTGCTGCCTGGTTTAGGGCCCAGAGCCTTGCAAGCCCACAGCTTTATCCCCACTCATGCTTGCAGTGATCCACAAAGACGTTTTTTTCTCGGTTCCCAGCTTGGTATATTTTATTAGGTTTGTTTTTCCCTTTTTTATACTTTGTCTTTCACGGCTTTTTACTTAGAACACAGGGAATGTGGAGAAGTGTAAAATTAAGGGGGCCCATTTGACTGGAAGTCTATTTCATATAATTTTAAGTAAAAGTTAAATAGAAACTTAAGCTGGCATGCACGATCTTTCACAGTTCACATCCGCTTCGCACTCCCACTGCCAGGCACCCCGCACTTCACTCACATCAAATTACTTCCTGTTTCCTGAACACATCATGTGCTTTTATTCTTTGGGGTACACGCATATCTACAACAGCCGGCCTGCCACACCTTTAATCTTCAAGATCTTCGTGAAAACTCATTTCAGCTGGGAAGTTGGCTCCAGATTCTACAGATTAATTACTTTTCCTACTCTGTGCAGATAGTATTGTTAAATACCTTTATGTCGTGCTTTCTGTATTCCTCTATATTCTACTTCTGTATACTGCTTATGTCATTGAATTGTGAATTTTCGTACTTATAATCTCCCCAGCTAGGCTTAGAGCTTCCTGAAGACAGACACTTTTTTTTTCATATTTATATTCTTGGAAGTTAGCAAAAGACCTGGCACAAAGTATGCACTCGGTACACATGTACTGAGTCAATGAATGAATGATTCAGATGACGCGCAAGATAAAGTAAGCATATAGTACATGTGGTTTATTGCCATATTGTTATTACCATGTCAATTGCTGTTTAAGTGTCTGCTTCGGGCAACATTAATGTGCTATATTTACCCCCTGGACTGAGAAATAAAGGGAAGGCAGTGGACAAATTTTTCCCTGAAGTTTGCCTCATGTCACTACCATTAAGCTGACTCTGTGTGGAAGGCAGTTGACATACTCCAATCCACCTTTTGTAAAAGTGTGATTTTTACGATTAAGACAACATGAGACAAACAGTCTCATTTCCTTCCTCAATTTCATGGCATTCATTCTTCGAAAAAGAGTGAAGAAAGATGTTAGCATGAGTTCTGTTATCTTTCCTTTGAGCAAAGTAAAAATGTGATGGAAAAAGCCTAACCAGTCGAAGCTCTAATATGTATAAATACTTTTACAGCTGTAAAAATCCAGTTCTATCATTCTACCAATTATAATTCTATCTCAGGAGAAGGGTTACGTTTTTTATTCCTTTTTTTTTACAAAGAGAATATAATTTTGGCACCAAATGGTATGCTGTGTGAGCGAAAATATTTGTCTAATTGTCCAACTTTTCTGGAATCCTTCGGGATACTATTTCTTCCTCAGAAACAGAATGAAGGCTCTGTGACATGGAAGAAACAAAAAAGGTTTTCATTCTGGTGGGAGCTACTTGTGCTTTCGTTTCCTTCAGCTCAATTGCATGGCTATGGCAAAAACAGAAATTCAACTGAGTAGGATTTCTGTCCTAAAAACATCTAAAATTCATCTCAAATCTGTATCTCTTCTAGGGAGAGAAACTAAATCCATTCTAACAACTAATTAAACAAACAAACAAATACCCTAAAACCACAGCCTTCTCCCGGCGCCTGTCTATACCCACTCCTTCCCAGACCCCTTCCCCCATATCCTTCCCCACAAGGCCAGACCCACCTGGTCCAGGGATCAGCGTGGTGGGGCTCACTCTCTCCAAGACAGGGAATGTGTTGGATAAAAATTATATGTGGAAAATGTGGGTAAGAGAACTAGAAAATCTATGTGAAGTTATCACTGTGTTTAACTTCAAACTTTGCTCTCTAATTCCCATAGTTGTCACAGTTTCCTGAAAACCTAAAGTGTAACTTATGTGAGATTTCTTCTCCCTACTGATTCAGCAAACAAAAGCCTAAAAGTCTTCTCCAAATCGCCATTGTCCCCCACATTCCTAATTCAAGCTCAAAGCTTTATTTAACTTAACCACATTTAACAAATAAGTTTAAGTTATGTACTCTGATTGATGCAGTATTCCTTACGGATATAGATTCTGAATCTATTTTATGCCCTCTAAAAGGGTTTAGAGTTTAGACAATTTAGAATTTGGAACCAATTTCAATGTCTCCAGAAAAGATCCAAATTTGATAACTTGCCATTTCTTCCTGTATGGCCAGCCATCTCACTGTCCTTGAGGGACTGCTACATCCTGGAGAAGGGGATAACACAGACGGACGGAGATTTTTTATTTACAGAAATAGTATCTGGAAGTGCCTTTTGGTTTAGCATCTTGATCTTTTATCCTAAGCAACTATGACTATTAGAAAGGCAGAACAAAAAAATCGCTACTAGGAGAAAGAAATATTGCCTGAAGAAAATGTATCAATGACAGCTCCTAGACACTAACTGTGGTACCTTCAGTTTCATTCCCAGTCACACTATGAGCTTCTACTATGAGCTAGGTACCATATGAAATTCTAGACAAGCTCTGTTCAATAGAAATAGATTCCAGCCGCTTATGTAACTTTAAAGTTTTTAGTGGCCACATGAAAGCCATTAAAAAGAAAAGGGCCAAATTAAATATTTGTATCATTTCAACATGTGATCAATACAAAAATAATGAATGAGATTATGCCTTTTTAATACTGCATCTTCAAAATCGGATGTGTTTTTCACTTACAGCACAGCTTAACGTGGACTCACCACCCGTCAAGTGCTCAAGAGCCACGTGTGCAGTGTTTACCACATCGAGCAGCGGATCTCCAGAGATGCAAATATCAATGAGGACAGTGCTAGTTACAGTGCTGGACAATCTAGGCTCCCTTGTAAGCATCCTGTATGCTTACAGGGGAAGAAACAGAACTCTATGAGGTAACAATGTGGGTGTGGCATCCGCATGTGCCCACATTATGGGAATGTAGATGGGAAGTGACCACCACCGACAAAAGTGGGGTCATCTTGCCCGAGACGCATGAGAACCTCATTTTTTTAGGTGCTGCTGGCTCAAGACCACATTTTATGCTATGGCTTTTGTCATTTGAATTCCCACTAGCAGTCTCAGAGCTAATATGCTTCACTGGGCCCTGGAGGATAGTGTCTCACACAGCCCACTGGATTTCAGATAAACAGTCTGTGTCTTTCCTTGCCTTCCTGGAAACTGATACCTAAACTCTTCCTCATCAGACTTTTCGACTTTTTTAACTTTCTCTTTGTCTAGTTTCTTTTGATATCTCTGTTACTATCCTTTAATTTTTTTCCTGCTTATCTAATTCCTTTATCTTGTTCAAGTTTTTTTTTAAAAAAAGGCCTTTGTCTGGGGCCTGAGGCCTGTTAAGGCATCTATGGGTACAGCTTATGCACACTGGTGAGGAGAAATGTTAAAACACAGAGCTAAAATGTATTAAGTATTTAGGCCGGGTGCAGTGGCTTGCGCCTGTAATCCCAGCACTTTGGGAGGCCTACGCAGGTGGATCACAAGGTCAAGAGATCCAGACCATCCTGACCAACATGGTGAAACCCCGTCTCTACTAAAAAAATACAAAAAAATTAGCCTGCCGTGTTGGTGTGCACTTGTAATCCCAGCTACTCAGGAGGCTGAAGCGGAAGAATCACTTGAACCAGGAGGCGGAGGTTGCAGTGAGCCAAGATTGTGCCACTGCACTCCAGCCTGAAGACAGAGGGGAAACTCCCTCTCAATAAATAAATAAATAAATAATAATTTAAAAATATATTAAGTATTTAAAATATACTGTATGTATATAATAAGTAGATCCTAAGATAATGATGTTGATGCAAGGATGAGTGGAATCTGTGAGGGCAAAGGTTAAGAGTGCGAGAGTAGATATGCGCAGGAACATATGTTCTGCTGCAGGAACAGAAAGAAAGAAAGGCCGTCATCGGAGACACAGGACGCTCATCTTCCCATCTTGTCAGGACCATTTGGATCTCAGTGACAATTTGATATGCAGGATACAAAAAGTGTGTAAGTAAGACATGTTTGACAGCAGCAGAAAATGTCCGACAAACCACTGAATGTCCACTTTCAGATATTATCAAATAGTAAATCCCTCATCCTTTTCCCATCCTTGACCCTGTTCTACTAGGTGGGAGTCAGCATAGGGTAGAGGGTGTCTTTGACATCTACACTAGGGCCACAGTACAAATAACCCCAGCAACGAAATGGGTATCCAGTTCACATAGGGTATATCCTCCTTCTCACCACAGGTTAAATCCATACCATGTCTCCAGTAAGGATGGTGGCTTAACTTTTGACCTGGCGCCCACACAACTCTTACACATTGTAGTTACCTCAAGTTTGTTTTTTTGGTTTTTTTTTTTTCTTTTTGAGACAGCATCTTGCTCTGTCACCAGGCTCCAGGCTGGAGTGCAGTGGCGTGATCTCAGCTCACTGCAACCTCTGCCTCCTGGGTTCAAGTAATTCTCCTACCTCAGCCTCCCAAGTAGCTGGGACTACAGGTGCACACCACCATGCCCAGCTAATTTTTGTATTTTAGTAGAGATGGGGTTTCACTGTGTTGGCCAGGATGGTCTCAATCTTTTGACCTCGTGATTCACCAACCTCAGCCTCCCAAATTGCTGGGATTACAGGTGTGAGCCACAGCATCTGGCCTACCTCAAGTTTAAGAAGACAGTTAATATGGTTTGGCTGTGTCCCCACCCAAATCTTATCCAGAATTGTAGTTCCCACAATCCCTACATTTCATGGGAAGGACCTAGTGGGAGGTAATTGAATCTTGGGGGTGGGTTTTTCCCATGCCATTCTCACAACAGTGAATAAGTCTCATGAGATCTGATGGCTTTATAAGGGGAGTTCCCCTGCACATACTCTCTTGCCTGCTGCCATGTAAGATGTGCCTTTGCTCTTCCTTTGCCTTTCACCATGATTGTGAGGCCTCCCCAGCCATGTGGAACTGTAAGTCCATTAAACCTCTTTTTCTTTATAAATTACCCAGTCTCAGTTATGTCTTCATAGCAATATGAAGATGTACCAATAGAACAACATTTTTAAAGTTAGGCTCCCAGCTCAGCACCCTTTCAGTAGAATTTGGGTTATTAGTCTTCAGCCATTGCTCTTATATTTTCTCTGCTCCTTTCCCTCCCACTTCCCCTCTGTCACCTGCTACCAGGCTGGTACTTCCAGAAACCCCATGTGCAGAAGCTTGAGAGCCCAGGCAGGGGAAGAAACATGACAGGCAGAAATACCCCTGAGAAGTCAGGTGCTTTATTGGATGGTCACTGTGAACCTAATGTTCTGAAGGCTAGATGCCTGGGCTTCCTTCCCCAGACCTAAGGCTGGATCTGAGGATAATTGGCAAATAAGTGGGGCTTACTTTTCTCCTCTACTGTGATCATCCTTCTCTGCCCTGTGTCATCCTGTTGCCCTCTAGCTAAACCTGCCAGCCTGACCTCACAGGGCCATGCTGCCACCCTGCCAGGCCTCCCCTCCATCTGTCTCCCTCTTTGCTTGATGTCTGATAGCTGTTATTTAGTAAAGAGCAATGTGCTGATGCCTGATAGGAGTTGGATATGTACTCAATAACCAGGAGTGCTTGCACTTTGTGAAATAGGGACTAATATTATATTTCCATCCAAAGACAGAAGGACTGTCATCTAAAATTGTGTAGATCAAGCTTGTCCAATCCACAGCCCACAGGCCACATGCAACCCAGGACAGCTTTGAATGTGGCCCAGTACACATTTGTAAACTTTCATAAAACATTATGAGATTTACACAGGGACTTTTTTTGTTGTTGTTCATCAGCTAGTGATCAGCTATCATCAGTGTATTTTGTGTGTAGCCCAAGACAATTCTTCTTCTGTGATCCAGGGAAGGCAAAAGATTGGACACCCCTGGTGTAAATTGTTCTCTACATAAGACTTGAAGCCAAGGAAGTGAGTGAGGTGGTCAACCCACTCAGCACTCTACTCACCAAGCCACACACCCTGGCACAGAACTGTGTCCTCCTGAAGGAAAGAGTACCCTTTGCTGACTTTCACAATCCTACTGTAGTACTGTAGTAGCTGCTGGCATCTTCGTGCTTAAGGGGGCTTTGGGTAGAAGAAGTCTTAGCCTTTTAACACCCATTTTACAGGCTCATGCCTGTAATCTCAGCGACTTGGAAGACTGAGGTAGGAGGATCTTTTGAGGCCAGGAATTTAAGACCAGACTGGGCAACATCGCAAGACCCTCAGCTCTACAAAAAACAAAAACATACCCAGGTGTGGTGGTGTGCACTTGTAGTCCCAGCTACTCAGAGGCTGAAGTGGGGGGATCTTTCGAGCTCAGGAGTTTGAAGCTGCAGTGAGCCATGATTGTGCCACTGCCCTCCAGCCTGGGCAACAGAGCAAGGCCCCATCTCTAAACAAAACAAAACACATCTTCTAGTCTGGAAGGTGCATATCCGTGATCATTTTAGGTCCTGACTATGAGATTTTCACAAGGAGAAACAGAAAATGAACAGAAATGTCAATCATTTCAATAAATCTTATTTTGGGCCCAATGTGAATTGTCTCACCTCAGGACTCTGGTTTGCTGGCATTCAGATGGAGTTTTTCATGAGAGCAGGAGGCTTGGGCATCTTCCTCATGCTCTCTCAGGGGTGATCTTTACTAAGAACCGGGGAGAAGAGAGTCACATCCAGATGTAGGAGACCTTCTGGAGAAAGGACTGAGGGACGTAACCGTTGCAGATTGCTGTCCTGGTGCTATAAAATCTTCCTCACAATATTACTCCCACTTTACAAACACACTGTTAATTAAAAGAAAAACTTATTAAGTACTTTTATAAAATCCAAAATATTCCCTAGCCATCTCCCTCCCTTTCTCCTCCTTGCCATATGACAATAATAAATCATTTTTTAAAATGTTTTTAGTGCATCCTCTGTGCCGGCAGTGACAAAGAAGACAGTCTGTGGTCTCATAGAGCTTATCATGGGTTTCTAGGCTAATTTCTCTCAATGGAAAAGTTTAGGTCGAAGATGGTGTCTAGGAATTTGATGTTCGGGTTCTCAGAAATCACTGGTTTCCCTAGCATGTTTGGTAATATGCCCTTAAATGCTGAAGAGACTTAACTCTGAGGTCACTAATTACGTGTCAAGGAAAACAAAGTGCCCAGTCCTTTCCGAAGAAATGGAGCTGTTTCTTTTCTGTGTTCTCCTTAACTAGGCAAATACATCTGGATTTCCCAAACACCAAAGAAAAAAAAAAAAAAAGACACTGACCTCCAAGACAGGACCTCAACCCCTCACCCCACAGCCACATTCTCAAACCTCCTCTCCAGGCTTCGGTTACTAAGCTAATCATTTAGTTTTTTTTTTTTAATTCAATCTCCCCTCTAAAGGTTTTCGTACCATCTATGTAAAAATGTATACATTCATTTGCCGTCAGGTATTTGTTGAGTACCTGTATTCATTTTCAATGAGTTTGGATAAGCAAAAATAAATAAAAGCGATAAGACGTCGTTCCTACCATTTTAGAACTGGCTGGGCACTGGGGAGGCAGACAGGTGTGTAAAGCATTTCAGTTCAGGGTGGAACTCCAACCGAAAGGCAAAGAACATAGCCACTGATTTTAGCTGATGAAATTGAGGCGGCCTCATGCAGGAGGTGGTTTTTGACCTGAGTCTTAGAGAGTGAATAGGAATTAACCAGGCAGAGAAACAAGGCAAGACAGTTCCAGGCAGAGGGAACAGCATGTGCAAAGTCTCAAGGATGGTATACTGGGGATCCTATAGAGAGACAGACAGCATCCCTCAAATGGACTTCCTCTCTATCTGAAAACCTGTGAGTGAAGGAGAGAAGTCTTCTGTTCCCTCCAAGCCTCTACCCCACACATCCATACACCCAATATGCAATAACGGGATAGACATAGGATCACGGCTATAGACTCTCCCATTCAGAAAGGGGGAAACAGGAGGCATAGAAGAGTTACCAGCCTACAGCAGTTCTGAAATCTGGCAGCACACATGTGGTCACTTCCTTGATGAGGGATCAAGCCCCGAGAATTATTCCCAGTGGCTCTTGGTTTTTCCCTCTTTGTCATCTTTCTTTTTTTGTAAAACATTGTTCACATTTGCAACTGAGTGTATTTCTCAGATTATTCTCTGCCTATAAAAGTTTGGGAATCCAAAGTCTTTTTATTTTTACTCTGCACTTTCTATGCCTCTTTTGGTCCAAGGTGATGGTGTTTCTGCTTGTAAAATTCTCTTAGAATCTTTGGAAGTCTCCTGTGAATCTTATTGGGTGTGCGTCATCATTTAAAAAGTTTGTGAGGTTTTTCTTAATGGCACAGATGACAATAAGGTTCACAAGGGCAGGGACGTCCCACACATCTCTTCAGGGTAAGCCACCCTCTACCCTGAGCTTCTGTTGAAGCTGCCAAAGAATCCTAAAAACCCTTGGTTTCTGTTTGTTTTGACTGAAGAGTTCTCCAAGGCATTACCTTATTAAGTCTTTCCAAGATCTTAACAAAGGATTTTATGGTCACATTCTTACATTCTTTTTGTTTTTCTTTCTTTCT
>NW_016107502.1:1164293-1202509 GCF_001604975.1 Cebus imitator
TTTTTTTGAGACTGAGTCTTGCTCTGTCACCCAGGCTAGAGTACAGTGGTGCCATCTCAGGTCACTGCAATCTCTGCCTCAGCCTTTCAAGTAGCTGGGATTACAGGACTGCACTACTATGTCCAGCTAATTTTTATGTTTTTAGTAGAGATGCGGTGTCATTATGTTGCCAGGCTAATCTCCAACTCCTGGCCTCAAGTGATCTACCCACGTCAGCCTTCCATAGTGTTGGGATTACAGGCGTAAGCCACCATGCCCCACCTATGGTCACATTTTTAATTCCCTCTTTAGACCATGTTCTCCTGACCATTCCCCAAATTTTATTTTGTACAGAGCCATTTCCTTATTAAACATTGGTTCTTTCTGGAGAGGCTGGTGATTTTCCAACTCTGTAAATTCTGCCTCTTTCATATTGAATAATTTTTTTTCTTCAACTTATCCCTGTACCCTCAAATTTTAACATAAGCAGCAAAACAAAGCCAGGGACATCTTTAACACTGCCTGGAAATCTTAGCTAGACCAACCGAGCCATTGGATACATCTGTTTTCCATGTTACCACAGGTGATGTGGTTTGCCTGTGTCCCCACCCAAATCTCATCTTGAATTGTAGTTCCCATAATTCCCTTGTGTTGTGGGAGGATCCCAGTGGGAGAGAATTGAATCATAGGGGCAGTTTCCCCCATACTGTTCTCATGGTAGTGAGTAAGTCTCATGAGGTCTGATGGTTTTTTAAGGGGAAACCCCTTTCACTTGGCTCTCATTCTCTCTGCAAGCTGCCATGTAAGAGGTCCCTTCCTTCATCTTCCACCATGATTGTGAGGCATCCCCAGCCATGTGTAACTGTGAGTCAAGTAAATCTCTTTTCTTTATAAATAACCCAGTCTCAGGTATGTCTTTATCAGCAGCATGAAAACAGACTAATGTAGCAGGCAAAAATGTTGGTAAACTTTCTGCCTCTTCATGGAGCCTCTTTTTTTCTGGTTTCCAGGAACATTTTCCTCACTTTTCTTTAATCTTTGACAAACAGTCTTCCTGAGGGACATCAGTCTTCTGCTAACAGTCTCTATGAGACACTCAATAGAGTTTTTACTAAATACTCTTCTCAAAGACCTTCTGACATCTGCCCACCGCAATCCCAAAACCACTTCCATATTTTAGGGTCTCTGTTACAGCAGCACCTCACTCACCTATTACCTTCTGCACCCTCACTTCAGATTCCCCTGCCCATTTACATCTCCAGCTATAGACCATCAGGCCCACTTTGGTCCTATTGAAGCAGAGGGCAGGCAATGTTTTCCAGAACTTCTGCCCCTTTCCAAGGTCCCAGGAAATTATTCTAATATATCCTCCCAAAGATGGGTTCCCCAGATAAGCTCTCTTGGTAAAGGGCTAACAGAAAGGGTTATTGAAAGAAGTTAATGATGCTGTCCTCAAAAACAAACAAACACCATTTCAGGACACCGAATATTTTCTCCAGAGAAAAGTATCAAAGTTCTCTGGGAAATATATTCAACTTTCTGTTGGAGAGCAAGATCCAGAGAATGAGATCTATTTCTAACATTTTTTTTTAAAAAAAGAGAGGGAAAACATGTAAGATTAAATTTACGTTAGGCTAATGTGAGCTTTTATTTATTTATTTATTTATTTTACGACGGAGTCTCTCACTTTCACCCAGGCTGGAACTCAGTGGTGTGATCTTGGATCACTGCAAGCTGTCTCCTGGGTTCAAGCAATTCTCCTGCCTCAGCCTCTTGAGTAGCTGGGATTACAGGCATCCACCACCACACTTGGCTAATTTTTGTATTTTTAATAGAGGTGGAGTTTCACCATGTTGGCCAGCCTGGTCTCAAACTCCTGACCTCAAGCGATCTGCCTGTCTCGGCCTCCCAAAGTGCTGAGATTGCAGGTGTGAGCCACCGGGTCGGCCCAGCTTTATTTTATAACACTACTAGCTCAACAGTGGAAGACATGCACGGCAAAATGGGAAAGGTCTGCAAGGACTCATGCAGACCTAGACTGCGAAGTGGGCAAGTTTCTTCATCCCCATGAGGACCTGCTTTCTCATCCCCAACGGGGACATGGTCATGATAACTACCTCACAAGGCTACTGTGAGGATTAGAAGAGGTGAAATGTATGTGAAATAGCCAAGCACAGCACCTAGCATATGATCAATAAATTATCCCGGACTCATTAATGGGGACACCACACAAACGAATCCTCGTGTTTTCCTAGAAGCCTCCATTTGGCTTTTCAGAAGTTCCGGAATAAGAAATCTGTTCTCCAACTCCCTGGGGAGGATGTGGTGGCTGCGAAAGAGCAGGAGGAAGGGCAGCTTGCCTCTTACCCTCTTAGGAATTAGATACTTTAAAAAAAAAAACCCACATTTAGGACTATGGAATGTGCAACTCTCCCGTGCCCCATTAAATCTTTTCTCAACTGATGATTTCAGTGAAGAAACAATATCAACTTCATTTTATATCTGCCCTAAATTCACACTTGATCTACCTCTGGGTTTCTCTCCTTCCCAGCCCAAATCTCCCTCCAGCTTCAACTCTTCGACTCTTTTTCCCAAGCAGCCCTTACAGCAAGAGGCTAGGGCCAGTTCTTCCTCTGCAACGAGAAACACGCCTTGACTCCCATGTCACCACATGGAAGTTGTGTTGGGACTTCCATGGAAGTTGGAAGAAGACAAATTGGAAGAAGACATGGAATTAGATGAAGGACAGATGAAGAAGAAACGATTTGGAGGAGAATAAATTTTAGAAGATCAGAAAGGAAAAGCAATGAGGCATGTGGACGTGAGAGGAAGGTATGGGGAAGACATGAATGAAAGCAGAGACACAAAGGGACAGGGCCTGAAGGGGAAGAGTTTGAAGGGCCCTTCATGGAAAAGAGCCGTGGAAAGAGTAAGTCGAGAGAACGGAGTTAATGAGACCTGCTGGAATGCTCCGCAACTTCCTCTTCTTGCTCTTCCCACACCTGCCTCTTTACCTGATCCTACCATTGTAGATCGTTGTTTCTGCCTCCTTTGCTCCATTCCAGTGCAGCTCAGGCCATGTCGTCTCTTGCCCTGGAGATGGCAATGGCTTCCGATCCAACTGATCCTCCCACCCCATGCCCCACACCCCTGACCCACCAATCTGTTCTTAGTTACATAGCCCAATTGGCCTCTCTTTAGTTTGACCTAGTTCCTGACCCAGCCCCAAGCTTAAAACCCAGGTACAGGTGGGTCCCTGTGCTTTCAGGTCAAGTCTGCCCTCCTCATGGTGGTACATTGCTTCCCCACTAGCCTCATCTCTCTCCAGCTCTCTGCTCCTCCTCTCCAGGCAGCACGCCACTCCCAGAGCTGGCCTTGTTTCCTCACCTGTTTGCTCTTGCTCTGGTTCTCTCTCTGTCCTTTCTCTTTCATCAATCCAATTTCTGTGCCTTTAGCCATGGTATTTCCTCTTTTTCTTTATGTTTTTAAAATTAAAAAAATTTTTTTGAGACGGAGTCTTGCTCTGTCACCAGGCTGGAGTGCAATGGCACAATCCCGGCTCACTGCAACTTCCACCTCCCGGGTTCAAGCGATTCTTCCGCCTCAGCCTCCCGAGTAGCTGGGACCACAGGCGTGTGCCACCACACCTGGCTAATTTTTGTATTTTTAGTAGAGATGGGGTTTCACCATGTGTTGACCAGGATGGTCTCGATCTCTTGACCTGGTGATCTGCCCACCTCGGCCTCTCGAAGTGCTGGGATTACAGGCTTGAGCCACCGTGTCTGGCCGGTATTTCCTCTTTTTATCAGATCCTTTTCTCTTCTTCTTTGTCTAATTGCCATTTAGTTTCCGCGTTTCCTCTCAACCACTCTCTCCTCCTGCTGTCCTTCCCTGCTGTCGCACCCCACCAACACACGCACCCCCAACAAGCTCTTACTCCCACTCCTCTCCCCTTTCTCTCAGCAAAGCTGACCCAGCCACACCTGGTGTCACTTCTGCATCAGTGCTTATCTCAGCGCTCATTTTTCTGTCTGTGTGACTAGGCAGAGAACTGCTCCAGGATGGAGACCTTCATTATTAGCATCTAGAATGCCTTGCATGGTTTCTGGAATGTAGATGTGAAAGGAGTTGTGTAATGTCGGTCAAGTGAATGAATGGATGGATGAATGCTCACCTGGTGGCAAAGAAGAGGCAGTCACAAGAGATCCCGTGAAGGACAAGTATGGTGAGAAGGAAAAGAATGAGAAAATGTAAAGAAGAAAACAAAGTGTTTGGGTAGAGGGGACATTTATTTTTGCTGGGGGTAGTACCTTGTATTTCAGAGGGAAAAGGCTTCACATCCAAGCACAGTGTTGGGTTCTTTCTGCTGCATCTGGAGGAGTAATGGAGGTGGGAAGGGGTAGGGGTCTCAGACCCTACAACTGACATCACTCAGGAATCATCTGCAGGGCCTGTCCTCCTGGACCTCTCCTCCTGGACCTCTGGATATATAACTTCCTCCCTTGATGCTAACTCTGCTCCAAACACAACCCTGACTGCATCCCTAAATCATCACCCAAGACTGGGAACAAGCGCCCAGTCTGTTTCCTTACTCCAGTGTCCTCACTGTCTTCCTCCACTCCCACCTTGACTTATTTCGCATGTCCACCCGTTCGTACCCCAACCGCCCAAATTCACGTATTTTTCCATGTCTTAAGACCTCAGGTTATTATTCATCCATTTGTCCAAACCCCCCACCAAAGACGTGCTGCCTCCACTTTGTCATTTCTTTACACTCCCAAGGACTCCCGAGCTCTGTTAAGACAATCAGAGTATTTATGGACACTCATTTTTTAAAACCTCCAAGGCACTAATTGCATCTACCCGAGATACTGCTTTGACTGATCTCCTCTAAGGTTGCAAGGCATACCTTGTAGCTGAAGATTAATGTCTCCGCTTGTTGAGGGTCAATGACTCACGGAGTTTTATCAGTGTGGGCAGAGTGGAAAAGGTAATGGAGAACAGGATCAAGGCCCCCTTCTCCCTCCCCAGCTGCCTCCTGATCCTCTCTCCTTTGGTGCAAATACCATCCCCAGAGCCTGAGCACCACAGTTTATTTTTATCTGTTTATTTTGCAATTAACAGAGAGACGGGGCCCCTTTCTGATGTGCTGGTTCAGAGGTTCAAAGTGTCTAGCTACCTTGACCCCTTCACCAGCCTCCGACATCGCAGTGCGGCTGCCCAACTGCGAAAGATTTATACTTATTTTTATATAATGGAAAACTCATTGCCGGACATCGAGTTACTCACTTTGATTTGTTTTCTTTGGAAGAAGCGGCCGGCGGCGGCGGCAGCACCCCAAGCTGGGTCATTAACATGGCAGCAACAGCAACAAAGACCTTTACAGCCGCTGCCTGTAAACCGTGGATAAAGTTCAAGCATTTATTCTGTTTGAGGCCTCCCAGTGTCTATAAAAGCCCAGCACAATTATATGATCAGTGTCAAGACCCACTTTCCCCTCTTTGTGCTCTGGGATGCATTTCCTTGCCCTGTCCCTCCGTGTTGCCACCGCAGCTGCTCTGGCTTTAATAGCAACCCAAGGCGCACACTATTGGAGTGTTCCTTGGGCTTTGTTTTAAACATGGTTTTTGCTTGTGTTAACTACCGCCTGGCTCTCTGACACCCGTGAATGGGGCTATGCGGGGCTGTCAATCAACAACAATAATAATGCCATCTGGGTTTGAATAATACTAATGAGAAGAAGAAGAAGAGGGATACTGTGTATTAACATAGCACCTTTGTCCCACAAGCTCAGAGGGCGTTCGGGATAATCATTCATTCATGCTCTGTGCACTGCTTGGCGGTAGATATTATGATCCCACTGCAGGGGACTGAGACACAGAGAGGGCAAGTGGCTGGCCCCAAGGTCACACAGTAAGTCAGAGACGGTACACAACTTAGTTGTTGTGAGTCCCTGAAAGCATTAGCCCTGTGGGATCATGCTGAACTGTAATTCTGTGCATCTGGTTTTAAAATCTAGCCGTAAAAAGAGCGGTATGATCTAGATGTTTCATGCCTTATAGGTTGAAGAAAAGGAGAAAATGAAAAGAATGTTTAAGGGTGGAGGACAAACCTCAAAGATCCTCAGTATTATAGGACAGGCCATCCAAGCCAGGGTCAGGGAAGAAAGTGATGGGATACTAGTAAACCACTCCAAGGGGCCTCTGAGATTTCTGTGGGGCAGAAGGACGGTGGAAACATGTTAAGTAATGATAACCGGGTAAAGAGGAAGGAAATCTCCCAGGTAGGTGAGAAAGCAAGCTAATCACAAGCCAAAAAGCTCATGGAGGGCCAAATAAATAACAGCAGGCATCCAGAAAGGATATTGCAGAAGGCACCAAGAATGTCCCCGTTTGGTCTAAAATCCCATTCTGTACTTTGCAGAGCACAGCAAGGTACCAGGGCCCTATATCTCTTTTCTCAGCCCCCTTAGTGCACAGAGGGGTTCAAACCTGCCTGCCACTTCATGGTAGTCATATCTATCTAAGTTCCCTGTGTCTCAGTTTCCGCTCTGTAAAATCGGTTAATAATGATCTCATTGGGTTAACTAACATATTAGAATAACTCCTGAATTGATTTCCCTGACTTCAACATCTGCCTTGTCTTCTCTATCATTAAATCAGTTAATATATAAAATGCTCGGACTAGTTCCCAGCAGGTAGCGGGACCTCAGTAAACATTAGCTATTATTGTCATAAGTAGCAGTAGATTGTTATTGCTGTCAGCGTCAACATCATCACCATCACTGTTATTAACCTCCAGTTTGCCGGTTGCTTATCCCTGAGCAGATAAGAAATAGAACAAGCACTCATGAAGAAGAGTTCAGTCATATAAGGACCTACAATGAATCCCAGTACCTCTTTCCCTCTCCTGTGCTTGTGTCACTGTCAGTGACCGCACGCTGTGGACCAGCACTTACTTATTCTCACTTGCTCTATGTCTTGGTTTTGTCTCCTCCAACAGAACCTAAACAAACACACAGTAATTCATCTAATTCTCCTCTATTCCTCCCAGCACCCAGCCTTCACTTGACAAGTAGCCTCTGCTCAGCAGATGCATTTGTCCTTTCCACAATTTCTCCAACACCTGCCGTGTGCTTAGCCACTAAGCTGAGGGGCTCCAAGGGTGCATTAGGGAAGACTCTTGTCCTGGGAGTATATACTTCTTTTGTGGAAGAGATAAGCCACGTAGCGATTAATCCCCAAAACTTACCATGCATCAGAATCGGTTGGAGGCTTCTTAAAACACAGAACATAGTTAAAATGACCTTGAATGACCATTAAATTTTACTTTTATTCTCTTTCAGTGGAACTATTGAATGTTTGTAAAAAGGAGAGTAACGAGATCAAAATATTATCCCAGGAAATCAACCTTGGAATACTGTAGAAGAAGATAAGACCAGGGAGAGATCATAATATGCTAGGTAAGAGAGAAAAGTACTGAACTAAATAATTAATTGATTTACTGATTTTGAAGCCTTCCAAAACCTCTCATGAAATCGCTACATTCCTAGTTTCCTCTTTTTTGTACAGAACCGCTAAATACTTGAGCTGACACTTTCTGCCCCATAAGTTCATTATTTATGGTATCGTCTGTCTTTTGTTTTTGTCCCTGACCCAGTTTAGAAACACTTTATCACTGAGACTGAATCTGAGGCTCTCTCTAGTTTCCAAGGCAAGTATTCTTTGGCAATAGACAGACAGATTTACACTTCCTCCCCAGAGCTACAAGGAGAAAGACCCTGCTTTCACATCTTCACAAACTCCCTCTTCATCTCTCACCACAAACGCAAGGCTTCTGAACTTGCACTTGGTAATTTGTCTCACAGCTCCTCTTTTCTGGGAGACTCTGAACTTCTTGAGGACAGAACTAACATCCAGATCCATGTTTGAGTTTCTGATTTTTAGTGAAGTGACTGTCACAGGGGAGAGGCTTAAGAAATGTTTATTATGAAAAAAATAATGACGAACTTTATTAAAAGTATCTCATTGTCCTTGTATTCAAATACATAATATCACATCGCATGTAGATACCGTTGTAAAAGCATCTGGGTTACAGCATTTTCCTTTCAGACAGAATTTATTATATCCACGTCGGAAGGCAGTATTTGCAAGGTCTACCTTCAAGAATAAGAAATCACCTCATTAAACAGAGTTGTTTTCAAAAAACCATATGACTTCCTCCTCCCTCCTTTTCTTCTCCCCCTACCCCATACCTCCTCCTTCCCTTTGTCCAACAGGCACACAATAACACTTGGGGCACTGTACCAGCCACCGTGGGGAATTGGTTACTGCCCTTGCAGAGTTTGGACTCCAATGAAAGATACCGGATCCCCCACCGTTTTAATCTATAGATTTGCTTTTTATTTTAGAGTAAAACAAGGTTCAGACGACACAGTGCAGGCATGTGGAGGGAGAGGAAAAGAGATCACACCTTATTGGTACAAGAAGGGGCAGTGTGTGAGTCAGCTCTGGGTGGGTAGCTGCCTTTTCAATAGACAGAGAAGGGAGGGAAGGGCTTCGCAGGCTGGAAGCACAGCACTGAGGGTGTGGTGAGCTCCAGGATGGGTGAGCAGCCACGGGGGCGGCCCCAGCACTGGCAGATGAACTGCGCCAAGATGGAGGGAGAGAGGGATGGATTTTAATAAGCCATGGCGAGGCCAGTGGATCCTGCTCACAGGCAAAAGGTAGTGACTGAAGCTTCTGGAACGGTGACATGTACCCAACATCTAGTTTTGACAAGAGAGGGCTGGCCCCGATGGCCAGCCAGGGTTTGCCCTGTGGCTCGAGGTTACTGGTACTTTCTGTACTTTCCCCCAAGGCTGTAGGAGAAATGAGAACTCTAGCCAGATTTGCTGGGCTTGTCTCTCTGTAGCCTAGTGCTCTGGGGACCTAGCTGGCTTGGAGGTGGGTTTGTCTTTGGAGTGCTTTCTTGAGAAAAAAGTGCTCCCCGAAAACCCTCTCTCCCTTCCCTCTCTTCACCCTGGAGATTGTCTTTACATTCAGCTTGAGACTGAGCTGAAAGGTCGTTGGTACCTCTGTGGTCTCTCGAGTGGATTGCCCGACCCAATGGGCAAGGAGCCCCCACGTCTGGCAGACCCAGCCAGCCAATTCCTCACATGTCATGGATTTTCCTGGAGGGAAACAGCGGATGCCACACGGTCATGGCTTGAAAAGATTCCATGCTGTCTGCACAAACAGAGACTGGAGCCTCTGGGAACAGCCTTGCTCTCACCTCGCTCTCAGAAAGCCTCCCTGCCCTGGCCCGTGCAAACAGGCAGTGAATTGTTGCTCTCACTTGTACACACTGATGTACTGTGGGGCTGAGGCTTGGGATTTTTGCCTTAAAAAGAATAAATCTCTTCATCTCCTTTCTGCATTGGCCATACTTGTCTCTGGGGACCTTTCCTTCCCAGACAGCCATAAGCGACACAGACAAGAGGATTCTTGGGAGGGGCCTGACCGAACTGCTGCCACCTGGGCATCACTAGTGTGGCTGAGAAGAACGTGAGCTGACTTTTACCAGCTCCGCCCCTTCTCTACACCCCACCTTTCTCCACCACCCCACTTCCCCACCAATGAACTGTCCTCGTGCACTTATGCTTTTTCACATTCTGGCCCCTCTACTCAGAATGCCCCTTCTTTCTGCTCTGCTTGGAAAACTCCTATTCATTGTTCAATGCTTAGCTTTAAGGACACTCATGCTGTGACATCTTACCCAGCTCCCAAGCAGATAGGTCCTGGTTTCCTCCTCCTCTGTGCTCTTTGGATGTGTCTCAGTGATCATGCTGATGAGACAGACTTGTGGTTGTTTGTTTAGACACCATTTCTCCAACCAGACCCTGAGCTGCCAAGGGCAGTGATAATGAGGGCCTTGGGGGTGGTTATGCAGGTTGTACACTGCCCAAACCCATGGGGTAGAATTCACATTGTAGTCTAAATACACGCTGCGCAACCCTAAGCAGCAGCTTCTGGAATAGGTAAGACTCTTTAAAATAGGATCTGGCACATAATAAAAGGTTATTCAACTTAATGTGAGGCTACGACTCAGATTTTTGCTCTTCCTGTTCTGGTCACAGGGAAGAACCAGTAGTTAGCTCAACAACCTTACAGTGAGAAAATGTCCAATTCCCTTTGGAGACAGGACATTGGCTCTAGATCAAGGTGAGAGCTGAAGAAGTTCCTTCTGGTCCCCACTTCAAACTGCCAGTGGCTGGTCCAGGGGTGTCAAAGGGGTGTCACATCATGGGCCAAATCAGATTATGAGGTGGTTAAGTGCCTGAAACACTCTACTGAAACATCTTCTGAGCAGCATTCAAATGTGGTGGGGAAGAACGCCCTAATGGGTTTGTGCAGTCTGCTGTGATGCGGAAATGGGACATGGGGCCGTACCCGCCCCGTGGCTGCCTCCCTCTGTTTGGGTCTGGACTACTGGCACAAGCCGTGCGGAAGACTGGACTATATGACGGTGGTCACTGTTCTGTCTTGCCCTCATGTTCTCAGGGTCCAATGAGCAATACATGAATTTTTGTCCCTGTGCCTCAGATGCTAATCTTCATAATGAGATGTATTTCTGTTAAGGTTTTGGAGGGCTGAAGCAGAGATCAAAGGGAAAACTGTACTCCCCCCAGTAAAATAAAAAGACCATGTAGGAGATGAAGATGCGTAGGATCCCTTTCAAATCATCAAACAACGGAGATTTCTCAAAGAACGAAGAGTGGAACTACCATTCAATTCAGTAATCCCATTACTGGGTATATACCCAAAGGAAAATAAATCATTCTGCCAAAAAGACACGTGTATACATGTTCGTGGCAGCACTATTCACAATAGCAAAGATACAAAACCAGCCCAAGTTGTCCATCAGCGGTGGATTGGATAAAGAAAATGTGGTGTGGTGCATATACACCATAGAATACTATGCAGTGTTTAAAGAGTATGAAATTAATGTCCTTTGCTGCAACATGGATACAGCTGGAGGCCATTATCCTAAGCAAGTTAACACAGAAACAGAAAACCAAGTATTGCCTGTTCTCACTTATAAGGGGGAGCTAAATACTAGGTACTCATAGATGTAAAGATGGCAGCAACAGACACTGAGGACTACTAGATATGGGATTGCATCAGAGGAGCAAGGGCTGAAAACCTAGCTATTGGGTACTATGCTCACTGCCTGGTGGCAGATTCATTCGTATTTCAGACCTCAGCATCATGCAATATACTTTTGTAACAAATCTGCATGTGTACTGTCTGATTCTAAAATAGGAGTTGAAAAAAAAGAATATTTAAAAACTCATCAAACAATATGGGATCCTTATTACTCCATCCTAGCTCCGATGTCTATGTTTTGTTTCCCACCACTCCATCTTGAGATTAGGGGAAAAGTGAAGATGTGAGGGCAAGACAGAAACTCTGACAGGCAGTTATAATAATAACAGAAATCCTTATTATATGAAACTCAGTAAATGGGCATAAAGACAGTAGAGAAAGGGTTCTGATATACCCTTTATCCTTGGAAGAAGACAGAGAAGCTCTGCAATGGCAGAGCTGTGAACTAGGATTATGATAACATCCGATGTTCAACTCCAGCCTCGGTCATCAGCAGTCGCGTGCCCCAGGCCTGGGCAGGTTGCTTGACTCAACTCTTCATTGTCCTTGTCTCTCATCACTGTTACCTCAGAATTGTGAGGATTAAGTGAGTTCATAAATACTAAGTGCTCAGAACAGAGTCTGACTCGTGGTACGTTTCCGTCATTACCATCCCTTTTGCAGTAACAAATATCATCATATAGTATTGCTCTTCAGCCCAGTAAGGTTGAGAAAATGAACTTAGATGCTGTAACCAAAACACTTGAGAACAGACCAAGGAACACATGGTAGACAGATGTGACTGTTTTTCATCACATCAGCCCTGCACCCCTGGCTTTCATGGAATTGGCTAAAGCATCTATGAGCTCACCTTGGTGTCCCTTTGCTCAGGGTGGTCTATGAATAATGGAATGATCCAGTGCCCTCAATATGCCGGGCACGCTGCTAGATACCCACACATTTGGTATCAGTCTCAGGCATTCTGTCTTAGGTTCACCTATAAGGTCTTCATATTCCCTGTGAAGTGCTAGGTGATTTCTGCATTTATTAATTATTCCTTTGATGTATGCTAAGTGTGAAAGCAAGGTCCTGGAGGAAAGAAGGGGATCCTTGTCCATCTCTTCACCTAGTTGCACCCACTAACTCCTGTACCCAGAATGCCATTTCCTCCCTTGTCTACCTGGCAAACCCCTATTCATCCTTCAAAACCCAGCACAGCTATAACCTCCTCTGTCAGATCTTTCTTAACATCCCCAACCTCCAAGAAGAGTTAATAACTTTTTGTTGTGAAGTTTTTGGCCTACATTTTATCAAAGACTTTCTGAAATTATACTTGATTATTTGCCACACTGCCTCTTGAAGGCAGGGGCACCCTAATTTACCTCTGAATTCCAAGAACCTGACATGTAGCCTGGCACACAGTAGGTGTTCAGTAGTGTTTGTCGAGTGGGGCCCCTTCAGCCTGTAGTAACTCTTTGGGGTCTTGGGTTCCATAAGTTTAAGATCTGCTTTTAGGTTGTGAACACCAGGCTGCCAAAGGGATCAAAATAAACATGACGGAAGATCTGTCAATAACATACAACTCCACAACAACCTACTGGAGATTCTGGAACCCTTTTCTTGGATAAGTTTTACAAACGAGAAAGGATGATATCATAATCCTAGTTCACAGGTGGAGTGTAGACCCATCGGCTCTCCATTGGCCTTCTCGATTCCAGGAATGGTTAAGTAGATACCTGGACACATGTAGGGTGCATGTGGATGAAAAGAACTAGCTTGTTCCCATTGGCTCACTTGTGTTTACCCTTCCACTTTGTTGAGGATGCCTCTTGCCTTTCTGCCCAAGTTATTCCTCCTCCCCAGGCAGCTCAAGTCCCACCTCTTCCACAAAGCCTCTCTGGCCAGTCCAGTCCAAAGGGCAATCCCTCTGCTCTGGGTTCTGGGCAGTGTGGCATGTACCAGGCCTCTAAGTGATTCAGAGACACGTTACTTGACTTCATAGTGGGAAATTCCTTTGAAAGAAAAAGTATTTCTCTTAGTCCCCTTGTTTCCTCTCCAGGGCCAGGCACAGATTGGGACACTAGAGTGTGTGTGTGTGTGTGTGTGTGTGTGTGTTGTTGTTCCCATGGCAACACAATGTGAATAATCCGAATCGGAGATCCTGGTGTCATACATCTGGAACAAAATAAACTCATTTATGACATCTTCCAGCATGTACAATGTCTCTGAAACATTGAGATCTCAAAGAAACAAGACAGCTCCAAAACAGGGTGGAGAGCTCACATTCTTTCCTTGCCTGTCTGCCTGCCCTCCCCCCTGCCCACCTCCCCATATGCAGAATGGAAACTTTCAGGGGAAAAGAATTTTGAACAGCTGTTGTGAGAGACCACACAGACTTCCCCAACATCTGCTCGCACACAGCCGGTGAGCTCATTTCCCTGGGAGATGCTGCCTGAGTCTGTGGGGTCCACTTAAGGATACCTTGGGAGGGGCTGAGGAGGAAAGAGGAAGTGGCCCCAGGTGGAGGGGGAACTTTCTCATGTCAGAAAACTCACTGGAGACAGATTAAAGGAAGGGTGACCCCACAGATTCCTTCCTTGCCTAGGATAGTTTGCTTTCTAGAAAGCCCCTTTGTACATTATGTTTAAAAAGTGGTCTTTTCAAATTTACAACTGATTTTAAAAAGAACCTTGACTTCATCAAATCCTCCTCCCCTCCTCCAAAAAGCCGAAGTCAAGAAGCAATTGCTGGTTTACAAAATATCCTACAAAAGGTTGTGGTCACAGGCAATGACGGCTTCCCCCACGCTTTTTCATGTTGAAAATAATATTCTGGTTTCTACAGTGCTCTGTGGGCTCCAAAGAGCTTTCACCCATAGTAATGTGTTAAATCCTCAAGTGGCTTTCTGGGAGACACAGAGAAGATATTGCTAGCATTCTTGTTGGCACCAGAATTAGTATTGATAAGAATATTGGCACTGGCATAGGACGAATTAGTTCTGAATTTCAAATGTTGAAACTGAGGCTTATGGAAGTTTCATGAATTGCCCAAGTTCACAAAACAGAGCAGAGAACTTAGAGTCTTATATTTGACCTGTCCCTTTTGCTAAACTATGAAGTCATCTTTCACAAAATAACAGCTTGTTTGCAAGCTAGCTTTCCCTTCTTCTCCCATTTCTTGGACCCCCTGCCTCACAGATCCAACCAAGCCCTGGGATTTTTATGGGTGCGACACAATCACTTTCTAAGTCGGGTTTTGACCCCACACCCTGACAAAGAAGCACAGGGGAGGTCCAGAGAGGACACCTATCTCTTTTGGCAATTCCATCATCAGCCTCTGGATGTGAGCTGTGCCTCCCATACTAGATCAGGAAGTGGGAGATCTGGGTGCTCAGGCAGCCTCTGCCTCTACTGTCCGCTGCTGCGACTCATCCACCCTTTTCACCTGTAAAATGAAGAGGTTAGACACTCCCAGCTCAGTCTTCTGTGATTAGGTGATGCTGTGATTCCATGACAGTCTTCTATGATTCAAGAGCAGGCAGGTTACAGGGGTGGTGAATTTTCCTTGAGGGAACCTGTGTCTGGGACCCTTCCCTCTACGCTCACTCACTCGCCCCATGCCTGCTGTCAGCCTGGAGCTGGCCTGGCCCTGCTTGGCTTGGAGACATCATTGTGCAGTATCAGTTGAAGGTTTGGGTGAGGGCGGGCTGAGGCTGGCGGGGGGGAGACTCACTGGGGTATTTTTTTCAGATGCATATGTCCCCTCTCAGGCAGCCCTTTCAGAGCTCTGGACAATGTGCTCTTTTTGTCTCCAGCCCTTTCAGCCGCCTGTTCATTCTCTTTGCATCTGCTGTCACACAGGACATCCCGGCTGGCAGGCGACCACGGGGACACATTGTGCTCCCTTAATGAAGCATAGGGCTGGTGATACAGGGCTGGGGGTGCTGTAAGAGCAAGGGGTGAGCAGAGGGGCACCCCATCTTTCTACTCCAGGCTCCTCCTGGGGAAAGGACAATTGCCCCCCCTTTTATTACTCATGGTCCAAATGGATGTGCCTGCAAGGAAGGAACTCGCTCGTTTCAAGTGAGAGGCTTTGGTGACTGGGGTGGCAAGGGGGTGATGGAAGGGAGACAGCTCAGCTTCTTCTCCAGGAAAAAAGGGCACTGCTGAGCAGGTGGGCAGGAGGTCCTGGAAAAGGAGCATGAGCCAAGAGCACTTTGCCCACATCCTCTTCACAGAGAGACTCCAAACACCATGTAACATGTGACTGGGAAGCAGGGGACACTGGAGAATCCCCTTTCATTCTTTAAAAGCTGACAGTGTCACCGTCCACCTGGGGTTAGTGTCTAAGAAGTGAGTCCTTGAGCCAGGAAGTTTGGAGAAATAACCTCTGAGGGTCCCTTCAGGTCCTAATGTGTTGTAGATGGAGGCCCTCTCCATCCAGGTGAAAGAGAAAGGATGGCTCCCAGAGTTCACGTACTATAGGCAACAGCCGGGCAGCATGCAGCAGAATGCAAGGTGAGCAGCTGGATTACAGGGTGAGATCATGAAGGATTCTTCCCCAGCCCCAGACGTTCTTTAAGAGTGTCCTCTCATCATCCCCACCCTCACCCCACAAGAATAGAGAAAAATGAAATCAGCAGAATCCCGGAGAACAGAGGCTTTTCTACCTGTGTGGCTTGTGACAACACATCTCTGATCTTTTCACCAATGAAGGTGATGCCACCAAGGCTGATGACTATCTGTGCTGCGGGGGTGGCTGGCAGGCCCCAGGGCACTTCCCACCATGAAGCCCGCCAGATAAGGCAGCCCTGATGTTTTTAAACAAGGCTGCCCGTGGTGGTGCAGGCTCCACCTGCAGCCTTCAGGTCAGCAGAAGTCCTTTTCCAAAACACAGCCCTTCTTCCCCAGGCCCCTTTCTGCTTGCCGTGGAGTTACCTTGCAGAAGCCCAGGGTTCACTACAATGTTCTGGCATGTGCAGATGCCTTCCCAACTCTTACTACAACTTGGAGTTTGTCTTTCTGGTCTGTTTACCGCACCCCCCACCCCCGGCCCACCCCTCACCCTTCCTGGCCTGCTTACCCGCCCACCACCCTAAGAAAAAAGCCTGGGCCTTGTCCAACAAGGCCCCCTGTCCCCTTTAACAAGCGAAGTGTGCTGGCATTGCAATTGGTGGTCTTCTCCCCTGAAGGTCGTTAATTAGTACAGAATGTAGACTTCAGTTGTCTTGCCAGCCCCGATGAAAACGCAGCTGGCAGGTAGCCGAGACAGAGGAATTTGTCATAGGTTAGATCAGCCCAAGCTCTAAGGACCAAGTGTACAGCTTATGCAAATAGTTTTGCTTAGCATGGATCCTGTGTTCTTATTCCCCCTCTCTCCCCCCAAGATTTTTTTTTAACTGAAGGGTGGGGAGGGAGTGGGGGAACAAGGGAAGGAGGGAGAACAAGCACTTACTTGCCAGATCTCATTCTAAATCAGAAAGGAGCAAATTGCTTTCCCTAAAAAAGAAAAAGGCAGGGAAAAAAGAAGACAAAACACCCATCCTTTGGTCTAATGTACCAAGCATTTGAAAGCTGAATTGCTCAATAGGAACGACTAGCAGTGAGTGTATTTGGAGAGACTATTATCCCCATCAAAACCCATTCACACTCTCTGGGAGGCCTGCAGAGCACCTGGGTGGGGACTTGGAACATTGGGGTTCTGTTCCTCTCCCTGCCCTGATGGTGTCACCTCCTCAATCCTGCCCTGCTTTTCTCAACTTTGGCAGACACTTAGTGCTAGCCTCAATTAGACAGAGCATCTGGGCACCCATGAATCCCAGAAGAGAGAAAGGTTATGGTGGCTTCTCTCAGCATGTGCAGCAGTAGCTTGGCATTCTATAAAGACCTCAAAGTCGGGTGGCCAAGCCACTTATGAGCTATGTGATTTGGACACATTACTTAACCCCTCTGAGCTTCAGCTCCCTCATCTATAAAAACAGGGACAGCAATCTTTCCCTCATATTCCCTCAATGGTGTACCTGGCACCTAGTAAAGGCTCAATTAATACTTGATGAGAATTAATGAAACAAGATAACAGGAGGAGGTAACAAGCATGCCGCCTGGTGGGCAGAAGATACACAGGAAAGTGTTGGCATGCTGATTATGGTGATGAGACCGAAAACAGTGAGAAAAGTTGGATTTCAAAGTTTTAAAACTGCACTGAAGGCACTGAGTTGGCTCAACACTGGTGGAGTGAAGATGAGGGGTGGGGTGGGAGTAGGAGAAGAAAGCCTCAGGGTTTGTCTAGGACAGGGATTTTTAACCTCAGAGTCATTGACATTTTGGATAGGATAATTCTTGGCTGTGGAGGGCTTTCCTGTGCAATGTAAGACGGTTAGTAGCATCCTCTACTTGCTAGATGCCAGTGGTACCTTCCCCGGTTGTGACAACTAAAAATGTCTCCAGACACTTCCAAATGTTCCCTGGAGGGCAAAGTGTTCCCCGGTTGAGAAGTACCACTGATCTAAGACAATTTCCTCCAGGAAAGCTGATTAGCGATCTGGTGAACTCCACAGGCTGTGGCTCTGTGACGCTTCAGGACTACTCTGAAAGTCAAAGGAGGGTGTGAACCAGGTTGATGAAAAGGGTATTACAGACCTTAAGTTTCTAGACCAGCAGGTCAGGGGCTTGGAAGTTGTCATTCTGTCCTAATAAGTGAAAAGATGAACAAACTGAAAAATCAATAATTCTTCTTAAAACTATCAGGGACGTGAAATCATAGGGTAAACTGCTGCCTCCCAAATTAGAGAGACAGACAGGTGAATACAGAGAATTACAGCTTAACTGGAGCCGGAACTTACAAACAGAAATCACTGCAGGAACGAGTGTCCACCTTGGAAAACTAAGCTGTAACTGACAAATTACTGCAGACTCAGTGTGGACAAGTTTGAGTGTTAAAAACTCGGTGGGACCCAATCACAGGGGGGTAACCATACCTTTATGAGTTTCATTACAGGAGCTCCACCAGGTTCTTAAAGTGAATATCACAGGAAAGTCCCCTTGTGTTCCTAGCAGGTAAAAGGGTGAAAAGCGCCATTTTGAAATACACCAGAATACTCTGTCTCCCCTCAAGAGAAACTCTTCTATAAGAGCCTAAAATACTGGCGTTCTACTAGAACCTGGCTAAACTGGGGAAAGGGAAATACACCCAACTCTGGCCCCTCTAGTCATTCTGTCTCACCCAAGGGCAGGGCGTGGCAACTGAGAAGCACTTGTGAAGTCCACAGCCCAGGGGCACAGAGAGATCGAGACCTACTCAGAAGACTGTAGAATGTTTACCTCCTTTCATGCCTCACCATCACACATTAACTGCCTATTTACAGCAGTTCCTTCTGTCCAGTATGTCCAGCTATCAAGAAAACAACAAGACATATTAAAAGGCAAAAATCACAATTTGAAGAGGCAGAAAAAGCATTAGAACCAGACTCAGATACATCAGAGATGTTGGAATTACCAAATCGAGAATTTAAAACAGCTATGATGATTAATGTGTGAAGGGTTCTAATAAATAAAGTAAGCAGCAGGTAAGAAAAAGATGAGCAGTGTAAGCAGAGATAAAAATTCTAAAACAAAAAAAAAAGGTTAGAGTTAAAAAAAGAAACACTAGTGATAAAAAAAATAAGTTAGAGATTTGGGGAAAAAAAGTCTTTGATGAGTTCATTAGTAGACTGGACACAGCTAAGGGAAAAAAGTGCCTGAACTTCAGAATATGTCAATAGAAACTTTCAAAATGAAAACACAAAGAAAAAATAGACTGGGGGAAAAAAGAGAAAAATCCACGAACTGTGGGATGATTACAAAAGGTGTAACATTCATATAATGGGAGTATCAGAAGTAAAAGAAATGAACAGAATAAATATTTGAAGCAACAACAATGACTGAAAATTTCCACAAATTTGCGTTTGGTCAGACATGAAATCACAGATCTATTAAATCACAGATCTATATTAAAAGTTGTTTGACATCATTAATAACAACGGAAATGCAAATCAAAACAACAATGAAGTATCCACATCCATTAGGATGGCTACGATCAAAAACCAGAAAAGAGTAAGCACTGATGAGGATACGGAGATGATGATTGATGAGAATATTGGAACCCTTGTGCACTGTTGGTAAGAATTTAAAATCATGTAGCCATTAGGGAAAAGAGTACTGAAGTTTCCTCAAAAAAATCACAAATAGTATTATCGTTAAGATCCAGTGATCTCACATCTAGATATTTATCCAAAAGAACTGAGAGTCTTGAGTACATATTTGCATTTGGATATTCATAGCAGCATTATCCACAACAGCCAAGGGATGGGAACAATGTAAATGTCTACCAATGGATGAACAGATAAGCAAAATGTGATCTGTACACACAGTGGAATGTTATTCAGTCTTTAAAAAGAAGAAAATCCCTCATATGCTATAACATGCATGAATCTTAAGGACATTATTTTAAGTGAAATAAGTCTTTCACATAAGGATAGATATTACATGATCCCACTTATATGAATATCTAAAATAGTCAAACTCATAGAAGCAGAAAGTAGAATGGAGATTACCAGGAGTGGGCAGAAGGGACAGTGGGAGTTGACGTCCAATGGGTATAAAGTTTCAGCCATGCAAGTTGAAAAAGTTCTAGCGATCTGCTGAACAACAATGTGCATATAGTTGACAATACCATACAGTATATTTTAAATTTTGTTAAGAAGGTAGATTTCATGTTATGTGTTTTTTACCACAATTTTAAAAAGCAAAAAAATAGTGCAAGACAAAAGGACAACAAACAAGGAGAACAAATAGAAAATGGCAACAAATCTGATAGACACTAATCCAGCTATATCAATAATCACTTTCAATGTCAATAGTCTAAATTTAGCAATTAAAAGACAGAGATTGTCAGAAGACCAAACTATATGTTGTAAAGGAGAAACTCACTTTAAATACAACAAAACCTATAGATTAGATTAAAGATAATGAAATGAGGAAAGATGTACCATGCTAACAAGAATCAAAAGAAAACAGGATTAATTAGCTACATTAATTCCAGACATAGCAGACTTCAGAATAAGAAAAGTTATCAGTGATAAAGAGAGACAGTACATAATGATAAGGGGGACACTTCTTCAAGAACACATTACAATCCTGAATGTGTACATGCTCAACAACAGAACATCAAAATACAACAAGGCAAAAGCTGATAGATCTGCACTGAGAGATAGATGGGCCTATTATTGCGGTTGGAGACTTTACCACATCTCTATCAGAAAAAAACAGATTCAGCAAGCAGAAAAATCAATAAGAACATAGTTTAACCTAACAGTGGATATAATTGACATCTATCAACTATCTATCAACTATTTCGTCAACAGTGGGAGAATACACATACTTCTCTAGATCACATGGAACATCCACCAAGGTAGAACACATTTTGTGTCTTGAAACACACCTTAACAAATACGAAGAATAGAAATCATACAATGTCTGCTCTCAGACCACAGTGAAATTAAACTAGAAATCAATAACAGAAAGATGACAAAAATCCCAATACTTGGAGAGCAAACAATGCACTTTTAAATAACACATGACTCAAAGATAAATCTTGAGAAAAAGTTTAAAATATTTTGAATTAAAGGAAAATATAACTTGTCAAAATTTGTGGTAAGCAGAAAAAGCAGTGCTCCGAGGGAAACTTACAGCAGTGAATACATATTTTAGAAAAGAAAACAACTAAAAATAAACTAAGTTTCGACCTTAGGAAACTAGAAAAAGGAGAACAAATTAGACCTGAAGTAAGCAGGAAAAAAAAAATAAGAACCATTACAGCAGAAACCAATAAATAGGAAATCAATAACAAAAACGAATGAAACAAAAACTTGGTTATTTAAAAATCAATAAAATCAGTAAGCCAGGCTAACTAAGAAAAAGAAAGTCTCAAGTTACTAATATTAGAAATGAAAGTGGGAATACCACTATAGACCCCATGGGCATTAAGAGGATAACAGGGGCCGGGCACGGTGGCTCAAGCCTGTAATCCCAGCACTTTGGGAGGCCGAGGCGGGTGGATCACGAGGTCAAGAGATCGAGACCATCCTGGTCAACATGGTGAAACCCCGTCTCTACTAAAAATACAAAAAATTAGCTGGGCATGGTGGCACGTGCCTGTAATCCCAGCTACTCAGGAGGCTGAGGCAGGAGAATTGCCTGAACCCGGGAGGCAGAGGTTGCGGTGAGCCGAGATCGCGCCATTGCACTCCAGCCTGGGTAACAAGAGCAAAACTCTGCCTCAAAAAAAAAAAAGAGGATAATAGAAGAATATTATGAAAAACTTTATGCACACAAATTTGAGAACCTAATGAAATGGACCAATTCCTTGATACACGCAGTCTGTCAATGTCAAACCTTACATAGGAAGAAACAGACAATCTGAATAGGCTCTGCTATTTCAAAGAAATGGAATTACTTATTACATTCCAAAGAAATGGAATTGTAATTAGTAATCTTCTAAAACAGAAAACGCAAGGCCCAGATGAATTCATTTGGTGAATTCTGCCAAACATTTTAAAAAAGAAACTGTACAAATTCTCTATAATCTCTCTCTCTCTCTCTCTTTTGGATACAGGGTCTCACTCTATCAACCAGGCTGCAGTGCAATGGCGTGATCACAGTTCGCTGCAACCTTGACCCCCTGGGCTTAATCCTCCCGCCTCAGCCTCCCAAGTAGCTGGGACCACAGGTGTGCACCACCAGGCCTGCCTAATTTTTTAAGTTTTTTGTAGAGACCAGTCTCCCTATGCTGCCCAGGCTGGCTACAATCTCTTTAGAAGATATAAGTAGAGGGAATACTTCCTAATCCTTGTATGAGGCGAACATTACCCAAATACCAAAACCAGACAAAAACATTACGAGAAAAAAAAAATCACAGACCAATATCTCTCATGAACATAGATGCAAAAACTCTCAACAAAATACTAGCAATTTGAATCCCACAATGTATAAAAGAAACTACACACGCAGCCAAGTGGGATTTATCCCAAGAATTTAAGCCTGGCTCAACATTTGAAAAACAATTAAGGTAACCCATCACATCAAAGGCTAAAGAAGAAAAATCACAAGATCATATCAATAGTTGCAGAAAAAACATTTGAGAAAATTCAACACCTATTCATGATAAAAACTCTCAGCAAACTAGAAGTAAAGGGGAACTTCTTCAACCTGATTAAGAACACCTACAAAAACCCTACCATTACCATCAGACTTACTGGTGAGAAACTAGAAGTTTTCCTGTTAATATCAGAAAGAAGGCCCCTATCACCGCTCCTTTTCAATATCAACACTGGAAGTCCTACCTATTGCAAATGACAAGGAAAGGGATAAAAGGTATACTTCTTTGGGGAGGAAGAAATAAAACTCTCCTTATTTGCAGATGACATGATTGCCTATGTAGAAAATCTCAAAGAATAGACAAAAAACTCCTGGAACTAATAAGCCATAATAGCAAGGTTGAAGGATACAAGGTCAATACACAAAGTTAATCACTTTCCTATATACCAGCAATGAACAAGTGGAATTTGAAATTGAAAACACAATACCATTTATATTAGCATTTCAACAATAAAACCATATGATAATATTTTTCCAATCTATATAAATGAAGAGAGTTAAATGAAATGGTATCAATCCTTTCTTTCTTCTCAGGCATTGATTACTGAGCAAAGCAAGACAATATTCCCATGGTGCCAGATAAACAGGCCAGGAAGAAAATAGCCAAGAACTCAGGCTTGTTACTTTCTATATCCTCCCGACTCTATGTAGAAATGTGTAAGAATAAAAATTAGTGAATTTGGGCCAGGCGCGGTGGCTCATGCCTATAATACCAGCACTTTGGGAGGTGGGTGGATCACAAGGTCAGGTGTTCAAGCCCAGCCTGGCCAAGATGGTGAAACCCGGCATCTACTAAAAATACAAAAATTACCTGGGCATGGCGGCAGGAGCCTGTAATCCCAGCTACTCGGGAGGCTGAGGCAGGAGAATCTCTTCAACCCAGGTGACAGAGGTTGCAGTGAGCCGAGATCGAGCCACTGCACTCCAGCCTGGGTGACAGAGCGAGAGTCCATCTAAAAAAAAAAAAAAAAAAAAGTTAGTGAATTTGTGCTGGTGGCAATTGTGAGGTCAAAGACAGCAGTTTGCTGTTATCAATAGCTGCTCAGGGAAGCTGCACTATGACTATTTGTATACTGTGCTTTGAAACGGTCACACAATTCTTAAAATCCCCAAAGCACACACAGTAAGCTTTTAAAAATGTAAACCACCATCTGCTTGTAATTCTTCAGTGAAGGTTCTTCTTTCATTGGTGACTGAGTGGCTTCTATCATACAAATTCTCTCACAGGTAACAATTATTAACTGGGCAACATATTTAAAAATAACTGTTGACCAGGCGTGGTGGCTCATGCCTGTAATTACAGCACTTTGGGAGGCCGAAGCAGGCAGATCACCAAGTCAGGAGTTCAAGACCAGCCCGGCCAACATGATGAAACCCAGTCTCTACTAAAAATACAAAAATTAGCCAGGCGTGGTGGTGGGTGCCTGGAATCCCAACTACTGGAGAGGCTGAGGCAGGAGAATCACTTGAACCTGGGAGGCGGAGGTTGCAGTGAGCCAAGACTGCGTCATTGCACTCCAGCCTTGGCAACAGAGTGAGGCTGTATCTCAAAAAAAGCAAAAAACAAAACAAAAACTGTCTTGTGGGACTGAAAAATGACCAAAATGAGGTAGAAAGTGAAGGGGCGCATACACTCGAAGAAGAGAAATGCACTAGGTGATTCTCTCTCTCTGTCTCTCTGTCTCTGTCTCTCTCTCTCTTTATTGTGGTGAACTTACATCATTATAACCATTATTAAGTATATAATTCAGTAGTGTTAAGTATATTCATATTGCTGTGAAACATCTCCAGAACAGTCTCATCTTTCAAATCTGAAACTATACCCATTGAACAACTTCCCGTTTCACCCTCACCTCAGCTTCTGATAACCACCATTCTACTTTCTCGTTCTATGAATTTGACCACTTTAGATGCCACATGTAAGTGGAAGCACAAAGTAATTTGTCTTTTTGTGACCAGCTTATCTCCCTTAGCATAATGTCCTCAAGTTTCATCCAGGTGGTAATATGTGATAGGATTTTCTTCCTTTTTAAATCTGAATAATCTTTTTTTGTATGTGTATACCACATTTTGTTTATTCATTTATCCACTGATGAACATTTGGTTTTCTTCCATCTCTTGGCTATTGTGAGTAGTGCTGCTATGAACATGGGTGTGCAAATATCTTTTCAAGACACTGCTTTCAATTCTTTTGGATATATACCCAGAGGTGGGGTTGCCGGGTCTTATGGTAATTTTATTTTTAATTTTTTTAGGAACGTTCATGATGTTTTCAATAATGATGGCACCATTTGAATTTCTACCAACAGTGCACAAGGGTTCCAATGTCTCCATATCCTCACCAACACTTATTTTCTCTTTTGATTTTTTTTGTTTTTGTTTTTTTGTTTTTGTTTTTGTAGTTGCCATCTTAATGGGTATAAGGTGGTATTTTATTGTGGTCTTGATTTGCATTTCTCTGATATAGTGATACCAAGAATCTTTTCATATGTTTGCTGGCATATGTCTCCTTTGGGGAAATGTCTATTCAGTTCTTTACCAATTTTAAAATCAGGATATTTGATTTTTGTGTGTGTGTGGAGTTGTAAGAGTTCTTTATTCTGAATATTAACCCATATCAGATATACAAATGTTTTCTTTCATTCCATAAGTTGCCTCTTCACGCTGTTGATTGTGTCCTTTGATGCACAAAAGTTTTTAAGTTTGGTGTAGTTACGTTTTTGAGGTTTTATTTGGAATTTTATGGATTCTCTCTTTTTCTAAACAACTTTTTGTCTCGGGGCAGGTCTCAGTCAATATCTACGTAGAGAAACTGAAGTTTAAAAACTGATAAGCTCACTGACTTAAGGAACCAGAGGATAGTCTGGGGTGCTAAAAGCAACTTTAAAATCCAGAAATCCAGGAATGGAGAGAATCACTAAGGGAAAGTTCAATAATCTGTATGTAATCCCTGGCTGGCCTCTGAATTACAAGTACATATGGCCAACTACAAAGAGCACAGCTAATGTTAAAATAACTGAACAGTGATTTTGGCAGCTGCTCACTAAAGAGGATATAGAGCATGAAGTATTAGTTAAGTGCCCACTAAAATATACTAAATCAATAAATAAACACTCTTCATAAGAATATAACAGAATTCAGATTCTCTGCCACATATTGACAGTATCCATGATATAATCCAAAATGACTAGATAAACAAAGAGACATTAAAATGTGACCCATATTCAATAGAAAAGGTAATCAATGGAGACCAACCTCAAGAAAATCTAGATTTTGTATTTGACAGGAATTTAAAAGCGCCCATTAGAGGACAGATCCAAGATGGCCGATTAGGAGCAGCTAAGGATTGCAGCTCCCAGCGAAAGTGTGGAGGGTGCGTCGATGCCACAATTCTAGATGGATTTTTATTGCTCACAGACCAGTAGATTCCCAGGCGGAGGAGACCCACGGGTAACCAGCACGGCTGTTTTGGCCAGTGTGGCTGTTTTGGCCAGCACCCTGGTGCGGCGATTCTCCATACAAAATACACAGGTCCGGGCGACATTTCAGCTGGCAACTGGAGCTCCTGGAAGACAGAGTCATCCATTCAACTGATAAAAAAGGGAGACACAATCAGGCTTCAGAAGGTGGGTAATAAGAAATTTCTCTGAGCTAAAGAACATATTCTAACCCAATGCAAAGAAACTAAGAACCTTGAAAAAAGATTTGACAAAATGCTAATGAGAATAAACAACTTAGAGAGGAATATAAGTGAATTGATGGAGCTGAAAAACAACATGAGAACTTCGGGAAGCATACACAAGTTCCAACAGCTGAATTGACCAAGCGGAATAAAGGATATCAGAGGTTGAAGAACAACTTAATGAAATAAAACGAGAAGGCAAGATTAGAGAAAAAAGGGTAAAGAGGAATGAACAAAGTCTCCAAGAAATGGGGGTCTATGTGAAAAGATCTAATCTACATTTGATAGGTGTACCTGAATGTGACAGAGAGAATGAATCCAAGCTGGAAAATACTCTTCAGGATATTATCCAGGAAAACTTCCCCAACCTAGCAAGGCAGGCCAATATTCAAGTCCAGGAAATACAGAGAACACCACAAAGATATTCCTCAAGAAGAGCAACCTCAAGGCACATAATCGTCAGATTCACCAGGGTTGAAATGAAGGAGAAAATGCTAAGGGAAGCCAGAGAGAAAGGTCGGGTTACCCACAAAGAGAAGCCCATCAGACTCACAGCAGATCTCTCAACAGGAAGCCTACAAGCCAGAAGAGAGTGGGGGCCAATATTCAACATCCTTAAAGAAAAGAACTTTCAACCCATAATTTCATATCCAGCCAAACAAAGCTTCATAAGTGAAGGAAAAATAAAAATCTTTTACGAACAAGCAAGTACTCAGAGATTTCATCACCACCAGGCCTGCTTTATAAGAGCTCCTGAAAGAGCCACTAAACATAGAAAGGAACAACCAGTACCAGCCACTACAAAAACATACCAAATGGTAAAGAGCATCAACACAATGAAGAAACTGCATCAACGAGTAGGCAAAACAGCCAGCTAGCATCAAAATGGCAGAATCAAATTCACACATAATAATATTAACCCTAAATGTAAATGGGCTAAATGCCCCAAACAAAAGACACAGACTGGCAAATTGGATAAAAAGCCAAAACCCATCAGTGTGCTGTATCCAGGAAACCCATCTCACATGCAAGGATACACAAAGGCTCAAAATAAAGGGATGGAGGAAGATTTACCAAGCAAATGGAGAGCAAAAAAAGCAGGACTTACAATTCTCGTCTCTGATAAAATAGAATTTAAACCAACAAAGATCAAAAGGGACAAAGAAGGACATAATGGTAAAAGGATCAATGCAACAGGAAGAGCTAACGATCCTAAATATATACTCACCCAATACAGGAGCACCCAGATACATAAGGCAAGTTCTTAATGACTTACAAAGAGACTTAGACTCCCACACAATAATAATGGGAGACTTTAACACCCCATTGTCAATATTAGACAGATCAATGAGACAGAAAATTAACAAGGATATCCAGGACTTGAACTCAGACCTCGACCTGAGCCTATTCTGTAAATAATAGACATTTACAGAACTCTCCACCCCAAATCCACAGAATATACATTCTTCCCAGCACCACATCACACCTACTCTAAAATTGACCACATAATTTGAAGTAAATAACTCCTCAGCAAATGCAAAAGAATGGAAATCATAACAAACAGCCTCTCAGACCACAGTGCAATCAAGTTAGAACTCAAAATTGAGAAACTAACTCAGAACCGCACAGCTTCATGGAAACTGAACAACTGGCTCCTTGAATATTGACTGGATAAACAATGAAATGAAGGCAGAAATAAAGATGTTCTTCAAAACCAACGAGAACGAAGACACAATATATCAGAATCTCTGGGACACAGTTAAAGCAGTGTCTAGAGGAAAATATATAGCAATAAATGCCCACATGAGAAGCAAGGAAAGATCTAAAATCGACACCCTATCATCAAAATTGAAAGAGCTAGAGGAGCAAGATAAAAAAAACTCAAAACCTAGCAGAAGACAAGAAATAACTAAGATCAGAGCAGAACTGAAGGAGATAGAGATACAAAAAAACCTTCAAAAAACCAATAAATCCAGGAGCTGGTTTTTTGAAAAGATCAACAAAATAGACAGACCACTAGCCAGATTAATAAAAAAGAAAAGAAAATAATCAAATACATGCAATAAAAAATGATAAAGGGGATATCACCACAGATTCCACAGAAATACAAACCATCATCAGAGATTACTACAAATAACTCTATGCACATAAACTAGTAAACCTGAAAGAAATGGATAAATTCCTGGACACTTGCATCCTCCCAAGCCTAAACCAGGAAGACGTTGAAACCCTGAATAGACCAATAACAAGGGCTGAAGTTGAGGCAGCAATTAAGAGCCTACCACCCAAAAAAAGCCCAGGTCCTGATGGGTTCACAGTCGAATTCTGCCAGACATACAAAGAGGAGCTGGTACCATTCCTTCTGAAACTATTCCAAACAATCCAAAAAGAGGGAATCCTTCCCAAATCATTTTATGAGACCAACATCATCCTGATACTAAATCCTGGCAGAGACTCAGCAAGAAAAGAAAACTTCAGGCCAATATCCATGAAGAACATAGATGCAAAAATCTTCCATAAAATACTGGCAAACCGATTGCAACAGCACATCAAAAAGCTCATCCACCATGATCAAGTAGGCTTCATCCTGGGGATGCAAGGCTGGTTCAACATACGCAAGTCCATAAATGTAATTCACCACGTAAACAGAACCAAAGCCAAAAACCACATGATTATCTCAACTGATGCAGAGAAGACCTTTGACAAAATTCAGCAACCCTTTATGCTAAAAACCCTCAATAAACTAAGCATTGACGGAACGTATCTCAAAATAATAAAAGCTATTTATGGCAAACCAATAGCCAATATCATGCTGAATGGGCAAAAACTGGAAGCATTCCCTTTGAAATCTGGCACTAGACAAGTATGCCTTCTCTCACTACTCCTATTCAATATAGTATTGGAAGTTCTAGCCAGAGCAATCAGGCAAGAAAAAGAAATAAAGGGTATTCAAATAGGAAAGGAGGAAGTCAAATTGGCTCTATTTGCGGATGACATGAAGACCCCATCGTCTCAGCCCAAAATCTCCTGACACCGATAAGCAACTTCAGCAAAGTCTCAGTTTACAAAATCAGTGTGCAAAAATCACAAGCATTCCTATACACAAATAGCAGACTTAAAGAGAGCCAAATCAAGAATGAACTGCCATTCACAATTGCTACAGAGGGAATAAAATACCTAGGAATACAACTAACAAAATATAAAGGACCTCTTCAAGGAGAACTACAAACCACTGCTCAACAAAATCAGAAAGGACACAAACAGATGGAGAAGCATTCCATGTTTGTGGTTAGGAAGAATCAATATCATGAAAATGGCCATACTGCCCAAAGTAACTTACAGATTCAATGCGATCCCCATCAAGCTACCCATGGCCTTCTTCACAGAACTGGAAAAAAACACCTTAAACTTCATATGGAACCAAAAGAGAGCCTGCATAGCCAAGTCAATTCTAAGCAAAAAGAACAAAGCGAGAGGCATCACACTACCAGACTTCAAACTATACTACAAGGCTACAGTAATCAAAACAGCGTGGTACTGGTACCAAAACAGAGATATAGACCAATGGACAGAACGGAGGCCTCGAAGGAAACACCACACATCTACAACCATCTGATCTTTGACAAACCTGACAAAAACAAGCAACGGGGAAAGGAGTCCCTGTTTAATAAGTGGTGTTGGGAAAACTGGCTAGCCATGTGCAAAAAGCAGAAACTGGACGCCTTCCTCACACCTTACACTAAAATTAACTTCAGATGGATTAAAGACTTAAACACAAGACCTAACACCATCAAAACCCTAAAAGAAAACCTAGGCAAAACCATTCAGGACATAGGCGTAGGCAAGGACTTCATGACCAAAACACCAAAAGCAATAGCAACAAAGCCAAAACAGACAAATGGGACCTAATCAAACTCCACAGCTTCTGCACAGCAAAAGAAACAGTCATTAGAGTGAATCGGCAACCAACAGAATGGGAAACAGTTTTTGCAATCTACCCATCTGACAAAGGGCTGATATCCAGAATCTACAAAGAACTAAAACAGATCTACAAGAAAAAAACAAACAAGCCCATTCAAAAGTGGGCAAAGGATATGAACCGACACTTTACAAAAGAAGACATACGTGAGGCCAACAAACATATGAAAAAATGCTCATCATCACTGGTCATTAGAGAAATGCAAATCAAAACCACATTGAGATACCATCTCACGCCAGTTCAAATGGTGATCATTAAAAAATCTGGAGACAACAGATGCTGGAGAGGATGTGGAGAAATAGGAACACTTTTACACTGTTGGTGGGAGTGTAAATTAGTTCAACCATTGTGGAAGACAGTGTGGCGATTCCTCAAAGATCTAGAAATAGAAATTCCATTTGACCCAGCAATCCCATTACTGGGTATATATCCAAAGGATTATAAATGGTTCTACTATAAGGACACATGCACACGAATGTTCATTGCAGCACTGTTTACAATAGCAAAGACCTGGAACCAACCCAAATGCCCATTGATGATAGACTGGACGGGGAAAATGTGGCACATATACACCATGAAATATTATGCAGCCATCAAAAACAATGAGTTTGTGTCCTTTGTAGGGACATGGATGAACCTGGAAACCATCATTCTCAGCAAACTGACATAAGAACAGAAAATCAAACACCGCATGTTCTCACTCATAGGTGGGTGTTGAACAATGAGAACACATGGACATAGGGAAGGAAGCACCACACACTGGGGTCTGTCGGGGGGAAATAGGGGAGGGACAGCGGGGGGTGGGGAGTTGGGGAGAGAGAGCGTGGGGAGAAATGCCAGATATAGGTGAAGGGGAGGAAGGCAGAAAATCACACTGCCATGTGTGTACCTATGCAACAATCTTGCATGTTCTTCAAATGTACCCCAAAACCGAAAATGCAATTAAAAAAAAGAAAAAAAAGTACCTAGTTCTATAAATTTCCCTCTCAACACTAAACTCATGCATTGCACACATTTTGACAGCTGTATTTTCATTTTTTCCAGTTCTGTGTATTTATAAAATTTCCTTTTGACTTCCTTTGTGACCCATGGGTTATTGAGAAGCATGGTTTTAAATAAGTGTTTAGAGAAAAGAGAGGGAAAAAAAGCAGCCATTATAACTATGCTATGTGTGAAGGAAAATATGCTCATAATGTATGAATAAGTAGGAAATTTCAGCAGAGAAATAGAAACCATATAAAAACAAATTAGATGATATTTAATAAATATATATGAAACTAAAAATTCACTGGATGAGAATAACAGCTCCCATCATGTGTGTTCAACATTGTGCCAGATGTTCTAACCAGTGCAACAAAGGAAGAAAAGAAAGGAATAAGCTTTGGCCCCCAAGAAATAAAGTTGTTTCTATTTGCAGAAGACATGTTTGTTTATGCAGGGAACCCTTTAAAACATTCAAAACAATGCAACATCAAAAGCATCATCTATGTAAGAAATTGATAAGTTGGACTTTACTAAGATTAAAAAGCTTCTACTCTACAAAAGACACTTGAGAGAATCAAGACAAATCACAGAACGGGACAATATATCTTCAAAACACATAACTGATAAATGACATGTATTCAAAATTTACAGAAAACTCTTGAAACTCAATAGTAAAAATTAAAAATTAAAAATAAACAAGATTTGAACAGATACCTCATAAAGAAAAACATACAGCTGGCAAATAAGCTTATGAAAAACTGCTCAACATCATTTGTCACATGGTGGCCCACGCCTGTAATCCCAGCACTTTGGGAGGCCAAGGTGGGTGGATCACCTGAGGTCAGGAGTTCCAGACCAGCCTGATCAACATGGAGAAACCCTATCTCAAAAAAAAAAAAAAAAAGAAAATTTACAAATAAAATCACTAATGAGATATCACCACACACCTGCTTTAATCTCCAACATCCACAAATCTGACAACATAAATTGTTGGTGAAGATGTGGAGCAACAGGAAGTTTCATTCATTGCTGGTGGAAATGCAAAATGGTACCAGCGCCATTGAAGACAGTTTGGCAGCTCCTTATAAGAAACTGCCAAACTGTCTTCAAAAGTGCCTGTACCATTTTTGCTGCTAGGTATTTACCCAACTGATTTGAAATTTATGCCCACACTAAGTTGCACACAAATATTTACAACAGTTTGATTTATAATCACCAAAACCTGAAAGTACCAAGATGTCCTTTAATAAGTGAATGTATTAAACAAACTAGGTACATCCAAGCAGCGAAATACCCATCAGTGATTTAAAAAATGGAACAAAATGTGGCAAAAACACATGGATGAACTTTAAGTGCATATTGATAAATGAAAGAAGCCTGTCTTAAAAGGCAAAATTATAGCAATGGTTTAAAAACTCAGTGGCTGACAAGGGTTCATGGGACAGGAGGAAGGGTTGAACAGGTGAAGTACAAGGAATCTTTTTGTCTGGTAGAGGACTTTTGGCCCCATTCCCCAGCCGTGTGGAAAGGGCCTAATTCCCGAAAAGGAAGGCCCTTCCTCCCCCGCAGGGAGGGTCCCTTATCTCACTCTATCCTGGCCGGACCCAAGACCAGCAACCTTCCCACCCAGCGGCCCACTGAACCAATCACCATCCGCCCCAACAGCTCTCCCGTAACCTCCCGTCCCACAAGCTCTCGCCCGGCAGGCTTCCTGCCCAGCAATCAACCTAGCCAATTACTACCTGCCAGGTCAGCTCTCCTACCGCCCCAGGCCCTCTGTCCCTATAAAGTCAACCGAACAAAGAAAGCGCGCGCGATTCTTCCCTTCCCGCTTGAGTCGCCCGGAGATCCCAATAAAGTCGGTACCGGTCACCATGCGTCCTGCCTCGAGTCTATTGAGTGCCTGCCTCCGTGGGTCGGGGTCCCACAGCCAGGGTCGCACACTTTTAGTGAAACTATTCTGCATGATACTGTAATGTTGGGTACACTGTCAAAATTCATTGAACTTTACAGCACAAAGAATGAATCTTAATGCATACAAAGTTTTTAAAAAATCACTTCAGAGGCTGAAAAACATCAGAATGGAATGATAAGTGTGATGAAACAATCTAACTCTACTACAAATATACAAAACAACCTCACTATGGGAGTTGAGAAAAGAGCTGAATAACTTTGGAAATGAATAGAATGTGTAAGACTAATTCAAAAGAAATGGTACAGAAACATTGTGCTCTCGGTGGTAAGTTGTTTCCTGTGGGGATATGAGTACCCAGCCTGACACTACCGTACATGTATACTGGAAAGGAGCAGGTAAGTGAATGGATGGTAGGTGGTAGGAGCCAGATTTTCACTACTGGAGGGGGAAATTACAGGTTTGCTAGGGGAGGAGGCTAAAATTTACCATGTAGTAATGGATTCGAATTGAAGACATTAGTATGAATTTATGTTCATAGATGGTTACACATAGAAATATGTGTAGATGTGTAAACCCACAGATTAGTATACACACATATATCTCCTTGATATGCCAGCCAAAGGGCCTAGAACCAATGGGTCTCCAATAGCAATGAGCACACCTAGCACCTGGATTTTGATTTCTAACACCATTCTCCAATTAAAAAACAAACACACACACACCCAGGCTCCTGAAGAAATAGCTGATTCTAGGACTAGGTCAGAAAATATACAAAATGAGTCTGGAACATCTTGTATTGCCAGAAAGTAAGGAAGTACTCAAAAATTAAAGTGAGTGAAAATTAAAGTTAGACAATCTATGCAAAAACAGCTTATAAAGCATTATCGCTTGTGAGAATTGCGTGCTAGGACTCATAAATGGGTACTGCTACAGCCTGGATTTGACTCCTGCTCAAGGAAACAGTTCTGTGGAGACACAAATCCTTCAACTCAGGAAAAAGTAAACATTTATAAAAATTAGCTTGATACAACACAAAGAAATGATAAACATTTGAGGTGATAAATATGCTAATTACCCTGACTTGAACATTACATATTTGTACACATGTATCAAAATATCACTCTGTACCTCATAAATACATATAATTATTATATGTTAATTAAAAAAAATAATAAAAGCCAAAAAGGAGCTAAATCTGAAGAATAAAAACAAGAACAAATGGGCTCTGAGTGAGCTTCAGGAGTTTTAGTGCATGAGTAGTATGATGTTTATTTTGACTGCTCTGAAGCCTTCCTGGCCCTAGGCTACTGAAGTTGTAAAATAAGTAATTCTGAATAAGAGAAATGCCACTCTATTTAAAGAAGTACAGGTCCTTGTTTTCACAGATAACTTACATACACAAATTATCCCAGTTCCAAAAGACACAGAAGTGAATGTCTACCCTCTTAAATATGTATTTTTTAAATCTATCAAAGTTATGAAGCCTAGATTGCAAAGTCCAAGAAGGTGACCTGGAAGTTTGAAGCAATAAGAATCATTGACAAATATCTAAGAGGAGCTTCTTACCTTCTAAACACCATGGCATTTTCTTTCCTGAAAAGGCAGCAAATTCACTGTCCTCAACGTCCCTCTCCCCATCTAATCCATGTTCCACAATGAACTACATTAAAAAAGTAAAATCATTTCATTCTCCTGTCTAAATGGTATAAGCGTTCTCCGTGGCCACAAGGAGTGCTTTTTTGGCATTCCTCTGAAAGGAGCACAATGTTCACAAATGAACATCCCATTAAATAAAACAGCAATCATTAAATAAAATAATAATCGCTAACATTCTGATCCGCCAACTACTTGATGCAAGCAGGTGTCCCTGAGACATTCCCAAAACACCCCTGGGCTCCCACAGAACAGAGCTGGAGAAACATTGGCCCAAGGGACATGATACAAACTCCTTGGCATGACACAAAATGCCTTTCACAATCTGGTACTAAAATCTCCAGCCTCCCGCTGTGCCACATCTTCCCGTCCTTAGACCAATTCTTCACGTACGTGAACATCCCTGTGCCTCAGTTTCCTCCTTTGTAAAATGGTGATCATAAAACTCACATGACCGTTGTGATAATCAGTTAACATACTTAAAGCACATAAATTTGTGCCTGGTCCTTAGCAAGTGCTCAATAAATATTATTTTCTCTTAATGTTTTTGCATTAGCCTTTGATATAATACTTTGAGACCGTAGTCTTTGAACAAAGAATGTTGTTTAGAGCATCTGTATTTTGCATATGTGATTTACTCTACCTAAAATTTCCTGTCCCGACTGTTTCCTTCACTGCCTGACAAACTCTTACTCATCCCTCAAAACCCATCTTAAATGTCTCCTTCGTGATGCTCTCCTAGTTTTCAAGGCCAGAGTCAATTTTTCATCTTTTGTGCTTCCATAGCACCCAGTTCATCCCTCCATTATGGCCTGGCCTCACAGTACTGGGAGTCCCTCCAGCTCAGCAGTGAACTACTCATCTTCATAACCATGGGTTCTGACATCTAACAGTCAGAAATCATATAAGAAATGTTTCTTGTATAGAAATGCAGCAATAAAAGGACAGAAAGCAAAACAGTCCGTTTGCAAACTGGTAAAGGATTTATGCTAGATGCTGTTGTAAAGAAATGCCCACAAGAGGGCAAGAAATGCTCAAGAATGACAAAGAAAGTGGCTTTGATGGCTTCAACTGAAAGGGGTTATTTTAGCCATGGAATTATGACTCAGTGGCAGCTCAGCAAGGACTCTGCCCCACAGGCTCTGAGGATTCCCAGACAAGCCGTCACATCTGTGGTTCCGTGGCTCTGCAGACTTTCCTTGTGGCACGGCTCTTAGCCTTATTATTATCCTGAACATCCAATGCCCACATTTCACCTGCCCACCGTTCTCAATATTGTCCTGATTCAGAACCTTCTCTGTTCCTTACCCATCAAAATTGGCTTGTCATGTATCCCATCTCCTCAGAACCTTCTAAAGGTCCCTCCAGAGGAAAGTTTAACAGGAAAGGAGTATCAGGCAGACAGGACCACGGGCAGCTATTTGCTGGCTGGAAGGCCTTTTGTACTCTTCCAGCCAGTGAATGGGATTAGTCCATCCTGCAGGACTAATTCTGTTTCAGGAAAATGGAGAACCACCACTATAAAAGTGGTTTCTCTGTATCCCTACTTCTAGGCAAATACACAACTAGTCATTCAGACGATCATCTTGCTGTTAGCCGCTTTATCAATCTCGGCCAGGATCTGACCACCAATTCTGGTCAGAAATGTCTTGCTTACATGTCTATTGAGGCAATCTCAAAACAATACTAGATTCCAGAACAGCAGTGCTTTGGTGGTTAATAGGTTCATTCATATCCTTAAAGACTTTCAATCTCCTCTACTCTGAACTAAGTAATTTTGGTATCTTGCTTCTAAAATTCCACGTTCTATTCATTTGATCATTTCTGAAGCTCTTTTCTGAATCTCCTGTAAGCTGTCGTCCTTGAATATAGTTGCAATCCCTACATCACCTTATAATAAGCACTCCAATTAGTTCACCACATTGCCTGAGAGGCTCCTCTATCGGTAGCCTATTGAAACCGTCAAGGTAGGTAGATTACCCACCCTGTGAATCTCCAGATGGTCCCAATTGTAAGGATTCAAGTAGCGATTTTTTGAGTTTAACATGGTATGAAAGCCGTTGGCATTAAGTAGAAACTGTGCTTTCAGTACCCACACAGCCATTCTTTGTTCTACTTACAGTACCATATTCAATAAATTGTATGAGATATTCAACACTTTATTATAAAACAAGCTTTGCTTTAGATGATTGTGCCCAACAGTAGGGTAATGTAAGTGTTCTGAGCACATTTAAGGTGGGCTAGGCTGTGCTGTTTGGTAATTCAGGTGTATCATACGCTTGTTCAAAGTATGATGTGCTTGTTAGGATGTAACGCCACTGTAAGGCAAAGAGCAGCTGCATTTTCTTTGACTTCAAAGCCCTGGTTGACTTTTCCATCTCTGAATAATACACGTCTTGCTCCTCTCTCCCACATCCATCAGCTGACTTGCGATGGGTTATGCAAAATAATTCTTGTATAACTCTGGGCAGAACTTGTGCACACACGGATAATCATCATCAACACAGCACCACATTCACACTAGTGATGATAACAACACTAAATGGTGCTGCTTGGATTTCTTTTTTGAAGAGGGAGCAAAAATTGTAAAAATAAAAATAAGTAAGTAGCTGACATCACACAGTATTTTAGAGTGGACAAAAGGCTTTTATACCTACTTCAGTAGAGCAGCTCTGATTGAGTTCTTATTTCATAGTCAATTTGCTCTAAAAGTAAAATGATTTTATGGGCCAGGCGCAGTGGCTCACACCTGTAATCCTAGCACTTTGGGAGGCCAAGGCGGGTGAATCATGAGGTCAAGAGGTCGAGACCATCCCGGCCAACATGGTGAAACCCCATCTCTACTAAAAAATACAAAAATTAGCCAGGCGTTTGGCACACGCCTGTAGTCCTAGCTACTCGGGAGGCTGAGGCGGAAGAATCGCTTGAACCCGGGCGGCAGAGGTTGCAGTGAGCCGAGATTGCACCGCTGTGCTCCAGCCTGGCAACAGAGCAAGACTCCATCTCAAAAAAATCATAAAATAAAAAATAATTTTAAAAAATAACAAAATAAAAAATTTTTAAATGATTTTATGCCTTCCAGTGCCTGAGATGGGGGTTGAAGCTGAGAGTTCAAGCTGACTGAGGTAGGCATAAAGGTAACAAAGCAGGCACTCCTCAGTTATCTGCCCTCCATACTGTCTCTCCTCCTGCAGGGAGCAGCTGGCAGTGGCTGATACTAATTGCTACCAAGGAGGGAGAGGCTGAACAGAAGAAGTGTCCCTTCCTCTGTTTCCTACTTTTGGTTAGGTGGAGGAGATTCCTGTGTCTGTTGTGGTCCTTTGGAGTCCTGCAGAAAGAACATTCAAAGTGTGAATGCCTGTGTAGGAGGCACCCAGGACCCGTGTAGTAAGTGTATGGGTGTGGGAAAGTCTGCGGGGCATTGAGGTAGAGGATGGAGTAGGGAAGAGCAAGTGTGGTCTTAAGCTTAGGTCAAGCAGGCAACCACTGCATGGGCTGGTTGGAGGGAAAGTGAAAGTCTGCTTGCCCAAAAATACCCCTTCTACCAGCCTGAGAGAATGGCTGGAGTAGGCTGGGTGCAGTAGCTCATGCCTGTAACACCAGCACTTTGGGAAGCTGAAGTGGGTGGATCACTTGAGGTCAGAAGTTTGAGACCAGCCTGGCCAACATGGTGAAACCCCGTCTCTACTAAAAATACCAAAAAAAA
>NW_016107502.1:1202529-1237798 GCF_001604975.1 Cebus imitator
GGCCAACATGGTGAAACCTCGTCTCTACTAAAAAAAAAAAAAAAAATAGCTGGGCGTAGTAGCCAGTGCCTGTAATCCCAGCTAGTCTGGAGGCTGAGGCAGGAGAATGGCTTGAGCTCGAAAGGCGGAGGTTGCAGTAAGCCAAGATCGCGCCATCGCACTCCAGCCTGGGCAACAGAGCAAGACCCTGTCTCAAACAAACAACAACAACAACAAAAAACCCTAGTACAAAGAATTCACTGTTAACATTTCATCCTGTTTGCTTTATCCTTTTCTTTCTCTGGGTGTGCTTGTGTGAACTGTGTGACAGCAAATTGCAGACATGACACTCCTTCGACCCTACATAGTTCAGAGTGTCTTCCCTTTCTTAAAAGCAAGACGTTCTCAGCCAGGCGCAGTGGCTCACCCCAGTAATCCCAGCACTCTGGGAGGCTGAGGTGGGTGGATCACCTGAGGTCAGGAGTTTGAAACCAGCCTGGCCAACATGATGAAACCCCATCTCTACTAAAAATACAAAAATTAGCTGGGCATGGTGGCGGGCGCCTGTAATCCCAGCTACTTGGGAGGCTGAGGCAGGAGAATCACTTGAACCCGGGAGGTAGAGGTTGCAGTGAGCCCGGGTCGCACCATTGTACTCCAGCCTGGGCAACAAGAGTGAAACTATGTCTCAAAAACAAACAGACAACAACAACAAAAAAACCCCAAGGCATTCTCAAATATTACTATAATACAATTATTAAAAAATCAGAAAATGAGCATCGATAACAATACTACTGTCTAAACTACAGACTTTATAAAGATTTCACCAGTTGCCCCAATAATGTCCTTTATTGCAAAAGAAAATCCAGGTTCGTATTACATTCATCTTGTCTCTAATTTAGCGTCCTTTAATCTGGAACGGTTGCCCAGCCCAAAGTTGCGTTTCATGCCATGGCCATTTTTGGAGTTGAACCCATTTCTTCTGTATAATGTTCTCTAAGTTGGCACTGTCTTGTTTCCTGGTGATTAGATTACACATTTTTGTCAGGAACCCTTCAAGAAATGATATGTTCTCCTTAGTGCTTCATATCAAGAGGCAAGGAATGTCTCATTACTGGTGATGGTAACTCTGACTGCTCAGTTGAGATGTTGTCTGCCAGGTTTTCCCACTGTGAAGTGACGTTTTTCCCCATGGTAAGCAAGTGACTTATGGGAAGACACTTTGAGATGATGTAAGATACTAACATAGTACGCCTCAAAGTTTTACGATCTATTGATGTTTCTTGCCAAAAGCAATTATTATTATTATGGTTACCAAATGGTGATTTTCTAATTTCATCATTTCTTTTACATTCGTTAGTTGACTTTCCATGGCAAAAAAAGTGCTGTTCCTTTTCCTTTATGTATTTATCTATTTATATCGATGTGTACTTATTAATGGGTTATATTCCTTTATTATTATTTTTTATTTTGATGCTCAGATTGTTCTAAAATCTCTAAGGTGTTTTGAAACTCTAATCTTGTATGAGAAAAGAAGGCTGAGCATTATCTGCTTGTAAACACACTAGATTATCTTTTAATGGTAATATTTACATTAAAAACCAAATGTTCAACCTAAAACATCACCAAGAAAACTTGATGACGCCTAAAACTCACCAAGGAAAGAGATGCTGTGTTTGGGTATTCAATCTTTGGGGAAATAAAATTACATTCTTTTAACCTAAGTGTTTGTGTAGGGTAGACAGAAAACAGCTATTTGAAGACGGGGACCCTTGAAGACAGCTAAGTCCATGAACTGTAGAAACCCCCCTGAAATGACGGGAGGTTTGAGTTTCCTCTGTTTTATTCAGATCTTAGCTCAAGGTTCTTTATTTAACCTTTTCCACAAGCTGAGTGTGATCAGCCATGCAACTCTTCCACTCTCACATTTATTCTGACTGTATCCAGTTGGCTTTAGTTTTCTTCCAGGTCTGCACCCCGCAACACACAAACACACACAGCCTCTCCTAACTGTAATAGCAAGACATAGAGCTACTAGCCAGCACTGTGATGCTGAATGAATTATTTGGAAATAGTTTCTTCAAGCATATAGAATGGCACTTGGAACTCCTGGAGCTCGTTCAAGTGAAAAAACAAACAAAGAAAAAGCCCACAAAACGTAGCTGGGTAGAAGAATCCACATGTCATCTACAGAATTGCAAATTGTTTGCCCCTGGTGTTGAGCAGAATCTGAGAGCTGTTCACTCTCCACCCTCACCCCAGTCCCAACCTTTAGATAAGTCTACACATATGCTGGTTCGGGCTGATAAGAAACTGTTCTCTTCTTTAACTGGGCTTTCCTAGATAAATAACAAGTTGCCTGAAAAATAGCTTGGAAAAAGTTAATGCCTTTGCCAAATCTAGCCATCTAAATTGGTTTAACATCTTTGAGTTGAGGGAGAGGCCAACTGGGCATTGGTGCCTGGGATAACCTGCATTTTTGGCACTTTCCGGACAGAATGAAGAGGTGGGACACATGGGAGGGAGCGGCCTCATTCCCACTCAGTCACCCTTGGAAACTCAGCTTAATGACATGGCATTACAAGAATCTGCCCAATGTGCTTTGAGGAGTCCATGGAAGCCTGCACTTTAGTGGTGGCATTTAGATGCTCCTCTGAAATGCTAATGAAGAGTTTATTTCAGAATTGCTTAAAATTTCTCAGACTTGTTAATGTATCACCCCCTCTGAAAGCCAGAGACAATAGCACTGAACAAATGGCTTGAAGTGCCTCAGAAGGAATGATTGCCTTAGTTGAAAGACTTCCAGGGAAAGACAGTTTCTAGTTCTCCTCAATGCACCAATCAGTTCTCTGATAGCTAATATGCTGTTTGTTTCATCTGACCTACGTCTCTCCAACTAATTTAACCTGATGTCCCCCTCATAGCCTTTCTCAAAATCAATGTCTATATCTTCTTTCTATCCTTTCATTTTATCCCTCTCTTCTCAGACTAAGGGGAAAAGAGAGAAGGAAGTTAGAAGGGAAGGAGGTCATGGAGGGAAGGAGGACATGGCAACTAACATTCACTGAATGCTACTAATGTCAGGTTCTTTACATGGTTATCTCAAGTAATTGTCACAACAAGTGAGGCAAAGCTAAAGAAACTGAGGCTCAGAGGAGATGGGTGATTTTCCAGAGGTCTTTAATTCAACCCCTTTTTCCCCATACTGAGCTGCCTGTGATGAGTCAGAAAGACTGGTCATCGCTTGGCTACAGGTTTTAAAAATGATGTTCAGCAAATCATATAATTTCTCTGAACTTGTTTCCTCAAGAATAAGATAGGGATGTGTGTGTGTGTGTGTATATACACATGTACATACATATACATGCAGATAGATAACAGGTAGATAGAGATATATACATGTTCACATATGGAGACATGTATCTCCATATTTATGTCTGTATACTCATGCACACACAATTCCCTATTTTATTGTTAAGAAAAGAGGTTCACAGAAATTACTTGGCTTGCTGAAAGTCATACAGAAAGTCCTTTCTGAAGAGATAAGGAAGTGCACATATACTAGAGAGATAGAGAATAGATCTAGTTCCTTTTTCCTCTGGGAAAGGATCTGCAGAGCTCCATCTCCTTTTTTCCCCACTCCCTAATCAACTCACTCCAATTTGGCTTCCATTGCATCACTCCAGAAACAGCATTCACTGAAGTTATGAGTAACTTCCATGTTGCTAATTCCAAAGGATATTTACAGCCCTTGTTTTACTTAACCTCTTGGGAGCCTCTCCTTAGAATGCTCTCTTTTTATGACTCTCACTACCTAGTGCCTCCTAATTCTCTTCCAGCCTCTTTGCCTGCCACTTCCCTCTCCCGTTTAGAGCCTCTTTTCCCTCTATCCAGCAATTAAATATCAGACTTTGTTAAGAAATTATCTTCTCATTCTGGATTCTCATTGTAGGTCATCTAATCCTACCTTCTGTTTTTATCATATAAAGATGGTTTGTAAATTTTTATCTTTTGTCACTGCTTTTTCTCCCTTTTCCGTATCTATGTAATTGAATCCAACTTGACTCTTCCCCTTACATGCTCAAAAGCACTTAGAACTTGAAATTTCCAACACCCCAGGTTTCTTCCTCCTAAAACGTATTTTTCAGTGTTTCCTATTTCAATAAACAGTGACATCATCCACCCAGATTTACAAGCCAGAAATCTAGATGTCATTCTTGATTAACTATCTCTTTCTCACAATAGCGAATCTATCACCAGGTTCTAAGTAGTCTCTTCATTTCTGTCCTTACAACCCTTGCCCAGCTAACAGCATCTCTTACCTGGACCATGGCTGCTCTTCCAGATTCACCCCTGTTCCCTTGTAATCTGTTCTCCACGTTGCAGCAGTGTTCTTTAGGAATCACAAATCTGATAATGTCGTACGACACATGAGTTTGAGTTTGTCCCCGTCAGCTATCATGTTGAAATTTGAGGCCCCATGTCATAGTGTTGAGAGGTGGGGCCTAGTGGGAGGTGTTCGGGATCTTTCATAAATGGTTTGTTGCCATGCTCATGGTAGTGAGTAAATTCTCACTCTGGCAAGACCAATTAGTTCCCAGGACAGCAGGTTGTTAAGACAAATCTGCTTTCCTAGGCTTCACTCTTTCACCTTGGGATTTCTTTGCTGCCTCCCCTTCTGCTGTCCACCATGAACCGAAACAGCCTTCCTTCTTCGAACGCACTCAGACAGTTCTGGTGAGGCCCTCACCAGATGCCTAATCTTGAACTTCCCATCCTGCGGAACCATGAGCCAAATAAACCTCATTTCTTTATAAATTACCCAATCTCGGGTATTCTGTTACAGCAACATAAAATGAACTAAGACAGTAGCTTTCCTTCTTCCCATCGTCAAACTCAGAATCTTTAAATGGCCCACAAGACCTGTCAGGTCTTTCTTCCCGACCCCCCTGGCTCATGATGCCCTGTGATTCTTCCATTCTGAAGTTCCAGTTATTCTCACCTTCTTTTAGATCTCTGAATATGCCATGTGTCCACCTTTCCACAGGCCCTTGGTACATGTTATTCCTGAGGCTAGAATACTCCTCTTCCTTCACTCAGGAAACTTCTACCTTTTATTTTTTTCAGAGTTTATCTCAGTCATCGCCTCTTCAGGAAAGCCTTGTGTGATTTCCCTGACCTAGCTCAATCTCCCTGTTATCTGCTCTAGGAGCATTAATTACCATAAAACATGTCTTAACCAATCTATACTTAAGCAACTTACCAGATTCCTCAGCATTTTCCACCTCTCTGCGAGGCATACTGATTGATGTCCACAGTATCTTGAGTGCTGGTGGCAGGGAGGCCACTCTTTAACGTGCCTGAATATTTCTGCTTCTTTCTTGTTTAGTTTTGGTTTATCAAGAGTCATTTGTATTTGTTTCCAAATTGATCCAGGCTAGTTGTAGACATCATTGTAATTTACATAATAGAATTAAATATTATGTAAGTCAATGAAATGTGAATGCAAAAGGTATTCATTTGTATGAGAACTAAATTGAATAATTTGGAAGGACTTGATAAAAGTGAGGCACCAAAACTTGCTGCTTATTTAGGAGTGGATAAGACAATTGCAAAAGACTCAGGAGTGGATTATAAAGCTTAAGAATTCTGCAGTAAGATTTCTTTTCAAGTGTGTCTTCAACTTCTCTCTTCACTTTAAAGAAATGAAAACAGGAAATCATAGATGATGCATTAAGGGTATGGTTTAAACAAGAAAGATGACAAAGGAAAAGGCACTGGTTCTGCATCAAAAGATTCATGTGGATATGTATAGATACTCACATACATACATTTATATAGCTGTGTTAAAAGAAATGTTTATGGTAAATATCTTCTTTTTTTCTTTTTGAGACGCAGTTTCACCCTGTCATCCAGGCTGGAGTACAGTGGTGCAATCGCAGCTCACTGCAACTTCTACCTCCCGGGTTCAAGTGATTCTCATGCCTCAGCCTCCCCAGTAGCTGAGACTACAGGAGCCTGCCACCACACCTGGCTAATTTTTGAATTATTAGTAAAGACAAAGTTTCATCATGTTGGCCAGGCTAATCTCAAACACCTGACCTCAAGCAATCTGCCTGCCTTGGCCTCCCAAAGTGCTGGGATTACAAGGATGAGTCGCCAGGTATGTATCTTTTTAAATAACTCCTTTCCAAGTAGTTCAAAACCTCCTTGAAAGTAATGACCCTGTTTGCATTAGGGCTAGCCACAGAATTTGTTGAGCCCAATGCAAAATGGAAATGTGAAGCTCCTTGTTTAAAACATATGAAGAATTTCAAGATAGTGACAGCAGAGCATGAAGGTAAGTGAGGGGACTAAGTCTGGGGCCCTGTGAGACTGCACAGGTGGCATCCACGAAGCTGGCTCTGATTTCCATCTTTTAGCACAGAACTTGATATGCAATAGGTAATTCTTTCACTCAACAGGTACTTTGCATGTAGTATGCCAGGCTCTGCCCTAGACTCTGGAAATACAGTATGGAACAAAAGAGAAAAAGTCCTTACTTTCATGGAGCGTAATTTCTATTGACAGTGTTAGGAAGTGAGAGGGTATACAATAAATAATAAGTAAGTAATATAAATGCGTGTTAGATGGTACTGAGGGCTATGGAGACAAATAAAACAGAGAAGAATAGAGAGTGAGGGGATCAATCTGAAACCAACCTCATAGCCCCACAGACAGTTCTTTTGGATAAACATAGAAACTGACCCTTCTGGTCTTAAAGCTTGAAACTTACATTTGCTTTATCTGAGTTCCTCAGGAAAGAACCCCCAGGCCTCTCAAAAAGTATCAGAAGAACTGAAACTCACCAGATCACTGCCTCACACCAGGTATCCCGTTTTGTTTCCTTACCCCTTCCTAGTTCTTGTTTTCTGACACATTGTTATATTTCCTCCTTGATATATAAACCCCTAATTTTAGTTGGTTAGAGAGATGGACTTGAGACTGAGCTCCCATTTCCTTGGCCACAGCACCCAATCAAAGCCTTCTTCCTTGGCAATAATCGTTGTCTCTATGCAGTGATTGGCTTTCTATGCAGTGAGCAGCAGGACCTAGACAAAACCCCTGGTGTTTCAGTAACACATAAATATTTGTTAAATAAATGCAATTAATTTCTAACTAAACTCAGAATAGAATGGCAATGCATACTTTGAAACAAATGAAAAACAAACCCAGGGAAAATAGTAATGTAGCAAAAATCAAAACAATGAACAAATAGAATAAGTGATGTTTGTGCTACAAATTTGGTTCCGAGCTGCCTGGTAACCAAAGTATTAAGAAATGACCAATTACATAATTTTTACCATCAGAAAGAAGGAAGCACACCTATGTCCTAGGGCTAGAAATAGATATAGAAGTGTATCTCTTTCTTCCTTACAGAACCAGATGACATTGCAGCTGTGAAAATAACTTAAATAAACATAAGGTACTATGATATACAGGGAGGTATTCATATAAGAATTCCTTAACAGGATAAAAGAGAAATTTTTTATTGTAACAGCTTTGTTTTTTCTGGAAGAGTGCTAAGTAAATTCATCTTTGTAGGCAAAGAAACTTTCAAATAGGCTAATATCTTGAAGTTGAAATCTAACAATCACTTCAGCCCACAAACATTTCAGCCAGTCTGTACAAGTCCCACCAATTTCCGTTCCTGACCCTTGGTAGAGTAAGAAAAGCACCCAGTGCCAGGAGGGCAGTGATATTAGACAAGATGTCCTGGCTTCCCGCCATCACCCCGGCTCTGCTCCCATTGAGACTAAAGCAGCTGTCGCCTTTTCCTTCCATTCCCCCCTCATAACCCTGCGGCCCCAGATAGGCACAGCCCCAGGAAACCAGGTAAGGCCATTCTCAGTGATGCGGACATGTCTTTGTCCACACACAGACTGAAAGTCCAGAAACTACTGGCTAAGAGCAGTGAAAAATGGCCCCACTCATTCCTCTACTTCTGTCATTCTCCCTCTCTCTCCCTCTTGCTCTGCATCTCTTAGTCTTTCTCTCTGCTGTCTCTTCTCAGCACCACTACCATTTATTTGGAGGATGTTGTGTTTATTCTTAGTTCACAGAGACAGTTCAACAGGAGAGATAATTGAACAGAGAAGAGCACGTGAACATAGACCAGCACTGTCTCTGTGCCTGTTATCCTGTGTCTGTATGCCTCTCTCCCACACACTGACACACCAAATAAAGATCTGTGTGTATTTCAGAAAGACAGAGTTTGATAGGAAACAAATGAATAAAAAGTGCCAGCTACATTGACTAACAGATTATCTGTTATCTAGATAGGAAAACACACACACACACACACACACAAAACACCTCTTTAGATCAGAAATGTCTCAGGACCTTAAAAGGGGCCCAGAGAAGTTGTTTTGTGAGTATCTTAAGCATGATTTTAAACAAGCCTACAACTTCCCTCGGCCACCTGTTTGAGGCTCCAAACATCAACTCATGGAGACCAACTACAGCCAAAGAGAGGAAAAGCTAAGTGTTTCTAATAAGGATGTCAAAAGACTATGAATCTGGTGCTGTGTCAATTTCCCTGTAAAGCGTGAAAGAGAAAGCATTCCCCACCAGCCACCGTTTCTGGCACTAACAATTGACACAGTCTGCTCATGGGTATCCCCTCGGGTATTAAAGAAAGACCCTTAATGAGAGAAGAGCTTGCTGTAGGATTTCTATTACAGACCTCGTGCTAGTAAATATAACCCTGTTTACACAGACTTGAGTCTGGAACGTGCTTGAGCTGCACAATGGCTGTTTGAATCACACCTTAATGTGGTCTTTGAAACGCTGAGCTGTGGTACATGTGGTTGTGTCTTTTTCTTTTCTTTCTTTTTTTTTTTTAAATACGGGATTTCACCATGTTGGTCAGGCTGGTCTTGAACTCCCAACCTCAGGTGATCCGCCCGCCTTGGCCTCCAAAGTGCTTGGATTACAGGCGTAAGCCACGACGCCCGACGTTTCTTTTTCTTTCTTTATTCTCCACCGTGGTATGACTGGAAACTGTTCCCCAGTGACTTGCATCATGTCCCTGTAAACCAGGCAAGAATTTGTGGACCAGCCCATTCACACCTGCACCTCAGGTGATCTCCCCTGAGAATTCACAAGAAGGCCCTCCCCTCTCTTCACTGCATCCTGTCTCTAGAGCCTGTGTCACCTTGTATTTCCACCTCCCTGGACATGGCATTGACCTCATTTCTTCTTTGGGGCGCCGCTGCAGTTCCAGCAGGCTCTTTGAAACTGCAGGAGCCCACACTGCACTGATGACCTGTTCCCTGGGGCTGACTGCTTGTGGGTGCCCATTCAAGGTCAGCCCCTGTGGTCTACCATGGCAGACCAATGCATCTGTGAAGCTCTGTGGTTTGTTTCTACGCTGGAGTGTCTCTACTGAGCCATTTTTGTTTTTACTAGTTTCTCTGCCTCATTTATCTCCAAATCTTGTCCATTTTACCCTGAATCTCTTCTTCATTTCTGTTGCCAAAGCCTTAGGCTACGTTCTCATGATTGTCTACCTTAATTACTACAATAGCCTACTAACTTTCTCTGCCATCTGGCTCCCTTTTCTAATCTATCCTCAACCTTGCCAGCATAGTTATTATTCTTCTTTTCTAATACAATATTTAGGATCATAACTTTTTCTTAGTTAAGTTTCTTTTTCTTCAAGTCAGGGTTTCTTAACCTCAGCACGATCACCATTTGGAGCCAGATAATTCTTTACTGCAGGGGACTATCCTATGCACTGCAGGGACAGCAGCATTTCAGGTCTATGCCTACTAAATGCTAGTAACATCTGCCCCAGTTGTGACAACAAAAATGCCCCCAGACCTGCCAAATGTCCCCTGAGGAGCAAAAGTCCCCCTACCCCACCCTTATTCAGAACCACTGTTCTCTGAACCTTACTTATATCCCTAAAGTTTTATGTAGGATTTTAAATTTTGTCCTGCCTGAATATTTATTTATTGCTATTATACTTTTTTCTGTGATCCACAATTTAATTAGAAATGTTTCAAATTCTAAACATTCGGTATTGTTTTCCTTTAAAGTCACATTTTTTTGTTGTTGTTCATGTCTATCTTAATTAGATTTTGGTCAGAGAAGGTGAACTGTATGGCACTTATTTTTTGGCATCTGTTAAGACTTGCTTTGTGGTTTAGTAACTTAATTTTTGCAAATATTTCTTGTGCATTTGAGAAAAATGCACAGTCTTCAATTGTTGAATACAAGATTGATCAATCTTGTTCATTGTGTCATTCAAATCTTGTAAATTCCTGCCAATTTTTATGCCACTTGAACGTACCAGAAAGGTGTGTTTTTAAATCTCCTAAAAAGATTAATCAGTTCCTCCTTGTCATTCAAATTTTGTTTTATACATTTTGAAAGTCTATAATAGATAAATACAACTTGCATTTGTTATATCTTTCTTTGTTTTTTTGTTTGTTTGTTTGTTTGTTTGTTTGTTTTGTTTGTTTTTGTTTTTGTTTTGGGACAGACTTTCGCTCTTGTTACCGGGGCTAGAGTGCAATGGCGCGATCTTAGCTCACCGCAACCTCCGCCTCCTGGGTTCAGGCAATTCTCCTGCCTCAGCCTCCTGAGTAGCTGGGATTACAGGCACGCACCACCATGCCCAGCTAATTTTTTGTATTTTTAGTAGAGACGGGGTTTCACCGTGTTGACCAGGATGGTCTCGATCTCTTGACCTCGTGATCCACCTGCCCCGGCCTCCCAAAGTGCTGGGAATACAGGCGTGAGCCGCCGCGCCCGGCCTTGTTATATCTTTCTTATAAGTTGATCCTTTTATCATTATACAATGACCACCTTTTTGCCTCACAGACTTTTTTCTGCCTCAGTTGTTACAGCTACACTTTTGTTTTGATTCTTATTTGCCTGGTACATCTCCTTTTACCCTTTTGTTTTCAGTCTTTTTGTGTCCTTTTTGTCTTAGGTATGTATTTTTAAAACAGTATAAGCAAGTTTTCTTTTTACCAAAAAAATTGAATTTGGCAATATTTTTTTAACTAATGAGTCTAATTCATTTACATTTATTGTTTTCTATTGTATTTGGATTTATTTCCAACATTTCTTTTTGAATTTTCTATTTACTGTTCTTTCTAATGACTTTTCTGCCTCCTTTCCTGACTTTTTTTGGATTCATCAAGTTTTCTTTATTTTCCCCTTTTCCCTCTATTAATTTAGAAATTACACGCTCTTGAGCCCTAAACTTTTGTCAAACAGGTTTGACCTAAAGTCTAAAGTTAATGTTACTACTCTCTTCGCAAATAACAGGTGGAATTTAGACATCGTAACTCACCATATGCATTATCGTCATGCAGCATTTTAGATAGTTCCACCTTATTTTTATACACCCCAATTTTGTTATTATTATCATTACTGTTGTTTTTGGGGTGTTTATTTCTTTTCTTTTTTTTTTTTTTTGTCTCTTTTTGAGACAGGGTCTTGCTCTATCACCCAGGCTGCAGTGCAGTGGCATGATCATGGCTCACTCCAGCCTCGACTTCTTGGACTCAGCTGATCCTCCCACCTCAGCCTCCCAAGAAGCTAGGACTACAGGCATGCACCACCATGCCCAGCTAATTTTACTTTTAGTAGAGACGAGGTCCCACTATGTTGCCCAAGCTGGTCTCAAATTCCTGGGCTCAAGAGCTTCACCTGCCTTGGCTTCCCAAACTGCTGGAATTATAAGTGTGAGCTCTTTTCTGAAGTCCATAGTCTTGAATGGCCTCTACAAGGGTCCTTGAATGGTAAATTCTCCTGGTCATTGTGTAAAAATGTCTTTATTTCCCCTTGTTTCAAAATGTGGTTAAAAGAGGTAAAAATGAAGGCAGACAGTTATTTTCTCTCAAGGTTTAAAAATATCACTCCATGGACTGCTGGCTTCCATCACTGCTTTTGAAAAGTCAGTTTCTTTATAGGCAATCCACACTTCTCTCTAGTTGTTTTTAAAATATCTTTATTTTGTGTTTTTAAGATTTTATTTGTGATGTGACCTGATACTGATTTCATTCATTTACTTTTCTCAGGACTCATTTCTTGCCCTGACGAATCATTTCTTTCATAGATTCTGGAAAGTTCTCAGCATTGTCTCTTTGATGGGTTCTTCTCCTCATTCTCTTAATGTTCTCTTCCTGAAATTTCTGTTAGTAATACATTTACCCTCATTCTGTCCTTCATGTCTCTTATTCTTGCTTTTGTATTTGCTGTCTCTTTATGTCTTGGTGTTGTATTTTGGGCAGTTTTCTCAAATCTTCCAGCTCTTATGTTCTCACTACTGTTATGTGTAAGCCACATCAATTACCACACTTTTCTTCTAAGTTCTGTTTGGTTTTCAAATCTGTCTGGGTTTCATTCATTGTGTCTTCTGGTTTTTATTTGTTCCATTTTTTTCTTTATGTATCTGTAGCTATTTTTGTCTCTCTTCAATAGCTCTATTTTCTGATGCTTAGTGGTCTATACCTGTTGCCTGATCTATCGGCTGATGTTTGCTGACAGCAGGTTATGAGATTATTCTATGAGACTACTTTTTTTTTTTAAGACAGTAACTTACTCTGTCACCCAAGCTCAAGCTCCCAGGCTCAGGTGGTCCTCTTGTCTCAGCCTCCCAAGTAGCTGTGACTACATGTGTGCACCACCACACCCAGCTAATTGTATTTTTTGTAGAGACAGGGTCTCACCTTGTTGCCCAGGTGTCAAACCCCTGAGCTCAAGGAATCCACCTGCTTTGGCCTCCCAAAGTGTTGGAATTACAGGCACCAGCCACCATGCCCAGAAGAGACTACTCTTGCAGAACTTACAATTCTAAAATTGTAAGACTCAGTTCTGACTATAAGTTCAGAATTGATCATTCACCACTTTGGTGGCGAGAATTCTGAGAGAAATGCATTAAACTTGAGTCCTACCAGGTCCATTTTGTGGATGATTCTTCTTGGGCCCCCAGTAGTATCATCCACCCAAAAAGGACTTCTCATTATTTTGTTGACTTGGGGGCTCCCAGACAACTCAGGTAAGGTAAATGCAAATCTCTGACTTTCAGGAAGCTGGTCACATGGTTATGAGAGTTCAGAGACATTTTTTTCCCTTCTACTCAGAGTCCAGTCTCAACAGTCGAAGGCACTCTCTCCATAGGTGAGTAGAGTGTTTCCTTCCTTACAAATCTTTTCTGATTTAACATGAAGGCCTTAATTCCAACTCTCCACCTGGCACAGGCCTCAGAGTCAATGCTCCTGCAGACCTGAAAAGCCCGTTCTACATTTTTCAAATGTGCAATTTTAAATGGCTACAAACCCAATCTCCCTGGTACTTGTCGCGACACTGAGATGCCTCTCATCATTCCATTCGCGGACCACACTTGTTTTCAATTCCTGCTTGTTTTCCCTCCAGGGGATCTTCCTTATTTCTTGTGAGTTCAGCTATGCATTTGAAAAATGTACGTTATTTGTTCAGCACTTGTAGGAGAATTTTTGTTTTGTTTTGTTTTGTTTTGTTTTTGTTTTTGTTTTTGTTTTTGTTTTTGAGACGGAGTCTTGCTCTGTCGCCAGGCTGGAGCACAGTGGCGCAGTCTTGGCTCACTGCAACCTCCGCCTCCTGGGTTCAAGCGATTCTCCTGCCTCAGCCTCCCGAGTAGCTGGGACTCCAGGCGCATGCCAAACGCCCGGCTAATTTTTGTATTTTTAGTAGAGACGGGGTTTCACCATGTTGGCCAGGATGGTCTGGACCACTTGACCTCGCGATCCACCTGCCTCAGCCTCCCAAAGTGCTGGGATTACAGGCGTGAGCCACCGTGCCCGCCCTGTAGGAGTTTTTTTAGTTTATTTAATCTGCCATATTGTAGGAAATGAAGACTTAATCCCCAGATATGAGTGGTCAAAAATCCTAATTTGATTACCTCCTATTACCTGGGCATGAAAATGAAGCTCTTCAGCCTTGCCTTTAGAAAACAGTCTGGTTCATACCTGTGTTCCAGCTCCATTTCCATCTCTCTCTTCTGTACATGCTATGTTCTAGTCACACAGACAACTCACTGTTCTAGAAATTTTCATACACCTGCAATTGTCAAACTTAGGCTATGCCATGCCCTTCTCCCTAAGGGTGTTTTTTTCCCCCTTTCACAGACTTTTATTCTCTGGCCAAAGCAAACTTCAAATATTAACTCGTCTGTAAAACCCACTCTGACTTTCCAAAACACAATTAAGTCCTGTCCTATGCTCCCATTGCATTTGAACATTCCTTGCTTGCGATCGTTAACACATTGCAGTCTTTGTTTTTATGTTTCGACTAGATTCGGATCTTCTAGAGGGCCAGCACAGGGTTTTAACAACCATTTCCAACCCTTAGCACAATCCCTGGCACATAGTGGATACTCATTAATGCTATTGTAATTTTCTTGAATTGTGAAACTACTTGATTCTTGCCCAGAGAAGTACAGTTTGAAATTAGACCTCTTTGGGTGTCATAAACAATCTTATTATTCAAAATCTCCACATAGCCACTAATTGTCAGAGGGGCTAGGTGAGTCACAACACATGGAAAACAGATTCAAAACAGTCCATCTAGGATTTATGTATTTATTTATTTTTGGAGACAGTCTTGCTGTGTTGCCCACCCAGCCTGGAGTGCAGAGGTGTGACCTCAGCTCACTACAACCTCCGCCTCCCGTGTTCAAGTGATTCTCTTGACTCAACCTCCTGAGTAGCTGGGATTACAGGCATAGGCCATGAAGCTCAGCTGATTTCTATATTTTTAGCACAGACAGGGTTTCATGTGTTGGCCAGACTGGTCTCCACTCCTGACTTCAAGTGATCCACCTGCCTTGGTCTCCCAAAGTTCTAGGATTACAGGCATGAGCCACCATGCCCAGCCCATCTATAATTTTGGTTACGTGTTAATCCTGATTCGTGACTAAGCTCTGCTACTATATCTAACTGAGTAGGTATTTGTAATCTAAGGCAGACAACACCACCAAAACACCACCAGGCTGCCTTACTCATTGTTGTAGCCCATGGTATAGTGACTGGCATGGACACAAGCGTGACCATCACTCTACCTCCAGACACAGCGTTGGAATCTGTCTTACCCTTGTGTGTACCTGGCACACTGAACACACTCGGTAAGTGTATTAGTCTGTTTTCACACTGCTGATAAAGACACACCTGAGACTGGGAAGAAAAAGAGATTTAGTTGGACTTACAGTTCCACATAGCTGGGGAGGCCTCAGAATGATAGTGGGAGGCAAAAGGCACTTCTTACATGGCAGCAGCAAGAGAAAACTGAGGACGAAGCAAAAGCAGAAACCCCTGATAAACCCATCAGATCTCATGAGATTTATTAACTATAATGAGAATAGCAAGGGAAAGATCAGCCCTCATAATTCCATTCCCCTAAGGCCCTCCCACAACATGTGGGACTTCGGGGAGATACAATTCAAGTTGAGATTTGGATGGGGACACAGCCAAACCATATCAGTGAGTGTTGACTACACAAATGAATGAATGATTGAATAAACTTAACTAAGTGGAAACTGAATGCATGACAAAATTCCAGATCTATAGTTATGAAGAGAGGAAAACCAAAAGGCTATCATTTTGGATAAAGAGGAAAAAATAAGTTTTCATAAATTGTTTTGGGTTTTGCTTCATCATTCATGCTAGTCCTATTTGTTTGCTCCATCCATCCATCCATCCATCCATCCATCCATTTACTCATCCACGTCTGTTTACTCATCCATCGAGCATTCATCCACTCAAGAAACCCCCCAAGCACCTAATGTGAGCCAAGCACTCTCTGCTTTGGGTCTGGAGACTTTAGGCTGGTGTTAAGAAAAACTTCCGGGCTGGGTGGGGTGGCTCACTCCTGTAATTCCAGCACTTTGGGAGGCAGAGGCAGGAAGATCACCTGAGGTCAGAAGTTCAAGACTGGCCTGGCCAACAGTCTTGGCCTCTACTAAAAATACAACAATTAGGCATGGTGGCAGATGCCTGTAATCCCAGCTACTTGGGAGGCTGAGGCAGGAGAATTGCTTGAACCTGGGAAGTGGAGGTCGCAGTGAGCAGAGATTGTGCCATTGCACTCCAGCGTGGGTGACAAGAATGAAACTCTATCTCAAAACAAAGAAAAGAAAACTTCCTAATTCTCTATCTGTAAGATATTATCATTGGTGTGCTAGAAGCTATTTCTCAAAACTTTCATTCTGTGATCCATCCATTCATTTGTTCATTTATTTATTCAGCAAATATGTTTGAGCACACCCTTTCTGCCAGACCCTGTGTGAGGCACCAGGAATTCATTCTTTCTTTATGGACTCATTCATTTAATCAGCAATTCTTAAGCACCCAAATAGTGCCAGGTGTAAATGAGGTCTCCAGTTTTAAAGAACTTAAGTAATAATAGGAGTAGGGTTCAGGCAGTAGACAAGTAAACAAACAAATAAATAAATTTATATAATGATAGGGCCAAAAATAATAATTAAATATGTGGTACAGAGATACGGTCTCTGCCCTCAGAAAGCAGAAATTTCTAAGCAAACATGGCTATCACCAGATTATCTGAGCAACTGCTGCCTACCTGGGTTCTTTTGACATAGATGTGTGACCTGGCCTGGGGGAGAGAAGGGGGGTCTTGGAGAGAATGGAGCCAGAAGGCCATGGAGGCCTCTTTAGACCTGCACCTCATGTCAGTGGGACAGAGCTCCTTGCCCTATGGCCCCCGCTCACCCGCCTGAGCTCTCTTCTGGGAGGGCAAATATCTGCCTTCAAGCCACTCGGATGAAACCCCCACCATTCCCCCTTGGTTGGAACTTTGACTCCTTGGTGACCTGGTTTTGACCTAGTGACCTGGAGGTGAATGACTCCATATCTCATTACTAATTCTCCACAGCCATCACTTCTTCCTGCCAGCCACAGCAGGAATGTTTGACAAGGATGGGGACAGAAGTCCAGCCAAGGGCCCTGAACCCATCAGCCGTGGCGCCCACCCCAGCTTCAACCCCTACCATCTGGCCTCCTGCCATTCCTCCCATCCTTGGCCTGACTGAACAGGTTTTGAAAGAGGCCAAGGTCACCCTGGGGCCAATCTCCACAGATGGATTCAGCCTGAGACTCAGCTGTGGTCTGGCTCGGACATGAATGTTTAGGACTGACACGTGCTCCTCCCTCATGGTAGAGGTAAGCCTGGTGAAGTCTGGACCTCCCCCCAGGTGGGATCTGACCAGATCCAGAAACTATAAACTCCCCACGTTAGCCTGACTTGTCCCTCTCCACTCCATTTCCTTCTGCACCCCAATTTTTTGGCTTCCCAGTTCTGCTAGTGTTTTGAGTACTCTCGCCCTTCAAGAGACCATCCTCACCTCTCTGAGGTTAGTGTTCAGGGCAGGTGACCTCCAGCCAGGAACCTAGACAAATACTGATAAGAAAAAGTCATTGAACGACGTTGCAGCAGCTCAGTCCTCTGCCCCTTCCTTCCCAGGCAGGAGAGTTCAGAAGGCACCAGTCCCAGCAGTTCATTGGGCTGAGGCCCATCACCTTCAGGGGTTGCCCAAGTCCTGGAGGAGCACTGGCCTTTCTGAGCTCGGGCTTTTCGCGTGAAGCGGGCTGGGCTGTTGGAGGTTTATGGAAAAGTGCTCAGGGTGGTGGATCTCCTAATTATTGCTTTAGTGAGCACAATTGCTGTGTGCCTTATGTTTCCATTATACAAGCTGGCATAAAATACATTCTCTATTTGTAGGGGCTTGTGGTATAGGGAAGTGCTTCATCTTTTTTTTTTTTTTTTTTTTGAGACAGAGTCTTGCTCTGTCACCAGGCGCCAGGCTAGAGGTCAGTGGCGTGATCTCAGCTCACTGCAGCTTCCGCCTCCCAGGTTCAAGCAATTCTCCTGCCTCTGCCTCCCGGGTAACTGGGACCACAGGCGCATGCCACCATGCCCAGCTAATTTTTTTGTATTTTTAGCAGAGACGGGGTTTCACCATGTTGGCCAGGATGGTCTCGATCTCTTGACCTCATGATCCGCCCGCCTCGGCCTCCCAAAGTGCTGGGATTACAGGCTTGAGCCACTGCGCCCGGCCGAAAGTGCTTCATCTTTTCTTACAAGTATAGCCTTCACCATTGCACTTTCAGTATATTTTTGTAAGAGCGTGCATTGCATTACACTAAAATATTCTCTTCATGCAACTACTTCCTCCAGTAGAGTGCAAATTCCTCAAAGAAAAGAGTCCTTTCTTATTTATTTTTGTTTCTTCACTGGTGGCTGAGTAAAGTAAATGATGAAAACAGTATCTATATAGATAGCCCATACAGAGTGAATTCAAATTTTATTCCATGCCTCTTTGGATTTATCTTAGAGTTTATGTTCAACAGATGGTCATATTTAATAAGTCAGACACACAAAAAATCAGATATAAAATTTAAAATCAAACTTATTGAAAAGACAAATTAGGGAATGATATTCTGGTTAACAATAGACTCACTTAAAGTGATGAGCTTTAAAATAACCCATAATTCAGTTCACACAAAATTAGCATGCTTCCAGTCTTTAACTAGAATGCTCAAGTTACGTCAGAGGAAAAATAAGTGTCATCAAAATTCAGTTGGCAATGTGTTTCTTGTGATCACGAAGCAGTCTTGGATCTAACATGCCTTTGGACTGTGAGTCTCCCGGGAGCTCATGAGCTACCATCCTTGAATACATCCTTAAATTCATCAAGTTGAGACAGTCAGAAAGCCATGCGGGGACACTTTGCTGTTTATCACACAGCCAGTATTGGAGCATGGAATTTACAAGGAAACTTTTCCCAAACTTTGTCCCGGTACCATTTTCCTTACTTTCATTCCCAGCTATGCCCAAAATTCTTGCTATTCCTAGAGAGAGAACAAAAAGCCACAGTGGGAAATAAAAGATTTGGCATTGACATCTCAGTCTGTGACTTCCAGGCCTCCAAATAAGGCTTTCTCTCCTCTCTTCTCATTCTTTACTAGCCTTGAGTCACAAAATTCAGCTAAACATGCCACATCAGTCTCTGCAGCTTGTCTTCACACTCAGCATCCGGTCAAGGTCGTTTTACACGACGTCACCTTCTCTGTGACCTTGAGCAGGTCACTGTGCTTCCCCCTTTCCGCCTTACTCTCTTCATCTTTAAATGGAGTGCAAATGACCAGATGGTTTCAGATTTCCCCTCCAGTTTGGAGTGTGTTTGTTCATCACAGGATTCCTGGTTCTTAGCACACTCCCTGGCGCAGAGGGAGAGCTTAGTAAGTATCTGTTAACTTCATGAATAAATCCAGTGATCGAATGAATCCATCCATCCCATGGTGCTGGAGAAGGAGCAGGGGCTGAGCTTTAAGTGCTACTGTGTCGTAGCTTGCTGGGTGGACTTAGTAAGCTGCTTCCCCTCTCTAAGGCCAGAGAGAGAATGAGCTTAACACAAGGTCATACAGCTAGTAAGAGCAGAGCTAGGACGAAAACACTGGTCATCTGACTCTCTTTTACCAAGATGCCCTGCTCCAAAAGGTCTTTTTTAAATTGGGAGAGGGCATTGAGGACCTGTTGATATCATTTTCTGTCTAGACTCTGGATTTCGAGCAACAACCACAAACTTGAGAAGCAACATACACTTGCAAAAAAGAAGGCCTCCCGGGGACCCTAACCAACACTTTATCCTTCACTGCCAATTTGAGATAAGCAGCCACCAAGTAGGCTGAGTGACGTGGACGTATCCCACAGCCCTGCTCAGCAAGGGCTTGCTGCTTTCTCCTAGAGGCAGCTCACGTCTGGGCTGGTGGCAAACACGTCTGCTTCTGTTGCCTCCTAGGTATGGGTGGGCGCCTGATATTAGAAACAAACCCGAGAGCATCTCTGTTCTGGAAACCAGGACAGAGATGGCTCTGGCTCTGGTGGCTAGCTATGTGACTGAGATGGCCTGAGCTGGCCCAGGGATGCCCCAGTGGGTCCTGGTACCCGCTGTAAGCTCACCTCTACTCAGCTTCCCCCACTCCCAGCAGGAGAGATCATCTTCACTTTCTCCTTCCCCGGCACTGTGACTCAGGGATGGGCTTGGAACCAGACCCCAATATATGGTTTCCAGCAGACAGTTCTTGCTGTCAGAGGGACTGTGAAAGGTCCGGCTTTTGCATCCCAGCTTTGCCACTTGCTAACTCTGTGACTTTGGGCTGTTTCATTCTCTCTGTGCTTTGATTTACTCATCTGTAAAGTGAGCACAATAACAGCTACCTCATGGGATGGTTGTGAGGATTAAGTGTGTGATATTTCTGAAACACCTAATACAATGCCTGAAATACAAGAAACGCTGATAAGTACCAGTAGTTCCTTGGAGTCCTGAGATACTTCCCAGGAGTTTAAGAACCAAAGCAGCTGGGAAGGAGAGGAAAAGTGAGTAGGATTTTTGGGTCTTGGCTTTAACTCCGGCAAATGCCCTCTTGTATATGTTTGACCCACCTCTAAGAAAAGTCTGAAACCTCTGCTTCTAGTCCAAACCCTTCACATGGCAGATGGAGAATCTGAGGCTTGGATCCTTGGAAATGTCAATGTTGCTTGGCTAGTCCAAGATGGTCCTGGGACAATATCCTGTGCTAAAGGCACAAGTTCTGCCATGACACCAACTAGCTTTGTCATCGTGAGCTGGTCACTTCACCTCTTCGTGCCTCGATTTCTTCATCTTTAAAATGAGAGATAACAACAGTGCCTACTTTTAAGTGTTTTTGTAAGGTGTGAGCAAATACATGTGTGTGTGTGTAACATATAGTTATATTTATTACACACACACACACACACACACACACACACACATACGTACACGTGCTGAGAGCTGGTCATGGTGGGTCATGACTGTAATACTAATTTTTTGTGACGCCAAGGCAGGAAGATCACTTGGGCCCAGGAATTCAAGACCAGTCTGAACAACCTAAGGGAACTCTATCTCTACAAAAATTGTGAAAAATTAGCCAGACATGGTGGTGCACACCTGTAGTCTCAGCTACTCAGGAGGCTGAGGTGGGAGGATTGTTTGAGGCCAGGAGTTGGAGGCTGTAGTGAACTATGATTGTGCCACTGCCCTCCAGCCCGGGCAATAGAGTAAGACTCTGTCTCAATCAATCACTCAGTAAAAAGAGATTAGAATGGCGTCTGGCTTATAGTGCTTCTTAAGCATTAGCGAGTATTACTAGAAAACTTGACCCCACTTCACCCTCTAATCAAATTTAAACTTGAGTAGGACATTGACTTTTAATATGAGAGAAACTGTTGTTTTCTCTCATTTTACAGATGAAGAAATTGAGGGCTGAAGAGGTTAAGCCAGGAAGCTTCATGAAGTAAGAATAGCATCAGCAGCCCGTGGTCCCATTTGTCCCCTCCAGTCCTGAAGCGTCCCAGCTTGGGCCAGGCACCCTTGCTAGGACGGTGAGTGGTGAAGATATTTAGTTAGATGAAGGGGGAAAGCCCATGGAGGCTGAAAAAGGAGAGGCTGGAGAGAAGAGAGGATTTCATCTAAGCCATTTCTTCCCCAACAGCTATCGTTTGCGACAGACTTGTGCAGCTGGGCTTGTGGGGCCGCTCGGGCGCCATTTTGACCACTAGAGGTCAGTGGATGTTTACTCTCCTCAAAGTGTGGGTCTCCAGGAAAGGCAAGGTCACGTAGATGAGCCATAGGGCCTCTCCTCCCCTCCCCACCACAACCCCCTTTGTGGATCCGTGTTTGGTTTGATTTTCCGGGAATCTAAGTCATCCACAATTTTCTCGTGTTCCTTCTGGAACCAGGTTAGCCTTTGCAGGGCAAGGCTCTGGGCCAAGGGAGGAGGAGATGATATGTGGCCAGAGATCCCCTTTTCCTCCAAAGCCCACAGGCCCAGATGCTCAGGACTGTCAGTGGCACTCATTTTGTAACAAATGCAGCCTAAGCTCTTCCAGGCCTTCCGCCACAGCGTTACAACATTCATCTTCTCTCCCCGACTCTGCTCACCTCTTCCCACATCATGTATCCATCTGTAGGACTCCGTCCTGTTTTCCAAGGCATGCATCAAACACTATAATTCTCCATTCTGGGACTCCTATGAGACATTGTTCCTCTCCTATATAGTTAAATGTATGTGTTATAGTATGTACATACCACCGCATATGACAATTGTTTCTGTCTTAGCTCATCTGCTAGACTGAGCCCCCTGAGGCCTCGGATTTCGAATTATTCATTTTTTGTGTATTCACAGTTCCTGGCAGAAATGTGATGTTAACAGCTATTTGCTGAATGAACATATTTTTCATTACAGTCAGCTGACTCACTGGCTTAAACTAGTATGTGGGAACCTCTGGGCAGAAAGAGATCTGTATGCCTCCCAGAAGCAATCCAAGCCAGCCTCTGCCTCAAGGCAAGCTGTACCTAGGTTTCCCACACTGCGGGCGTTCGCCGTGGCCATGTCCTCCTCCTCTTCCTTCAGATGTAGTCAGAATTCATTTTCCAGTCTCCAGTCTCCCTTGCCATGAGAGGTCATCATGTGACTAAATCATGGCCAATGGAATGGGAGCAAAGTCATGTATACTTTGTCCCAGCCTAACCCATAGAAACAATACCGTTTCATTCCCAGTCTCTTTCCCGCTTTGAACCTAGAGAAGGTGCTGCCATGAGAGGAAAGGGGCCTGCATCCCTTGATGACAGAAGCAAAGCCTGTCTGGTGACCATGAGCAAGAAATTAACCCTTTGATAGTGGCACAAGCCACAGACTACGGGAAGGCTACAGGAAGGATGGGACCTTGGAGGAATTCAAAGGTCAGGGATTTTTTTTTCCCATTCGCTGTTGCAAAACATATAAATCACAGAACTTTAGAGCAAGAAGGTGTGTATCCAGCCCAAAATTTTAACAGATAAATAAATTGAGGGCTACAGTGATAAGGCAACTCACCCAAGGTCACACAGTTACTTGGTAGCATAAAGAAGACTAGAATGTCAGTTTTCTTCCCTTTCTATACACCACGCTCTGAAGGCTGCCCCAGAGTGAGCTGGAACAACTCTGAAAGGCCACACCCCTCAGCATTGGTCCCCCTGGTATTTCCTGTTTCTGGAGATGGAATGACCACTGTAAAATGTTAAACAAAGGTGCTAAGTCTCCATATCATAAGAAAAAAAGAATGGTTCTTAGGTTTGGGCCACCAGGATGAAAACTAAGAGTCTAAGATCAAAATATTAAGCCAAGTTCAGCAGGAATTATGACTGAAATACACAAGGAGTTACGGAGAACAGAAGGGAAATCAGCTGAAGGAACAGGGCTTCTGAAAATGTCTTTTGGCTCCATTTGACCCAGCCCCCAGACCAAAGCAGCATAATGACCCAGAGCATTTTGATATTTGTTATAACTGCTTGTGGCATGGGCTGCCATCCTCACAAAGAGAACTACTGGCTATACAACTGATGGGTTCAGACATCGACAATGACAGGGTGGGCAGAAATCCAGGAGCATACGTAGATCACATAACAGAGATCAGAAAGACAAGTCATGATTTACTACAGAGTCCTGTACAGAGCATCCTCGTCAGCATCGAGATAACTGAGGCATTTGGGTTTTTTAAAAGGGGGGATAAGCACTGAGACATCAGGCATCTCGGGTATTTTTCCAAATCATATCTTTTAAGGAAGTCTTCCCTGACTTCCCACTGGTTTCTCTCTGAAAGTTTAGCAACTTAATCTACAGAAATGTTTCCAGTGACAGCATCATCTACCAGTCCCTGTCTGTGCAGGGTGGGAATGAACACATGTTCTTTTCCTGTCTCCACTGACGGTCAGGCAGAGCACACTCAAAATATTCATTTTCATCTCATTCCCAGCTGCAAGTACCCCTTTACATTTTTATGGCACTTTACATTATCTTTTTTTGTTTTGTTTTGTTTTGTTTTGTTTTAGAAATCGAGCCTCGCCTTGTAGCTCAGGCTGGAGTGCAGTGTCGCGATCTCAGCTCACGGCAACCTCCGCCTCCCGGGTTCAAGCTATTCTCCTGCCTCAGCCTCCTGAGTAGTTGGGACTACAGGCACACACCACCAGGTCCGGCTAATTTTTTTTTTTTTTTTTTTTTTTTTTTGAGACAGAGTCTTGTTCCATCGCCAGGCACCAGGCTGGAGTGCAGTGGCACAATCTCAGCTCACTGCAACCTCCGCCTCCCAGGTTCAAGCAATTCTCCTGCCTCAGCCTCCCGAGCATCTGGGACTACAGGCGCATGCCACCACATCCAGCTAATTTTTGTATTTTTAGTAGGGACGGGGTTTCACCTTGTTGGCCAGGATGGTCTCGATCTCTTAACCTCATGATCCACCCACTTCAGCCTCCCAAAGTGCTGGGATTACAGGCGTGAGCCACCGCACCTGGCCTTTTTTTCTATTTTTTAGTAGAGATGTTGGCCAGGAAGGTATCTATCTCCTGACCTTGTGATCCACCCACTTTGGCCTCCCAAAGTGTTGGGATTACAGGCGTGAGCCACAGCGCCCGGCCAACTTTATTATCTTCATTGACCCTCATAACAAGCTCTGTGAGGTGGGTACTGTTATTATCTCATCTTATATATAAGAAAATTGCAGTTCAGAAACGTTAAGTAACTTGTCCAAGGTCATTCTGTTCATAAATGGTAGACCTGGGACCTGAGCCCAAAGGGTCTGCCTACAGAGATGGTGCTCGTATCATAATCTACTACCATCTTTCCAGAAGTGTGTGTACACACCTGTGTATGGGTGGTACACACACAAGTGCAAGCCTTGTGGTGGGAGGACGGGAGTGTAATTTCTTTCTGACCACTCAAACACTTTGAGTGAAAGGTCCACGCCTAAGAGATATTGTATTGCCGTTGTTTACCAACATAATAACCGTTTTTATTAACACTATGTTTATAAAAGACGCACTATTTTTGAAAATTTTTTTATTCCAGAAATGAAGACTGGGGAAGCAATAGGACACACAGGCAATGGGGCTGGGCAGTGGTTGTCCCCATTCATTCGTGCAGCAAATGTCCATTGCATCCCATTCCTGTGCCAAACCTGTGTGGGTGTTACAGGACTCCCTGGACATAAGATCCTGTCTGGGCACTCACCACCATCATGCTTGAGACCCTGCCCTGGCGTCAGTCCTTCCGTGATGCTGACTGGCAGTCTGTCGGGGCAGCCCTCGGGCAGGCCTTCAGATACCTGTCTAGATTATCTCTGTGGTGGATGTAGCCTTTGCCCCAGCATTCAATGGCGACAAGGGAAGAATGTACTTTCATTCTTCCCAAGCTCTCCCTGGGCGTGGTGGATGCTGCTGTCACTAGACGGCTTCTGTAAATAAAGCCTGCTTAATCTCCTTAGCCGGATGGCTGTGTCAGCCGGGTTGGAGCCTGCAGGAAAGCAGTCCATGCTTTAGATTCCCCAAATTGTTAGAGGCCGTGGGTGAGCCACGGCAGATCCCCCCACACAGAAAGGCTTGCATTGGCTTGCCTGCTGATCGGGATGTGCTCTGTGGGGCTTCCTCGCCAACCCACAGAGTCTGAGCAAATTCCCTGGACACCAGGCAACTGGGCAGTTTCCAGTGCTATGGCATCCACATTCTTCAGTCCACTTATACCTGGATGGGGCTGTCCCTTAGAGGAAAATGGGGCCAAATATTTGCAATTAGGCCCCAGAAAAATTCAAGACTTAATGTTACCACCATCTTAGACCTAAGAGTTTACTGTTTAATGTTGATTTATTGCCTGTTTTATCAAGCATCCTGTATTTTCATATATACTGACTATCCTATGTGTATCAGTTAGCTATACCACAATAGTGCTGTGAAAACAGCACCCCCCCGACACGCCCCCAGCATTCAACAGCATACAACTATAAGCATTTCCTGCTAGCTCAGGTATCAATCAGTGGGCCATCTGGGGGTTGGCTCACCCAGGGTAAGCTCAGCTAGGCTTGGCTGCAAGCTGTACATTGATTTCTGCTTCTGCCCCATGTCTCATCCTGCTGGGGCCACTGGCATCCCAGGAAAAATTCATCTCAGAGCAAAGGATGGGTGCATAAGAGGGCAAGACCAGCCGTCTGAGCATATTGAAAGCTTTGCTCTTGTCCTGTCCTACTGTTGTCCAAAGAAAGTCCTATGCCACACCCAAAGCCCAGGGCAGGGCAGTACACGCTGCCCACCAGTAGGCCACGGCAAAGGTGTTTGTGTACATCACTGTGGGAGAGTGAAGAACAGGCGCCAAGGATCACCCAGCCACCATGTAAAGCCAGAGGAAGATGCCCCAGCTACTCTTAAGACTTTCAAAATAGGCTTCCAGTTAATTAAAAAGATGTCATGATATTCTTTTCAAAATTCTTCCAAATTCCTTTCATTTCAAATGCAAATAAACTTGGCTGTGCAATATTTTCGGAGAACAGTAGGGAGAAGATGGCACACACTGCAAAATCAAAAAGGCTGGGTCACCCAGCTTCGAAGGCAAAGCAGGGCATGGGGATGGAAAGCTGTGTTTTAGTCGTGCTACGAAGGCAAGTCTTTGCGACTAAGCTCAAGCTCAGTTCTTTTTCTTTCTTTTTTTTAATTGTGCTTTGGGCTCTGGGGTACGTGTGCACCTCCTGCATGCAGGATTGTTGCATAGGTACATACATGCCATGGTGATTTGTTGTCTCCACACCCCCAACCCCCGCATTCCCCCACCCACCCCCACATTGCCTACATCAGGCATTTCTCCCAGTGTTGTCCCTCCCCATCCTTCCCTCCCCGCCCCGCCCCATGCTGTCCCTCCCCTCCCCTTCCCTCTACCCTGGTCTCATCTTGAGTAAGTATCAGCAAAGTTAGGACAGGTTGCTAGCTCCCTTCTTCCCACCCCATGACCCACCTTCACCTATAAGATTATTTGGTGACTTTTCAAGTCACTTGGTATCAAGAAGTAAAGCAGTTTGCACTCTTTCCTTGCATGGTACTGTTATTAAAAGTTTAATATCCTACCTAATTTTTTGTTATTTGTAGAGATGGGGTCTCCTTATGTTACCCACGCTGGTCTTAAACTTCTGGACTCAAATGATGCTCCCGCCTCCACCTCCCAAAGTGCTGGGATGACAGGTGTGAGCCACTGCACCCTGCCTCCTCCTCCCTCTTGAAAGCACTTTCACCTGCTGTTGTACCACAGGGCATCCTTGACTCCAGGCCTTCCTACTTCCCCTTGCTCACTCTGTCACAAGGAAGGTGGAGGGAGCGGTGCATTTGGTGAGGATGGGAGAAAAAGAGACAGCCATTTCTTCTCTTTTTCTCTCAGAAGCCATCTGGCCACACAAGTGTGCTTTCTGTCCTGCTTCTCCATGCCCGCAGTTTTATAAGAGGCGTGACCCACGGGGAAGGCAGCGTAGCTCAGTGCTGCCATGACTAACATACCATTCCGTGTTCCATCTTAGCACTCCTGCCCAGAGACCTAAGCCGTATTCTCCAGTTCATCAATGATAGAAGTAATCGTTTTTGCCCCTGCCTTCCTCCTCTGTCTTACTTCTCTGACGGATCTGAATCAGGGTAGGAAAGAGGACTGTTACTGACTGGGCCTTCTCAGAGACCTTACATCGATGTACCCACCATCCCTCCCAGGGAACACAAGTCTCTAGGCCTCCCAGTGATGGCCTGGACACCTATGACCTCTAGGTCACTGCCACACCTCCCCTTAAACTTCCTATCTCTTTTCTTGTAGTCCTTGCTGGAAGGTCTGACCCTTACTTTGATTCATTTATTTAACTATTAGGATTGGGAAGATTCCTTTTCTCGAAGGGTTTACCATTTTATGAGAGTACAATCACAAGAAAGAAGCATATTTAAAAAAAAAAAAGATAATTTCAGACAGTGGTAAATACTATGAACGTAAAATGAGGCAATGTAATGGAGAATATCTGTGGGAAATTTTAGATTCGGTGGTCAGGAAATGGTATTTCAAAGGATGCGTAAGTGACAGGAAGGAAGCCGCCATGTAAGCATCTGGAGGAAAGACATTCTGGGCAGGGGGAATAGCATCTGCAAAGGCTCAGAGGCAGGAAGGAGCTTGATATGTTTGAGAAACAGGAAAAAAGAGATGTTCTGGCTGAAGCACCGTGAAAGGAATGAGCATGACACGGGGTGGAGTGAGAGAGGCTGGCAGGAAACAGATCACATGGGCCTAGTGGGCTGTGGTGAAGAGCGAGGCGTTTTGGTTGAAGTGCAAGAAGAAGCCATTGTTCACTTTCTTGACTAGAAGCTCCTGGAACTTTGGTGTTCTCTACCCTACACTATATTCCATCTACTTTGAACCCTCTTTGCCACATATCAAGAAGAACCCTGGGTTTTTCCTGTGATAATTACGGTTCCCATGACAAGTCATCACTCTTGTCAAGTTTGTTTTTGTTTTGTTTTGATTTTTTTAAAATACAATAAAGGGTCCATGTTTAACCCAAAGAAGTGAGTCACTAACAGTAAAATATCAGGCAATTCTGAGGAAAAACCTTGGGGATCCCTTCAGGTCTCCAGACTAGGCAACGCCCTGCTTGATGTGTGCATAATTCTAGATTCAGGGACAAGTATAGTAAAAATGGCAGAGAAGAGTAAAAAGAAGTACCGATTATCTCAGCAAAGAACCCAAAACATTGGAAGTGCGTCTCCCAAAGAGATAAAGAACACATGCCACATTCCTGGGGAAATCCCCTCCTTAACCAGTTGAACATTTTTTAAAGGCAGAACTGAACAGAAAAAGGAGATAAACCTTATTACCTAAGCAGTCTTACGGGGTTTTTGTTCAGAGTAGATATTTTGGAGAATGTGGGTGGGGGAAGATTCTGATGCTCAGCTGAAAAATATCCCATCCAAACTGAAAAACCCCATTTTTTCCACTCTGTCCTGCCAAAACCAAACTCCAGGCTGGTGGGTCCTCAGCTGGGACCAATGGTGGCACTGCAGATGCACAGAGAGAGGTACCCACTAGGAAGCTCTCGAACTCTGAAACCAGCCAGAAATTAACTTCGTGCCAGGCTAACCTGATTGGCTATAGAGCCCTTCAGATTCATCTGGAGGTGATGATGAGGGTTTTGTTTCCAGTAACTGAGTCTCCCAACTAGGAAAAGGCTTCAAAGGTCATAGCCTGCCTATATCATAGGACAATTGGATTTTCTCCTGCTCCTAAAACATCCCAGAATCACAAATTCATAGATCTTTAGAAAACCTCAGTAAGGTGCCCTCTACTCTGCTCTAAGCCTCATACCTTCTGGACTCGCACAGTTTCCAAATAGTTCTTGTGCAGCTGGAGTCAGAAGGTTTCAGTATTATTTGGAGCACTTCTTCCTTTGATCTGTGTGCCATGCTATCAGGAGCAGAAATCAGAAAGAAGCATTCTGCTTTGCTACTCAGCCAAATGAGGAACCACAAAATCCCCTGGAAGGTCCCCCTGTCTTGAAGTGCCATGGGGACAACTTGGCTGAGAAGCCCAGCAGAGGAAGCTGGGAGCCTCTTCTTCTCTCCTTCGAGATATCTATCTACAAATTGCAGTCTGAAACCTGCCATATAGAGATAGTGAGAGCTATAGACCTGGATAAGCCAGGTACCAGTGCAATCAAAAGTGAACAAAACTGTTACAAAAAGCAAATGAGGCAGGCAGGGAAGAAAGAATGTCCCACGCTTGTTTGAGTTTAGTTCCTGTCTGAGCATGAGGCAGGATGGGGTTTCTGAAATGTCCCCCTCTCCTCCCGCCTTCTGAGTGCAATTCCTTTCAACCCAACCAACTTCTATTAAATGTCTGCACTGTGCCAAGCTGACTCTGACGTGGTCCCAAGCCTTGGAGAGCTCACGACGAGGTGGAAGAATCAGCTAGCAAGAACAGGGCTTAGCAAACTAGGGTCCACTGGCCCAATCCAGCCTGCTGCCTGTGTTTGCATGGCCCGTAAGCTAAAAATGATTTTCACTTTTTACTTTTTTCTTAAATCAAAAGAGGAAGTGTATGTTGTGGCATGTGAAAATTACCTGAAAGTAAAATTTAAATGTCCCACCCCTGTGTTTCCTCATTGTCCATGACTGCTTTTGCTCTAAGTGGCTGAGTTGGTGCAACCAAGACCATAATGCCTTGCAAAGCCTAAAACGTTTACTATGTAGCTGTTGACAGAAAAAGTCTTCTGACTTCTGAGCTAGAATTATGTCCCCAGCGGCTTTTGCACAAAAGATAATACTGTAAGGTCATTTCCAAAGTTAAGAAAAACTCAGTGTTACCCAAGCATTCTTGTGTATACTATTATGTATAACAAATGACTTAATAACCTGGCTTAATTGCCTCTCTGTTATGTAGATTAGGTGTGGGCTGGTACAGTACAGCAAAAGGTACTGGAGATGATAAGGGTCATGGGTGATACTCAAATGCGGACTGCCCAGGTTCAAATCAACGCCCCACCACTAATGAGAGTATGACCTTAGGCAACTTGCTTCACTTCACTCTGCCTCAGCTTCATGATCTATAAGTTGGACATAATAAACCATCTACCTAATATAGTTTTCCTAAAGATTATTTCCTTAAAAAGTATAAAACATCTAGAACAGTGCCTGTCACACAGGAAGTATTAGTCATTATTATTATGAGAAATGGCACAACTTTTGTTTCTTTAAAGCTTACCGTACTTGGACACCATTGTTTAGTTATTAGTGATGTTGTCTAATATTTACTGTGCTTTTCTGATGAGGCTGGTTTGCTTGTTTGTTTTAAAACAATCCCTGGCAATTAGAGAAAGGAAACTTAACTAGTTGCAAAACCAAGGGGAAACCTCTCCAGGGAAAATCCATAACAAATTCAAGACATAATTCATTTTCTACAATGTAGGCCATAAAGGGACCAGTTAAGAGCCAACCCAACAAGATAAGCTGGAAGCGTTTTTCTCTCTAGCATTAAAGAAGTCTCTTTATGGCTCTGAATACAGAGCAGAGAATTCAAAAAGTTAAAGGGAGAAATTTAAACAACAACTACACATTAACTCTTATAAAGAACCACAATAGAATAAAAAAGCTAATGATTGGCTACTCAAAATAAATGCAGACCCCTCTGGTAGGTGAAAATGTCATTCAGAACTGTTTAATAACTTTCAAGTTAAGTGCCAAAATACTTAACACTTTCCCATGTATTATATTATTTTGAACTCGGATCTAATTTTGAACAAGTAGAAATTAGAGAGTAATTTAAATGGGTGCTGTGAACTTCATAAAGAACAACATTTTTGTAGAAGATGCACTGAAGAGCAGACCCCAAACTGTATGGCTATTTTTTAAAGTTATGTTTACCCACAGGAAAAACTTGAGGCCTCTAGACTCTGTGGGCAGACATCAGCATTCTTTGAGGGTGCCCTAAGTGCACAAAGACCACTAGGAAGAGTTCATCAGCTTCTGTGAGGCTTGCTCTGTGATCTCCAACCTTTGAGAGACAGTATCATTAAGTGACGAAGGGGGTGGTGACCCTGGTTAAGAAGTTACGACCACCACCTCTCACCATCTAGCTGTGTGACCTTCAATAAACCATTTGCTTCTCTGACCTCAGCATGCTCATCTAAAACAAGTGGGGAAGCTGACTGGCTGAACTTTGGGTTTCCTATAAATTTTCAGATACCATGACCTTTAAGTTGCAAACTAGCAATATGACTTTTGTCATCTCTGCTGCTGTATTTGGTCAACTCTTGAGGGCCTACAGCAGAGGCAGGTGGAAGGAAAAGGAATGGGTAAAATGAGTAAGGCAACTTACAGATATTCTAAACCTTTATTTTCTCCTGTTAGAGAAACTCCTAAGAAGCAAAGAGGATTGCATTCGGTTTGACCTTTCTTCCTTCTAATAAACATCTGTCATGGCCAAACTGAAACGTGCCATGGTCCATGCCCTTAATGCGCTCACAGTGAGATGGAAGAATTGTCTATAATTGTGTCCATGGCAAGTTTCTGTACTAATTGTGCAATGGCCAGGCAAGAGCCAGGGAAACCTGGGTAAGCCTTGAAGCAGATCCCTTTAGTTGCAAAAAGTAAAGCATTGATCATTTCTTTTGAACACAACTTGGCATGCCCCGTTTCTTTTCATCCTCATCTCTCCTGACTTCCCCGCTCACCTTCTTAACTGTCGTCAAGCAAATCCACTACTCTGCTTTGCCTTAAAGTTCAGGCTATTTTCTTATGCATTAGATATGATACCTGGGTAACGGAAAGGCACGTCAGACCTCCAAAGGCAAATGTTTATTTTGTGAATGAGTTAAAACTGGCAAGTTTTAACTGGAAAGAGCTACAAGCAGTTGACCTCAGTACTGTTCAATGATATGCGGAGGGAGAAGGACACAGGTGAGGGAATGTGAAAGATTTTCAGGTCTTAGAGGCCCTGAGGAAGCAGAAGAAACGTGGAGGTTGGGAGCGGCAAGCTCTGTAAGACCTGAGCGTTCTGATGCGGTCTGGGAGGTCAGTGCAATGGGCAGCACTGGGAAAGGAATGGTAAGCAAAAGAAGCAAAGCCACTGTCAAAGTTTCAAGCAATTAAATAAAATCGAGCTGCCTTGAGCAGGTACAGATGGACAAATCTGTGTCTGGCCTGGACCTGGGGCCGTCCGCACACAAGTATTTGCACACAGACTAGGTGGCTATTTGTAGGACAGTAAAGAATCCCTGAGGGGAAGCGTTCCCTCTGGAAAGGTTGAAGAGAGGCTTACTGCTGGAGCTACTGTCTTTGAAGGAGTACTGTGTCTCCACCATGAAAACATCTTTACGCCCCACAAAGGCAGGGATTTAAAAATGTTTATTTGGTTTTTTTCTGAGATGGAGTTTTGCTTTTGTCGCCCAGGCTGAAGTGCAGCAACACGATGTCGGCTCATTGCAAACTCTGCCTCCTGGGTTTAAGTGATTTGCTTGCCTCAGCCTCCAGAGTAGCTTAAATTACAGGTGCCTGCCACCATACGAGGCTACGTTTTTTTGTATTTTTAGTAGCAATGGGATTTCACCATGTTGGCCAGGCTGGTCTCAAACTCCTGACCATAGGTGATCCACCTGCCTCGGCCTCCCAGAGTGTAGGGATTACAGGCGTGAGGCACCGCACCCAGCCTAAAATATGTTTAAATCGATGTGTTCATTGATAGAACCCAAGTGCTCAGAACAGTGCCTGGTATATAGTAGGTGCGAATATAGTAAATTTTGTTGAATAAACGAATTATACTAATTCTCAGGAAACCATCACTTTGAATTTGTCTGAGTCTTGCCAAAAACCGAAGGGACATAGAAGAGAGAGAGTTGCAGGCAGATCCTGCCTCTTCTCATAGATTAGTGCCCTGAGTGGTCGGTTCTTCAGGAGACAGAGGTCTGGGGAATTATTGCAGAAAAAAATTATCTATGGGGCGTGGAGGAAGTAAAACAGAGCAAAAGCAAAGCTGAACTGCAATATAATTATGACAGCCTCAGATGACGTCAAGAGGAGCTCTGGGACCAAAACGGCTTCTAAGAGTTGTCCCATCCTGAGGGAAGTGGAGAAGACCTCTACATACCCCCATCCACCTGTCAATGGATGTGGAGCGTGTGACCCTGGGTTAGATGGTTCTTTTTAGCAGAGGGCAATTCCTAGAGATGGACTCAGGTGGGAGTTACCAGCCACCTACACTTCCAGCAGCTGGAGGAATGAATGCTTCATCCTGAAGGTAGATTCTGGGCAGTACATCATAACATTCATCACAGTTGAGATTTTTTCTGTGAGTTTGGGAGTGAGGAGGAGAATTACATCATTTGTGTACCCCACACTGGAGGTACATCTTTGTTTCATCTTTGTTCTTGGTAGCAGTTCATAGAAACCAATTCTGGCTCCCTTAAGCTACTTACGAAATAAGAGAGAGATCATAAATGGGTAAGAAGCTGCAGAACTAGACATGGACATGGAAGAGGAATCAGAACTGGCATCAGAGTAGCTTCTGGATCACCTTTTGCCATGGCGCTGTGAATGAATGTACCCCACTCTTCTGTTTTGTTTTGTTATTGTTAAAGCTTTCACTTCAAGATCTTAAGTGTCAGCATAGATCATCTAATTGGCTTAGCTTAGTTCACGTACCCACATTAGCTAGAGGTGAACATGGAATGGTCCCATTAAAATTGCACAGTGGGGGCAGGCAGAATGTATACTGAAATATACACACATATTACGTATACACAAACTCAAAAAGTGCCCAGTAACTAGCTAGAAGGATTAATTCCTTCTCCCCCACCTAGGCAAAAAAGTATGAACAATTGACTGAAACATTACTGTTGCAGAGAGGGTGGGAAATACCTCATGAAGAGTCACATCACATTTCCAGGTCGCCAAAGAGGATGGCGTTTTAAAATGAGCAAGATGCAATTCTGATAATCTAAACAGGATTCTTTTTTGAAGGGAAGAATAAGAGCAATGTCCTCATTTTCCAGAGAACAAAATAGCAAAGCTTGTTTTCAAGAGTAAACAAATTAAAATCAGACCTTTCTGCAATTTGCTGCTACTTTTTTCCCTTTGCCTTTGTTTGCTTGTTTCCTTTTATACCTAGTCCTGTAGATCCTTTGCCTTTTTAAGTGGATTATCCATGGAAGGAAAGACTAAGCAAGGCAATGAAAAGGAGACAGAGTTTCTATTCGTTGCTCATAAGTGCTAGGTAGGCCAAGGCTCACAGTGGGTAGTCTTCAGATCACTTCTACAGTGTCCTAAGTTGTATTTTATGCTGCTCTTTCCCCAGGAAACCGGGAGACGTCATCACTGAGACTAGCACAGTATCAAACAATGAGTAGCCACTCAATATGTGTTGGAAAAGACTAAGGAACAGAGAAAAAGAGGAAAGGAGAGAGGAAGAGAGAAAGGGAGACGAGGCAAGGAAGGTTGCCATTTGACTCATAGGCTTTTAGATTACAGGCGGATAACACATCTTACTCACTTATGACATTTTCTGACTAGCAACCATGTGGCAAGATCTGTAAGGAGACTTGGGGGATGGGAGTCAGGAACTATTGAGAAATCTTCTGATTAGTTGAAGAGTGTGGGTTTTTGTAAGTATAGAGCAGAGCACGTTTTGAGAATCTTTTATTAACTGGTGATTTATTCAAAAACGAATTATTGAAAAGCTAACAGTTTTAAAAGGAAGACATGGAAAAGAAATTCATAAACCATTTCTAATCCAACAATCTTATTTTATAGATGAGAATGCCGAGGACTAGAGAAGTAATGAAAGACTTCTGCTTCTATCCAAACTGGAGTAGCAGGGACCATATTTACCTCCCCACTCACACTAGACAA
>NW_016107502.1:1237873-1238952 GCF_001604975.1 Cebus imitator
AAAAAAAAAAAAAAAAAAAACCAACAAAGTATATATCTATAACTCTATAACTATAGCTGTATTTACATCAATCAATGGTTTTCAGACGTTTGATATCAGGCAGCACAGGACAGTGATCCACAAGATAAGGGAAACAAATAAGTTGACTTTCCCTGGTTCCTGCCTCAAAAGAGTTTTAAGGGTACAGCACAGGGAGGGGAAATCCAAGCAGAAACCAGCAGTCTCTCTAAGTTGAGGAAATGAATCTGGGAATCTGGGAGGGTCAATGTGCTAGATTTCCCAGGGCAGAATATCAGTGCATTAGAGAGGAGAGAACTGCAGAGAGAGTAGCAGAGGTCTGCAGAAGGTTTCCCAAAAGTCTTCAGCTGGGTACCAGTCAGTGAATGTGTGTGAGGAAACTGTCCAGACCAGCTGGAAAGGAGCAGATGATGATCTTGACACTTATACAGGGCTGCAAATATTTCATTATCCCATTCCTACCAGAGTAGAAAACTTTATAATTCCTGGAGCCATGGGAAGAGTACTTACAAAAGTGTTGCCTCAGTAATGGAGAAAAATAGCCCTAAAGTAAAGACTTCCAGGTTGTACCTAATGAAGCTCAAAAGAATGCCCCAAAAGGATCAAATTGTTTCCAAGTAACATAACTTTAGAACAAAGTTTAAAATTATTTTTAGGAATACAAAAATATCTAGTGCCCAATGAGGTCAAATTCTTGATAGCAGCCATCAAGTGAAAAATTACCAGACATTAAAAAAAAAAAAACAAAAAAACAGAAAAGTAACACTCAAAGAAGAAAAGAAATTGATCAATAGAAGGAGATCCAGAAATGGCACAGATGATAGAGTTCACAGATAAGGACAATGAGAGAGTTGTAAACTATACATTCAAGAAGTAAAAGATAGAGCATGTTGACTAGAAATACGAAAAATTTAAAAGGACTCAAATTGAACTTCTAATGATGAAAAATATATGTGTAATAAAAATGCGCTGGGCACGGTGGCTCAAGCCTGTAATCCCAGCACTTTGGGAGGCCGAGGCGGGTGGATCACGAGGTCAAGAGATCGAGACCATCCTGGTCA
>NW_016107502.1:1242132-1243788 GCF_001604975.1 Cebus imitator
AAAAAAAAAAAAGAAAGAAAAGAAAAGAAAAAAGTCCTCAAGTAAAACCCTCTCAACTCACAAGATGGAAAAAAAGGCAAAAAGAGAACAAAGAACAGGTAAGACAGAGAAAAATAATAGTACAAGGATACATCAATAGTCACATTAAATGTAAATGGTCTGAACAGCTATTAAAGGGCAGAGATTGTCTGACTAGCAACCAAACAAGACTCAATTATATGCTGCTTACAAGAATTCTCTCTCTCTCTCTCTCTCTCCCTCCCCAATATATAAATAAATATAGATATAAGAATGAATTAAAAGAAAACCAAAGCAGCTATGTTATTATCAGACCAAGTAGAATTCAGAGCAAAGAATATTACCAGGACATTTATTAATGGCAAAGATATCAATTCCCCAAGACAATCCTAAACAATTACGCACCTAACAACAGAGCTTTAAAATAGATGAAGCAAAAATTTACTAAACTTCAGGAGAAGTAGAGAAATCCACAATTATAGTCTAGGATTTCAACAATTCTTTCTCAATAATGACAGAACAAGGAAACAGATAATCAGTAAGTATACAGAAGAATTGGAAAACTCTATCAACCAACTTGACATACTTGACATTTATAGAACACTCTCCCAAAGATAGCAGAATACAGATTCTTTTCAAGTACACTCAGAACATGTACTAAGATAGGCCAAGTCTTAATAAATTTAAAAGGATTTAAGTTTTACCAAGCACATTCTATATATTCTCTGACCATAATGGAATTGAATTAGAAATCTGGAAGTAAACTCACTCACATATAGTCAGTTGATTTTTGACAAAAATGTCAAGGTAATTTAATAGAGAAAGTAAGTTTTAATGAATGGTTGAGGAAAGCTTAGTTAACTATACATTAAAAAAAAGAAGAAGAAGAAATTCAACCCTTACTTCACACCATTTACAAAAATGTAAGAGCTAAAACTGAAAAACATGGAAAGCACAAAATCACAAAGAGAAATACTAGATATCTTGAGGTTAGCACAGATTTCTTACATATGATACACAAGAAAACAAAAACTTTGCAAGACAATAATGGCAAAGGTAAGTCCCTAAAACCTCTGTCAGTCTTCTCATGATTGATGATCTCTCTGAATCATCAGGGCCAGCTTGCTTTCAGTGGTACCAGGCCACATTTGATTAATAGCATGCCAGTGCTACGCATTCCTCTCCCGTGTCTACACAAAACCCTCCTTGCTTTTTCTGCATTTCACTGTGTCTTCATTGCTGTTCTTTAATTTACTTTATTTTTAGTATAAAGTATATGAGATATACAGAAAGCTTAAAGAATATCCATGAAAGCACCACCTGGCTTAACATCTCATTTTGTAAAACTGTTTGTAAAATTATTTTTATTTTAATTATTATGGGTATGTAACAAGTGTATATATTTATGAGGAAGAGATATCTGCATTCCCATGTTTATTGCAGCACTATTCACAATAGCCAAGATATGGGATCAACCTAAGTATCCACGAATGAATGAATGGATGAATAAAATGTGCTATGTATGTACAATGGTGTATTATTCAGCCATAAAAAAGAATAAAATTCTCTCATTTGTAACAACATGTATGAAACTAGAGGACATTATGCCAAGTGGAATATGCCAGGCACAGAAAAGCT
>NW_016107502.1:1244483-1254483 GCF_001604975.1 Cebus imitator
AGGCAGCAGAGGTTGCAGTGAACCGAAATCACACCACTGCACTCCAACTGGGGCAACAGAGTGAGATGCCATCAAAAATAATAAATAACACATACACTCACACCAGCCTCCCTGTCTCTTCCACCAATCCTCCCCTGTACCCATCTACTACCACTCAGCCCCCATTACTCTGACGCTCCACAGTGGCTGCTGCCTTGAGTCAAGCTGTGATCAAGGTCACCTCCCCAATGTGCTGTTCTGCCAAAGCTCATTTTCCTGTCTTCCTGGTGCATTCACTGGCTGGCTCTTCCTAGAAACTGTCCTGCTTTTTTTTCTTCTCCAGCACTGCAAGTTGTATTTAGGGCCCCTATGATTCATGTCAAAACCCTGCCTTCCACCTTCTGAGGGGAGTACTCCAAGCAGAGAATGTGTGATCAGAGTGGGCTGAGCTGGCCTTGTCCCTTTTGTGGAGATGATGACATGGAGGATTGGGTGGGTTTGGGGAAGGTGTACGAGGAGGGAATGTGCCACAAGGCAAGCTAAATGCCACTGTGGTCAGAAGTCTCTGTTTTCTAGCAATTGTGGGACAGCGGGACTACCCCTCTTTCTAGAAGTCAAACAAACCTTAAAAAACCAGTGCAAATGAACCTTTCTGCCCTGTATTTCTCAAGACCCACGGCTTTGCTTGTAACCAAAGTCCTCTGAAGAGAAATACCAGTTCCTAGCCCAGGCTTTGGGTCACTCTCCTCCCCAGAAAGAGGGAGGAAAGATTCCTTTCCCTTATCAAAGCCAAGGATCTGACTTAGAATAACAGAAACTTGGCTTGGGAGGGCTCCCTCAAGAAACATTTCATCCATTCCCCTGACTTCAGCTGAGTTTTCATTTACTCCCCTATGAAGAGACCCTCCCCGGAGGCAGCCCCTACTCACACTATTTGGTGATTGGCAACTCCATAAACACAACACAGACTGGAAGACCACCTTTCTGAGCTATGATCTGGACATCACATGCTTTAACGCAAGACCAGTTTCTCTTGTCTTGTTCCTCGCGGAGAAGGGAATAGAAAAGACTGGGGGCTGAAAGGGGGTCAGAGACAGGGATGGAAATGGAAACCGAGACAAGTGAGTTCAAGGCTGAAGGCACTCAGTTCTACCTAAACTCTTGCTATTCAAAATGTGGTCCATGAGACAGGTGCCTCAGCCTCACCTGGGAGCTCAGTGGAAATGCAGAGTGTCAGGCCCCACTGCAGACCCACTGAATCAGAGTCTGCATTTTTGTCAAGACCACCAACTGATTCATTTACGCATTAGGTTTGAGGAGCAATGGGCTGGGGCTTATTCTCGGTCACTCACTGTAAACTTTGGGGCAGAGCTTCAGCCCAGAGCTGGATTCTGTGTCAGAGCATCTGAATCTGACTCTATACAGCACACACTGCCCTCAGCCCTCGCCAGGGCTCAGTTACAGAATTATTAAAGCCATCCAGCCCAACCCTTTTGACTTTGAAGGAGAGCGGGAGTGTTCCCCCAGATAGATGGATCGATCTGACTTTGATCACATGCAAAGCCCTTCCTGTGTGCTGAGCTATGGCCGTGCCCACCACACCACCAACATAGCTCCACCTTGGAGCTGGTTTTCAGCGTATGACAGGGAACTTCATTTTGCTGGACGGTGATTTCTTTATGTGTGTGTGATTCATTTGGATTGCTTCTTTTTGTTTTTTAACAAGGGGTAGTTTTTGTGTTTTTGAATGACACCCCTGTGGCCCCCGTTACCCCAACCCCCTTTGATGCAAGGCCTCTATTTTTAAGCATCAGGGTTCTGCCACCCGGACCTGGTGAGGCATATTTAAAGCTGTTTAAATTGACAGACCGGGCAAACAGGATTAACTCGGTGGGCCCAGAAGGGGAGGTGGGGGCAGGGGGAGAGTTGCAGAATGGTTTACATGGATGAGCAGGACAGCCGGCTGGGCTGGGAAGGGGCCTATTGCTCGAGCCGGCCAAGAATTCTCGATCTGGGAGGTAGGCAGAGAGTTTGCAATCTGCTGGTGATTGGATTAGACATGGTGTGAAATTCGGAGCAGGGCTACGCGGCTGGGGCTGGGGCCCAGGCTGCTGTGGGGCCAGGCTGCCGAGGCCCCGCTGAGGAGACCGTGTCGGGATGCCTGTCCCTGCCCCAGCAGGCCTTGGCGACAGCGTCAATGTCACAGCCCTCGGAGGCTCCCCCACAGCTGGGCCGTGTTGTCTTCCCACACCACTGAGCCTTCAGTGCTTTCTCAGGGAAAGCAGAGGCCGCCTGGGCCCCCATTCACAGGGCCCCTTCACCCTTGGCCTCTCAGCGGTGGCCTGGACTGTGGAGGAGTGAGATGCCTCCGTCTTTCAAGTCTGTGGGTTCTGAACAGCTCCCTCTTGATATCTTTTTTCGCCTTTTTCTTTCTTTGTCTCGTTCTCATCTTTCAAGTTTTTCGCTCCCTCCCGCACAATCTGTTTCATTCAATAGGACGCCGCTCCATCTGGATTTGTTCAAGGGCCCAGATCAACTTGGGTTTTCCACTTTTTCAGGGATTTGGAGGTTCTGATTAACCTCTCTGAGGATTTTGAATCTTATTCCAGAACCCTAATCAGACAACTGTGGAGATGGGGGGTAGGAATTCGTCATCACGGAGACATTGACAGAGCCTGACTGAGGCAGTAACACAAGGTGCAAGGCTAAAGTGACCGGGGGTGGGGGCTGAGAGGAGGAAGATAGAGGATGGAAATGGATTTGAATGGGCGTTCCTAAAGCACACCCAATAATGAAAAGGGCTCTTTTTGTCAGGAGAGCCAGTCTGCCGGTAGTGAGAGCCAGAGTATGGACACCTGGATTCCTGGCAGAGAACTAGATGTCTCTTGACCTCCTTTCTGACTCTCATCTATTAAAGGCAACTTTAAAAAACAAACAAACAAACAACTCTAAGCTGCTTTGCCCACCTAGAGAAGTCTTTAATTCTAACTGTCTCCTTAGCTACTACAAGTCCGGCTTTGGGTAAGTTTCCTTTCTCCTCCATCTCAGCTTCATTGTGTCTGAAGCAGAGGTGTGGGTGATCACATTCCCTTCATCGACTTTGAAAAGCCCTCCATCTGTTGATCCAGGAAAGACCTCCCAAGTGCATCTACTTATATGACGGTAGTATTTCAGAGCAGAGAAAGATCATAGAAACAAGCTCCGTTTCTTCACAAATAACGAACTTGAGAACCCTTCGGCCCCAGTATCACTTCAAAGTGTCCGGTCATCTCACCAGCTCCCCCTTGTTAAATGGCCAGTGCTCTCAACAGTCAGGGCAAAGCTTGTAATAGAGCACAGGTCTCACCCTTCCTGTTCAGGACTCTTTTCTCTTCGGCTTGCTGGGTCCACATGGCTCTGCCTCCAAAGACACCTGAGCTTGGTTCCCAACAAAATGCAAAAGGCTTGTTCTTTCTGTGATAGCCAGGAAAGTACCTGTCAAGAGCGTACCTTTCTCTCTCCCTCTCTCCCCTATTCTGTCTGGCTCTGAGTGCACACCTAGGTGAAGGAGAGCATGCCCGGCCTCTCTGGGTCACAGGCGTAGTTACTGACATCTCTCTCGGCATAGGACTTTAGTGCCTCCCTGATGTCTTTTAGGGTGGATATCCTGTATTAGTAAATATATTTCATTTCATGGGCCAATTTGGATCCATTTGCATTGTCTACTCAGGTTCCAAGCCCAACTCTGGGTCTACTACAGGAGAGAGTTGGAACTAATGTTAATGCCCACCATGGATGAGGAAAAGCTGCAACTTCTGAGCTTGGTCTCAAAGGCAGGTTGGTACACCTCTGAGAGGACATGTGTCCCCAGGTCCGTACTAGCTCCACCCATATGTCCAAAGCCAGCCAGTTCCCCTTCTAACGAGGGTCCCTCCCTCTCTTGCTACAGCCTGCAGCATACTCAGGACTTCCCTTGCCTTTGTGTGGTCATTAAAATGAGCAGTTTTTCTGGTGGAGAGAAAAAGCTTTCTGAACACTTCAATCACCAATATGCAAATCAAAACCCAATTACAGGGACACCAACAGATCATGGGGCTGCTGATAATGTTCCCAATTCTGCGGGCATCTTCCACCCGCAAGTGTCAGTGTACCGTTTGTGGTGGCAAGTCTCCAAAGGTGGCATCCCAGTAAATCTTCACCTTCCTGTACTTGGACATGCGTCTCTAATTCAGACAAGGAGACAGGGTCTATTTCTCCTCCTCTGATTCCCAGCTGGCCTGTGACTTGCTTGGACCTGTAGAATTTAGCAAAAGTAACTTTTGGGAACTTCCATGCCCAGGTCTTCAGCGGAATGGTAGCTTCTGCTTCCTCTCTCTTTGGAAGCCAGCTGGGATGTGAGGAGTCCGGCTTGCGTAAGCCCACAATGCTGTGATGAAACCCAAGGTGGCCACCTGGAGAGACCTCATGGCGGAGCACCAAGGCATCAGACACATGAATAAAATCTTCTTGGATTTTCAGCCCAGCCCAGGCACTAGTGGAATGCAGGCAAGTGAATGACCCCAGATAGCAGGTTATGATCAGAACTGACTCGCTGAGTCCTGCCCAAATTCCTGACCCAGAGAATCATGAAAAATTACAAATTATTGTCATTTTAAGCCACCAAGCTTTGGAGGGGCTTGCTACACAGAAATAAATAATTTGAAACACTATTTTTTGTGATCGTAGATGTGGCACAGTCCCAGTGGAGGCCATCACTTCTTTGATCATCTTGTTTTGCTCTTGCCTGGAGAGGCTGGAGATTGCCTATGGCAAGAAATGCACAGGTGAAGCTGAGTCCACCAATCATCACAACTTCTTTAAAAAGGCAGTCTACCACTGGTGTTTTCTGCATTGCCTGCAAACCACCAGTATAACTGCCTTGGTCCTCGGAATTGAGGGAATCACCCAGCTTTCTTGACATTGTGTACAGAGAATGAGGACAGGGCTGGAATGGTATGGCACAGCTTTAGAAAGGAACATGTGGGTCTCTTATATTTCTCTGAAACCCACTGCCTGATGTCTCTTTCAATCTTCATTTCCTTTGGTCCTTCACTTCTTAGGTTTGTGTGCCCATCTAAGAGTGATGCAGCTTCAATTACATGCAGGTAATTTCTTTTTTTTTTTTTTTTTTTTTTTTTTCGGGTTTTTTTTTTTTTTTTTTTTTTTTTTTTTTTTTTTTGAGACGGAGTCTTGCTCTGTCGCCAGGCTGGAGTGCAGCTCACTGCAACCTCCGCCTCCCAGGTTCAAGCAATTCCTCTGCCTCAGCCTCCCGAGTAGCTGGGACTACAGGCACACGCCACCACGCCCAGCTAATTTTTGTATTTTTAGTAGAGACGGGATTTCACCATGTTGGCCAGGATGGGCTCAATCTCTTGACCTCGTGATCCACCCGCCTCATCCTCCCAAAGTGCTGGGATTACAGATGTGAACCAACGCGCCTAGCCTTGCAGTTAATTTCTAGTTTAATGTCAGGGTCATTGTTTTGATCCATCTTCCCAGAAAGTCTCATCATTCCTTGCTGAGAAGTTCTGGAGTAAAAGCTCTTCTTGTCATGTCAGTTCCTTGAGTCTGAACAGATCTTGTTCTAAGGTCCAATACTCTGTCCTGCCCTCCATCCTGCATTCTGCTGTCCTAAGGGCATTCAGAGCGCTTTTGTGTGCAGCTGACCCTCAAGAGTCAGTCCCCAAGAATGGCTGTGGTAGGTATCAGGCAGATAAACCTCCAATGGTTCAGCAATACCATTAAATTTTTTGTTTTTTGTTTTTTGTTTTTTTTTTATATATAGGGTCTTGCTCTGTCACCTAGGCTGGAGTATAGTGCTACAATCTCAGCTCATTGCCACTTCCACTTCCCAGGCTCAAGTGATCCTCCCACCTCAGCCTCCTGAGTAGCGGGGACTAGAGGCGGGCATAACCACACTGAGCTAATTTTTCAGTAGAGACTGGGTCCTACTATACTACCCAGGGTGGTGTCAAACTCCTGGACTCAAGCAATTCTCCCTCCTTGGCCTCCCAAAGTACTGGGATTACAGGCGTGAGCCACTGCACCCAGCACTATAACACTATTTTAAATAGTTTTAGAAGGTGGTTAAGACTGAGAAGAAGAGATCAAAAGTATTTTACTAATATAAGTTCAAGAGTACTTATTCTAAACAAACCTAGTTTCTATCTATAGAAGGCTGGTTAAATAAACCACAATATTATCACATGATGGAGTATTAACAGCTATAAAAAGAATGAGGAACTTTAAAAATATACTGATATGGAAGGCTGGATGTGGTGGCTCATGCCTATAATCCCAGCGCTTTGGAAGGTCGAAGAAGGCGGATCACAAGGTCAGGAGTTCGAGACCAGCCTGGCCAATATGGTGAAACCCGGTCTCTATTAAAAAACACAAAAAGGGTAACAAAAAGGAAACTCCGTCTCAAAAAAAATAAAAACAAAAATTAGCCGAACGTGGTGGTGCATGCCTGTAGTCCCAGCTACTCCGGAGGCTGAGGCAGGAGAATCACTAAAACCCGGGAGGCAGAGGTTGCAGTGAGCCAAGAGCATACCCCTCCAGCCTGAATGACAGAGCAAGACCCCATCTCAAAAAAGTAGATAGATAGATAGAAATGGACAGTTATCCAATGGATACTGCTATGTGGCGGGGGAAGGCTCAAAATGGCGTATATAGCATGTTTCCTTTTTGCCTAAAGGGGAAGAACAACAATAATGTCTATTTATCTGTGTTCACATTTGCACAAAGAAATACCAAAAAGGGCTGGGCACAGTGGCTCACGCCTGTAATCCCAGCACTTTGGGAGACCAAGGCGGGTGGATCACAAGGTCTGGAGTTCAAGACTAGTCTGGCCAAGATGGTGAAACCCTGTCTCTACTAAAAATACAAAAATTAGCCGGGCACAGCAGCAGGCGCCTGTAATCCCAGCTACTCGAGAGGCTGAGACAGGAGAATCGTTTGAACCCCGGTGGACAGAGGTTGCAGTGAGCCAAGATCATGTGCCACTGCACTCCAGCCTGGGCAACAGAATAAGATTCCGTCTCAAAAAAAAAAAAAAAAAAGAAAGAAAGAAAGAAATATCAAGAGAATGCATAGAGCATTTTAACAATAATTATCTGTGGCAGAGGTGAGAGGGAAAAGGGTAGAGATGGCTGACATGGAGGATTGACATTAACTTTAAACTTCTTTATTGTTTTGATTTTTGAACCATGTGAATTGCATTACCTAGTCCAAAACAATGGTGGGGGTGGAGAAAGAATTCGTACTTTGCCTAATTTGATTAAAGAATAGCACAAGAAGAAAACCCAGGATCAGAAGGTTTGAATGGAATCATGCCTGTTTAAATTGCCTGAAATAACCCGAGTATGAACAAACTTGAAAATAATATGAAGGGGGCTAAGCGAAGGGGGATAGGCAAAGGGGGATGCTTCGTCATGGTTTCCAAGAATCCAAAAGATGTGTGCCGGAGGAGAGAGCTGGAAGAAACAGGCTTCTCCAGCCTGAAGGATTACCGTAGTCTTGAAGACTTGTGAGAACGGGTTTCCCATCTGGCCTTGGAATCTCACACTCCGATTTATGTGAATTTTGACTGACCTTCTGGACCCATGATTCCATGAAAGTTATTCCAGTGCAGATGTTCCTTGACAGTGAGAAAGAGGTCTCTAGCTGTGTTCCTGAGCATCCCAATCAAGGGTATAGGGCAGTGGGTCAGAAGATGTGCTCTGTGGTTCAGGGGGCTTGTGACTTGGGTATTAATCCTGGCCATGGGAAATCAATTGTACTCATTAAATTAGCATTCCTGTCCACTTTTCAGGTAGATAATAACTTCTTGAGACCAGGGACACACACATCCTACTCATTTCAGTTAGTACTTGTTGGATGAATGAATAAACAGATGTCTAAAACCTATGAAATACACTTTATTTGCAAATTGTTTGAAAAAGTATTTGCAATAAGTATTCAAATTTTTTTTTATCTGAAGCAATGAAGGCTCCATCCAGGCATTTCTAACACTGGAAAGGATGATATTATTGCCAGTAGATGGCAGTGGTGCCTTTATCAATTAATAAAAGAGCGAGCGAGAATGTGTGTGTGTGTGTGTGTGTGTGTGTGTGTGTGTGTGTGTGTCTGTGTGTGTTTGATTAAAACAAAAGGTTAATGTATTATCAATTAATAAAAGAGCATGTACACACACTGACACACCCACACACTCCTCTATTCTTTCTCTCCAAAATTAGTTTCTTCCTATTGTTTCATCAGAATAGAAGGACATGTACATATACTTCAGTGATGGACAGTTGAGGTCATAGTCGTTGACCACAAAGCCCCCTTGGCCAACTTGGCAAACCCACTGTGTGCTGGAATGAACTTGAATTCTACATCAATACCTTCTTAATAACATTCAGAAACTGTGGGGACTGTTTTCAGGGAAAAGAAGATACCAACCTCCTTCCTTCTTCCCTCTCAGGGCCTCTAACCCACCCCTCTGTCTCCCTGCACAGGGTCCACATCTAATTATGGGAATCAGGGGTAGCCTCTGCAAGACCTGAGTTCTTTCCGAGTGGCAAAAGCAGGCAGCGACAAGCACAGGGCCATGACTGCAGGCTGCTCAAATATCTCAGGGTACGGAGAAGCAGCTGTCAAGTCAGTGTGGCTCAGTGAGTGAGAAACAACTCAGCCCGAAAATTACCTGTGCCAATTCTTGACACGGAGAATTTCTCATCCCACTGCGATCCCTTGTACCCAACCTACCACATTCAGATCAGCACCAGATGTTGTTGCCCTGAATTCCTTTCATCAAAAACCCTGGGAAATAAGACTTTCTGCTCTAGAGTAGTAAACTGATGCTCCACACACTTTGGGGAAGTCCTTCACCCTTGAGTTCTTCTGGACTTCAGTTATTTCATCAGATGCACAGGAGAATTAAAATCACTAATTCAGCACTTCCAAACCAGATGCTGTGTGTGCAGAGCCCACATGGACTGCTGAGTACCCATGCCGAGTGCCTCTGTGCGGTTGAAGGGCACATGTCAACAGATTGAAGAGCCGCATGGTGCCCAGCAGAATGCAACTGGTGGTCCCCTAGGACAAAATGAGTTCCAGAAAGTCAGGTGTATGCAAAGTCAGGTTGGGGCTGAGGGGGCAGAGTGTAGAATGGATTGTAAAGAGGGCGGGAAGAGGGTGCCGGAAGGAAAGGGAGGATCCCTGCAGTATTCAAATATTGATCATTCACTACATTAGTGTAACTCCTTGCAAAGTGCTTCCATGCCCGGCACCTCACTAAAATCTCAGGCTGGATGGTGATGTAGGCCCAGGCATGGTCCTCCCCATTGTGAAAAGAAACTGTTGCGAACACAGGTTAAGTGACCTCGCCGCATTTATACAACTCACTAGTGACAGGGCCAGTTCTCCCGGGTCCATCCTTTCTATTTCTAATGCATGAGTATAGGGGGCTTTTGGAAATAAACAAGATTTCTATGTTTCACGTAGCGAGGACAGAAAGTTCAGTTTGGAGGATCTGGGAAAGGCCTCCAGAGTGGGAGGTCCACAAAGACACCAAATCGCTGCTAAGCACTGCAAGTAGGAAGGCGCTCCTTAGCTGTGAGTCTGTGATGTTGCAGAGCTGGAAGGAAGAGCAGAAAAAGGGGAAGACATCAGTCTTGCTTTTCAGAGGTACAGATCAGGGGCTGTTTGGTGTTTAGGGTTCATTTTACTCCAACACGGCAAATAACTACATACATTGAGCCTGAAAGAAATCATGCAAAGGCGTAGAGGGTATGAAAGAAGTGTCATCTACTGCCCTCCTCCGCCCCAGTAATGAAGATACCTCTCCTCTCCCTGGTGTTAGATGGGTCTTCACAAATAGTAATTATTGGGAGCCTATAGATTATTGCTAAGAGCACTGGATAATCGGTGACCGGGAAGAGGTGGAGGGAGAGGCGGTAGCCTGCAGCAGGAAGCCACTATAAATGTAAGTGCAGTCAATACCACTGTCTGTGGCTGG
>NW_016107502.1:1254803-1338462 GCF_001604975.1 Cebus imitator
AAAAAAAAAAAAAGAAAAAAAAGAAAAAGAAAAAAGAAATATTGTGAGACACAGTTGACTGGGTACTCCTCCCAGGCAAGAAATTACTGAAAATAATAATTATCATTTTATTGTCAGTACCTTGATGTGTTACATTTCTTAGCTTAAAGTTTTCATACACATCTTATCTTGCTTGATCCCCAACCATCTAGAATACATACAGAGCAGGATTTATTACTGTTCTTTTACAGACAAGGAAACAGACCCAGGAAAATGAAGTGGTTTGGCCAAAGTTCTATAGCTGGTACATCACCCAGTGAGGGTGAGTCCCAGCGAGGGTGAGTAGTGTTGGGCGAAGGAAGGACCCAGCTGCCACCGTGGGCCTCCAGCCCCTTTGGGGAGCCTCACTGGATCCTGCTCCTAGGGAAAGGCAGTGCAGAGCTAACTGTGTGCAGGCTGAGGCGCCTGGCAGAGCTCCCCATGATTTCAGGAATGTTGCTTGGCCTCTCTCCAACGGAGCATGAGGAAAAGGGAAGGGTTGGGTGTGGGGGCTGGAAAGGGGTGCAGAAAGGAATGAAAGAAAAAGCATCAAATGGAGTGATCTCAGAGTCCTGTTCTGCCTGTGCTTTCAGCTGTAGCTTAGGGCATGTCCCTTTTCCCTGAGCCTCAGGTTCGCCTTCTGTTGAATAAGGTGCTAAAGTAAAGGATTCAAGGTCACTCCTAGCTCTCAAACGTGAGGATGATGGCAGGCACACGTGGACATATAGTGTTGCAACCAGCTTCTGAATTGCAACATTAATTAATTCATTGAGTCATTAATAGCCATTGAACACCTATTATGTGCAAAGCAATGCTAGTGCTTGACAATGAATTAAAGGTGGGCACAGGCTACATGCATATTTGACCGCCAATAAAAAACAAAATATTAATGTTGGTATATCAAGCTGTATATGCCAAGAAGGGGGTGGTAATTTAGAATAGGTTATCAATGATTTGGGCTTGCAGGAAACGCTGAATCTCCACATTAATCCCAGCTATTGGTAAGCTAACAGGGCATTTCCTGCTGTACATTAGGTGAACCTAGCTATCTAGAAACACGTGAAAACATGGTGAAACCAAATGCACAGTTTCGATGAATGATTTCACCTGTCATTCTCCTGCAAAGGCTGAATTTGCCCTTAAGATACAGATCGTCCTAAGAGATATCATGTCATCTGGGCATTGTCCTGCATTAGTGTAGCCGAGTGACTGGAGAAGAGAAGGGGTTAATAAATGGTGGTTTCCTGAGAAAGATGATTTTATAAGGCCTGGCAGGGTAAACATCTCTCCTGCCCACTTCTGCCTGGTGCCACCGTGGAATGAGACACTTCCTCCTACTTTGCAATTGCATCTGGGCTCCTGATCACACCCCGCAGCCAGGGTTAAGGAGAGGAGCCAGGAAGGACAGCCAGCTCACCTAAGACACAGAGAGAAGAAGCCAATGGTCCCAGCCCACACAGGAAATCAGAGGCAGGGGCCACGGCCAGCCCTGGAATTCATGAGCTCTAGGCTTCGCTTCCAGACAGATGTTTGTGTTTCCTCCAATGTTTGTTTAATGCTAGAAACATTTCAGTAGAAACCAGAGAGCTGGCTTCTCTGAAGCTCACCTGTTGCTTTGGAATGTATTTATTTGTACCTGGGGCCCCCTCTCAGCAGACTGTTCCCTTCCTACAGCCAGAAGGCTGATGTGCTCACGTCACTGTCTCCACAGCAACTGATGTGAGATTACAAACAGCAGATTGTGCCTGGAGGTAGATAGCAAATGGCCTGAGCAGGTAAAGTGGGCCAAACAAACTTCCTGTTTCCAGGCAAAGGTCTCAAAGAACAGTGAAATGTTCCCTCATCCTCCCACCCCCAGACATGCTCTTCTCTAGTGCAACAAATATCCCACAAATTATGGTCTTGCGGTTTTCTTGTTTTGTTTTGTTTTTGTTTTTGCCTTTCATTATTCTTGCAAAGGGAAGCAAACATATTTCTGCTTTCCTCACTGATTACCCCCACCCCCTATCTCTGCCTCTAATTTACTCGTAAATTAAAACCAAAGAAAACTCCTGCTCCTCTTGGCATGGTTATGACCTTGGTATTTAAATGTGCATTGTGGTCACGGAGGGAGCAAACCATCACGGGTCTACATTGGGTTGTCCTCAAAGGAAAGGAAAAGAAAAACTGAAATAATGGACAACCACGCCTCCACTGCTCAGCACATCTATCTACCATGAAGCCCAGCGGGGCAGGGCCCTCCTCATAGTTTGACTTCAATATCCCTGGGAGCTTGAGCGCCAGTTTCTGATGATCACCAGCCTACCTCACTGCCACTCACTTTCGCTTGCTTTTGATGCTTTCCACGTCACTAAGCTTAGAGCGACCTCTTGCACCATGACATTCTTCTAGGTCTCAGGAAATAGAATCATGGAGATCAGAGGAAGTGGCTATGACCAGAAGGTGTATGCCAATCCAAGCTCTCCCCTTGTTTGCTTGACACCACCTACCTACGACTTCTAAGTCCTCTGCTAGGGCGTGGCCACAGCTGGCTGAACACTCTCAGTTGAGCTTTTGAGCCTTCAACTCCAAGGCACACAAGGAACTGACCTAAGAAGTTGTGATACCAACTCAAATCTAAGTCTGCCTAACTCAGAAACTAAGTGCTTACCTTGTCTTCTTCCTTTAGCTTTAGATGATTAAAAAGTCCCTCTCTCCAGGCTTAACTTGCTCAGCAAAGAAAAAAGAAAAACGAAAAAAAACATCCATCAAACCACCTGGATTTCCTACAGAATACACTCTGGCCGGCAGCCAACACCCCTAATATCCATATTCTTGGGAGGGGGTGGTTAGTCTTCACACTGCAAGGATGGGGACACCTTACCATTTCTGTTCCCAACAGTCCTGCACGTCTGACTCTCTCCCATCCTGCAAGACCACAGAGGCCATCTGCTCCACAGAACACGCCTGGTAGGGACCTCTTCTCCCTCTGTAGACCCATACACCTTATCCAAACTTATGTTAACAGCTAAGCATCATCTTACCTTCCTGCTAGACCTAATACGCTACTTAAAAACAGAGTCTATGTCTGATTGTCTTTTTATCCTCTTTTTCCTTGAACATAATAGCTGGTTAATAAATTAGGGTAAATGAATATTTGTCAATCATGTGATGCGCTGTGGGTGACCTCATTACTTGGACAATTTACACCCACCTTCTCCTTTCACTTCTTAAAGAGCTCTTATGCCTGCCTTCAACATTGGAAGAAGCCATTTCATACCCGGCTGCGCTGTAAGCCTCCTCTCCCCACCACAGCCTAGCCAAACTTTCAGTTATTGCTTAATATCTTAGGTGAGGTACAGGGGTTAATGCTACCCAAGCAGTTCCTTATGGGCAATGACTTCCCCAAACAAGTGTTTATTCCATTTTTCAGCCAATAAAAACAGAGAACTTTTATTTTATTTTTCATTTTAAAAGTTGATGTCTTGCCCTGTTGCCCAGGCTAGAGTGCAGTGGCATGATCATTGCTCACTGCTGCCTTGAACTGCTGGGCTCCAGCGATCCGCCCACCTCAGCCTCCCCAGTAGTTGGAACTGCAGGTGCACACCACAAGGCCTGGCTAACAGAGATCCCTTTTTGAGATCTTAGGATTCTAGAAACTATCTCTGAACTTTAGACAAGAGAACTTCTCTGCCAAGATTACTTGATCCTTTCTTCCACACAAATCAAAGATTCCCCTAATCTAGCCTATTTCTCAAACTATTTCTTCTAAATACATCACAAACTGTCTACTCATTAAGAATTAGTTTTAGCTTCAGCTGCAAGTGACAGAAACTGAAAATTCATTGTCTTCAACAAGATGGAAATGTATTTCTTCATCTCCTAGAAAAATTATTCCAAATAAGATAGCATGAGGGGACCAGGGGAGCTCCCAAAGGTCATCAGGGCTCCAGATCCTTCTATCTGGCCTGCTATATTCTCAGCACCTGTCCCTTACTGCATGGGTCAAGATGGCTCTTTGAACTCCACCTTTCATGCTAGCAGCCCCCCAGCAAAAACAAGGAACTACTTCCAGTAGTTTCTGTCATTTGTAGTCAAAACCACCTGTGGTCCCAGCTACTCAGGAGGCTGGGATGAGAAGATCCCTTGAGCCAGGAGACTGAGGTTGCAGTGAGCTGAGATGGCGCCACTGCCCTCCAGCCTGAGTGAAACAATGAGACCCCATCTCTTAAATAAATACATAAATACATAAACATACATCTCAGGGGAAGAATAAGATCTGTTCCCCATTTCACTTTCATATGTAGATGATACAAGACAGAAAACTACTTCCAGTAGTTCCTTATTTCTGCTGGTGGGCTGCTGGCATGAAAGATGGGGCTCAAGCAGACATCTTAACCCAGGTAGGTTCTTGAGAACCTACCTCTTCCCTTTAAAGATGTTTCCTAGAACATAACCACAACACTTCCCCTAAATTCCACTAGCCACAATGGAAGCTAACAAATGTCACCTTTATTCTACTTAGGTTGTACATCCTGAAATTTAGGATTCTGTTCGTAAAGAAGAGAGTGATACCAAATATTAGGGACAACTGGCAGATCTGCCCTGACTTTTTGCCCTGAATAATTAATTTTCCATCTCTGAGGGATGAGATTCCTTGTTCCTCAACGGTCAGGGTAGGCAGAATCTCTCTGTCTACTTTTGCTCCTCATAGATGAAGAGCTTAGGTCTGGGGGACTCTAAGATATGGGAGGATCAGATGACTTTCCCACCACACATAGCAAATAAAGCCCAGACAGGAATGACACACAGCAGTCCCGACTCTCTGTTGAGTAGTCTCAGCTGAGTCTGAGTCAGGAGCAGAGGCCACCCTTCTCACCATGCTGATGAATGCCAGGACAGGGAGAGGCGTGGGAGTCCTGGGCAAAAGCAACCTCGGGAAGCTGTAGATAAGAAATCTGTGCCCAGTGGTACTGGGCTCCAGTGTGCTCATTCCAGCCGCAGCACAAGGACCTGCAGCAGGCCTCCATGGTGCCATCTTGCCTTTCAGGGTACCACCGTCCTCTCAGGGAAAGAACAGCACCTCCTGGACTAGCCAACCACCCCCACGCAGCATGACAGGCTCCTGGCAGGTCGCTTGGGACCATGAGAGGCAAACCACGTGACTTCACCCATTCTTGGGGGCCCTGGGCTTCCAGGAGAGCAAAACCCTGTCTGGGCTGGTAGCTGCCTGCAGGCTTTCCTGTTATCGTCTTGAATCTGGCCTGGCCCCTCCAGCTCTGACGCTGCCTATCTGAGTGGGGCCTGCCCTCCCACTGTTTTCTCCTCCACAGGGCCTCGGGAAAGGTATTTGGGCTGGCAGTTTGCCTGCCTCCTCTCCTGGGGTGCCGGGGCCTCTGAACATCCCAGAGACTGTGGGGTGATGCTTCCAGTTTGGAAACATCTTATACACATAGGGTGCAGCTCCTTGGAGAGGCTAGGACATTGCCAGCTGAAGGCAGGGTGCCTGGGTTCTTTTCAGGGTTGGTTGATGGCCCCATAAGCCAAGAGGGACACTATGCTGCCTAAGGTGCCTTTCTGGGGAATAGGGTGGTACCTACTCAATGGGGTATATGGAAGCTCTCCAGGTATCTGTCCTTCAAATGAATTTTCCCTTCCACGAGAAAGGTGACCACCTCCTGTCTTCAGACAAGTAAATTATTCTTATTGCCCTTTCACACTGAGGCTGCTAAGGTCCAACTATGAGAATGGGGTACAATTTCCCATTCTGTCCATATGTTCTCACACAGCTCATACAAACTCCCTAAAAGGGGACAGTGGGACCACTGCCAAGTCCGGCACTAGTGCTGGATCTGCAATGTCTAATTTTTTCTGAAAAGTTTTTTCTGAAAAGTCCAGAGTCAGAGGTTTAACGTTTAAGGAGGGTTAAGCTTCCTCGTTATCAAGCAGGATCACTGGTCCCCTCCTCCTCCTCCTTCTCCTCCTTTTTTATTTCTTCTCCTTCTTCCTGAAAATGTTTTCCTTTAAAAATGAAATCTTCTCCCATAGGCCTAAAATCTTCTATCCTTTCCCCATGTCCTGCTCCCCACTCTTCTCCCCAAAAGAAACACCATTGCCAGTTTGGGGTGTGTCTTCCTGGTTCCCATCCACACAGCCACCCACGGGTGAGAGTGAAGGGTCCTCTTTTCCCTACAAAGCGATCGGTCTAGAGAGAGAAATGGCTTTGATGACACACTATTTGCACCAAATATAGACAGTTTTTTTCCCTCTTCCTTTCTCTCCTCAAAGAATCCTCTAAGGACGCATTCATTGCAATCCTTACTCTAACAACATTCTCTCTTTCACCATCCTCTGTACTCCCCAAACCAAGGGGTCCTGGGAGAGATAGGCTTGGTGAGGAGAAGCAGCAGGCAGCAGCCCAGTGGTTGGGAAGGAAGCCTTTTCCGGGAAGTGGCAGAGAACCACAGAGGACTGAGCTCCTGCAAAATAATCTCCAGGGACCAGGCATCATGGGAATGCTCCCAGCCGGCTTTAGAGACATTATCCCAGGCTGTTCTCCAGCCAGGTCTGAACGGTTCTTCTTTCCATGTAGGCAACAACAGACTTGGAAAAGCAAATTTGCTTGAAGATATTCTCCCTTCCATACCAGTTAGGATCTTGCCAGACTCTGCAGAGAAATTGCCTGCTATGGAAGCCTCACTTTTGGTTTCAGGAAAATAAGGTAAAAGAGACCACTAATGGTTAGCATTAGGATGCCTGGGTTCTGCTCTTCTCGTACAGTTAGACCTTCATTAAGAACTTTCTGTCTTGTATCATCTCCGTATGAAAGTGAAATGGGGAATAGACCTGATTCTTCCCCTGAGATTTATATTTATGTATTTATTTTTTTTTAAGAGATAGGGTCTCCTTGTTTCACTCAGGCTGGAGTGCAGTGGTGCAATCTCAGCTCACTGCAACCTCGACCTCCTGGGCTCAAGGGATCTTCTCACCTCAGCCTCCTGAGTAGCTGGGACCACAGGTGGTGCCACCACATCCGACTAAGTTTTGCATTTTTTTGTAGAGATGGGGTTTCACCATGTTGCCTAGGCTGGTCTTGAACTCCTGAGCTCAGGCAGTCCAACTGCCTGGGGCTCCCAAAATGCGAGGATTAGAGGTGTGAGCCACCGTGCCCAGTCAAGATTAAAAGATTCACATTCTAGAAGGAAAGAGCTAGAAATCAAAGTATCAACTTCAAATCCTGACTCTTCTAATTACTAACTGTGGTCCAGGGACAGATTTATTCACATCTCCAGGTCTCAGTTCCTTTCCCCTCTACTTGAAACTAATTAAACGGATCTTGCAAAGTTGTTCTGAGGAATAAATGAAATAACACTTACAAAAGGAGCTATTGTGGTACCTGGCACATCATGAGCATTTAGCAAATAGTGGTTTCATAACCTGTTTTTGTTTTCTCTCCTTTTTTTTTCCTTTTTGAGTTGGAGTTTTGCTCTGTTGGCCAGGCGGGAGTGCAGTGACACGATCTCGGCTCACTGCAACCTCGGCTTCCCGGGCTCAGCAATTTTCCTACCTCAGTCTCCTGAGTAGCTGAGACTACAGGCTACTCAGTGCACCACCACACCTGAATAATTTTTTGTATTTTCAGTAGAGACAGGATTTCACCATGTTGGCCAGGCTGGTCTTGAACTCCTGACCTCAGGTGATCCACCCACCTCAGGCTACCAAAGCGCTGGTATTATAGGCATGAGCCACCATGCCTGGCCACCTGTTTTGTTTTCTTTGATAGAGGCATTGTCTTCCTCCAATTAGTTTAATCCAGTGGACGTCATGCATTTTTTTTAAATGGAATTATTTCTCCACTTCTGAGTCTATGAACTGTCAAAACCCCAATCTCAGTGACAGGTTGGAAGATTCTAAAAAATGCTTATAACAATGGTTCATTGAAAAAGCACTGAAAATGAAATGGACAGCAGAGGCAATTTTCCAGATGATCTCCACCCCAAATCGAGTAATGCCTGGTCTGACTGACTGGGACAGTTGTTTCCGTTCTCTGCTCTGTCTTGCCTTCAGCAGCCTAGTTGTTTCACAAATACTTTGTTTGATTTAAAAAAGAAATATATGATGTTGATTCATTATTTATTTTAGACTATATCAGGTAGCTCAAAGATTCTGTCTTTGAAGAACAGAAAATCTTTGTATCTGTTACTCAAATGCTACTTTGTAATAGAAGTCCCAAACAATAATCATAATATCGTCACTAGCAGTTGTTTTAGGAAAAGCCAAAAATATAGCCCTATCTATTGCCTTGCTTGTTTTTACTGTGTTTCTGAAAAAGGGCCCAAGGGCATATATGAGTACCACCAATTTGCAAGGAGAAAAGTGAAGCTCAGAGAGGTTATCAGAGTGGTCCAAGAACACACAGCAAAGCTATGTTCAGATGTGAACCATGATTCACATCTCCAGATCCCCCAAGAACCACTCTCAGGTGTGTTTAAAGAAGTTTAGAGTCCTCTCCTCTTCCTTCAGAATAGGCCCAGCCTCAGGAGAGCCAGCTCATGCCCTGACCTTGGTGTAAGTTCAGGAATGCTGGAGGACCGCACTTCCTCCCTGTCTACCCGCTTCAGCCAAAAGAATTCCTCCCACTTAGATGCCTGAAGTGATTCATTCCTTGGAGGGTTCCCAATCACAGGTCCAAAGATGATCTGGGGCTGGCTGCATCAAACCCACTGAGTCAGCCTTGGGTGGAAACCAGGGATTCATATTTACTAAAAGCTGCCCAGGTGACACACAGCTGGGTTTTAGAACTGTGGCTTTCAAATAGAGTCTTGCCTTCCCAGCTGTCCTCATTTGAAAAGGCAGGACTCCTAGGAGGAATAAGCCATGACAGAATCTAAATGCAAAATTTCCCTAGTCTTGAGAGATGGCTCTCAGTAAAAGTGCTCCCTGATCAAATCTGTTCAGCCATGCTAATTACACTTCTTGCCTTCTTGCAGATCTACCATTCATATCAGCATAGTAAAAGCTCTTCTAATTCTTAATAAAACCTGGTTAGCAGAGCATTTCCAAAACATGCTTGATATAGAAACTTGCCCCACTTTCCTTCCCTGACATCTGTTAATATTCCACAGGACACATTTTGAGGAGTGCTGACATCGTGTAAATGGCTTTAGCAGCTTTTCCTGTGGGTAACCCGGAAAATAAGAGGACACAGGAGCTGGAAGAGTGAAAAGGTTAAACAATATTACCACTCTGTTGCCCATTCTGTTTTTTTGTTTTGTTTTGTTTTGTTTGAGATGGAGTCTTTGTCGCCCAGGCCTGAGCGCAGTGGCACGATCTCGGCTCACTGCAACCTCTGCCTCCCGGGGTCAAGGGATTCTTCTGCCTCAGCCTCTCAAGCAGCTGGGATTACAGGTGCATGCCACCAAGCCCGTCTAATTTTTTGTATTCTCAGTAGAGACAGGGTTTTTACCACGTTGGCCAGGCTGATCTTGAACTACTGACCTCAGGTGATCCACCCGCCTCAGCCTCCCAAAGTGTTGGGATTACAGGCGTGAGCCGCTGCACCCAACCAAAAGCATTCTGTTTTACTTGCACTTGGGACCAGCTCAATTTTAAGGTTTTATGCAATACTGTGTAGAAAAATCCCACTGACGTGAATGCAAGCTTTATATATTTTCCTAATAAAGTGAGTCTTTTTTATTTTTTATTTTTATTTTTTATTTTTTTAAGATGGGGTTTCACCGTATTGATCAGGCTGGTCTCAAACTCCTGACCTCAGGTGATCCGCCCACCTCAGCCTCCCAAAGTGCTGGGATTACGGGCATGAGCCACTGCGCCTGGCTATAAAGTGAGGCTTTATATATCAAAATTATTTCTCTATCAGAAAAATAATATGAACTTTTAAGTGGCTTTATTGTTTACAAAGTCCTCAATATGTTGATATAATTCTTGTAGGTATTAAAATGAGTATTGTCTAGTAATAATGAATCAACATTATGTTTTTTAAAAAAATTAAAGTATTTGTGAAACAACTAGTAACTAATTTCCATTTTATGACAAGAACACCAACATTTAATAAGCCTAAACAGCTCATCTGAGAACTCAAAGGGGCTCAAAAACAAGCTAGTCCAGTGGTTCCTAAGCCTAACTCTAAATCAGAAAATTCAGTGCCCATGTTAACATCATAGGTTCCTAGAAATTCTGCTTCTGTAGGTCTTGGAAAGGCAGAGGAATCTATCCATTTTGATTTTCTTTTTTGAGACAGGGTCTCACTCTGTTGCCCAGGCTGGAGTGCGGTGGTGCCATGTGGCTCACTGCAGCCTCAACCTCTCAGGCTCAGGCGATCCTCCTATCCACCCAGCCTCCCATGTAGCTGGGACTACAGGCATGTGCCACCACACCTGGCTAATTTTGTCTTTTTAGTAAAGATGGGGTTTCACCATGTTTCCTACGCTGGTCTTGAACTCCTGAGCTCAGGCAATCCACCTGCCTTGGCCTCCCAAAGTGCTGGAATTACGGACATGAGCCACTGTGCCTGGCCAGAATCTATCCTTTTAATTAATCAGGTGACTCTGTTACTGCCTGTCAGTGGACCTACCTTTGAATCTAATCCTCTCTTTTTCCATTAAGAAACCTAAGACCCAAAAAGTTAAACTGAAGGACCTGAAATCACAGAGCCAGGACTCAAACATAGGTCTTTCTCATTCTAAGTGTACTGCTATAACCCCTGAATCTTTAATGCCTCACACTGGAGCTAGGAAAGTCATGATGGCTCACACAGGTCCATGGAAAATACTCAATTAACACAACCTGAGGTAACATATAAAGGCGCTTGAAGAGTCAGCTTATCTATACAAACTGTAGGAGCTATATCTGTCCAATATTCCTATGACAACATCAGGAGGTAGATCAAATCATTTTCCTAAATGAACAAAGTAAAATTCTCACATTTGACATGTAATTATTTTTCTTCTAAAACTGATTTGGTCTCTGAAAATCTGCCTCCATAAACCTTTCAGAAATCCCTCCTAGAATCCTCCAGCCCGACTCCTAACTCTTTCTGATCTCACCCCTCTTCAGCAGCTGTCTATCCAGCGATCCTTGATGTGTTTTTGCTAACAGGTTGACTGTAAATGTTTTTGAGACCTGTTCATAAGGTCAGAGGCCATAAGGATTCGTGGAGTGTCTAGCCTTCTCTACAGGTAAAATTATGTCTTTTTATTACTCTGGATTGGCCCCCACTGGGTCTATACAATGTTAATAAACATTGTCAGCCAGGCATGGTGGCTCACTCCTGTAATCCCAGCACTTTGGGAGGCCAAGGCAGGTGAATCACTTGAGGTCAGGAGTTCGAGACCAGCCTGGCCAAAATGGCGAAACCCCATCTCTACTAAAAACACAGAATTTAGCTGGGTGTGGTGATGGGCATCTGCAATCAAGCTACTCAGGAGGCCGAGGCAGGAGAATCACTTGAACGTGGGAGGCAGAGTTTGCAGTGAGCCAAGATCACACCACGGCACTCCAGCCTGGGCAACAGAGAGAGACTCCGTTTCAAGACAACAACAACAAACAATATTAGTAAATGTTGTCAGCTGTAGAAAGCAAAACTCTGGCTGAGAGACAGGAATACCCTAGAGCAGGTCCCTGCTCTGCCACTAACTCATCAGCTGCCTTCGGGAAAGTCATTTCAACACTTTGTGCTTCCATGTCCTCATCAATAATTGAGTGAATAGGGCTAGAACAATATTTCCCAAGACACTTTCCAAAGAAAGGTTCCTAAGGAGGTTGATGGTTGTGGTAAGAAAAGAGCACTCTGTGGTTAAGGCGGCTGGTGCAGGACATCTCAGAGTCTTTAATGCGTGTTCCAAATCTCTACTAGGTGCTTGGCTTACACAGAACCCTGTTTTGGGAGGTATTTCATTAGGTTAATGTTCTACAAAACTCACTTGGCCAGAGGCTGGCAAGAACGAACTCTAGAGTCACTTACAGGATAAAGAGATGTGAATAGCACAGTAAGCACGGGACAGGAGTTGGGAGACTTGGGTTCAAAACTCTTCCACTTACAAATTGTACGATGGTAGCTGGCACATCAACCTACCTGTCTGAGCCTCCATTTCCTCATTGTACCTCATAGGATTGTGGTGAGGGTAATGCACAAATGCCCAGTGCATGCTTTGACTAAAATAAGTGCTTAACATCTATCAGAACTTGGCTATCTTGCTATCTGGCACCCAATTTTATCAACAGCTTTATCAACAGCTCCATTGGATTTGCTTTTGAAACAGTTCTATGCATCCACCCCTATATTAATGTATATATTTTAAAAACAGTTCTGCAGACAGCCCTGACCACTCACTCAACCTGCCCCAGGACTTTCAGCTCCCTTTCCTTCAACCATTCTCTAGCAGGAAGGTATTATAACCAGTCTTGGTGTTTCACATAGCCAGGTATGTGACTGAACCTCAGGCTTGAGAGTGTGTGCACCACGGCCCTAGAGCTCCTCCAACAGAGGTGGGTACCGTGGGAAGTTTGCTGGGAAGACTCCAGTCAGCTGAGTGGTTTTAGGCAGTCAGGGGAACAAACTATTTCCAACACACAGCAGAGCCCACTCGAGCCTCAGGAATGTTAGAACCTTTCCTCACCGGAAGTCAGGTGTTTGTCTAGCTTGACCCAGGTCGGGGCATACTTGGACTGAATATAGCCAGTCTTTTACCCCAGCTGAGGCTATCTGTTTTGACCCAGTCAGGGCCAGGAGTCACAGAAGATACAGGCCAGCGGTTACTGATGGTGGTAGAAGGTAGACTTCTTGGGCAATTTGCATTCAATGAAGAGCCAGAAAAAGTGGCTCAATTAGCATATCAGTGTGGGTTGTGGGGGGCCAATACCCCAGTACTTTGGATAGAAAATCTATGGTTCTGAACTCAAGGATTTTGATGCTTTCTTCATGAAACAGTGAGCAATGTCAGGCACTATTCTAAGAGCCTCACATGTGTTAAGTCCTTAAATCCTCACTATTCTGTGAGGTAGATTCCATTATTATCCTCCTTTGTATGTGCACAGAGAGGTTGAGTAATTTGCTTAAATTTCCATACCGATTTAGTGGTAACTTTGCTGAATTCAGGTTCTAGAACCTGTGATCCTATCCACCTTACTAGATTGCTTCTTTAAAGTTAAATAAGGGCCTCAGGCCGGGCGCAGTGGCTCAAGCCTGTAATCCCAGCACTTTGGGAGGCCGAGGGGGGTGGATCACAAGGTCAAGAGATCGAGACCTTCCTGGTCAACATGGTGAAACCCCATCTCTACTAAAAATACAAAACATTAGCTGGGCATGGTGGTGCGTGCCTGTAATCCCAGCTGCTCAGGAGGCTGAGGCAGGAGAATTGCCTGAACCCAGGAGGAGGAGGTTGCGGTGAGCCGAGATCGCACCATTGCACTCCAGCCTGGGTAACAAGAGCGAAACTCTGTCTAAAAAAAAATAAATAAATAAAAATAAGGGCCTCACTCTTTGGAGCCCCTAATCGAGCTGTGAAAAGCAGTTTTTCAAGCTAGTATTTCATAGAGCAAGGCAGCATGACCTTGCAAACAACACAGGCCAAGAAACCAGAAATTGGGACCCAAGCATGGCCACCCACCTGAAGTCCACTCAGATCAGTGTTTCTCTGGTTGTTTTACTTCCCAGACTTCCCTCCCCTAAGGGCACAGCACTCTCACCAGACCTGAGATTTCACACACAAGAGGCCTGCTTAGCCAGTACCATCTTATTCAAAACACATATTTGAAGAGCTATAACCTCAGTTCCATTCTCCTGGTAGTCTTCCTTCCTAACCTTAGAAGGTACAAAGGGAAGGGCCAGGAGCAATGGTTCATGCTGGTAATCTCAGCACTTTGGGAGGCCAAGATGGGCAGATCACTTGAGTCCAGAGTTCAAGATCAGCCTGGGCAACATGGTGAAACCCCATCTCTACAAAAAATACAGAAATTAGCTGGGCGTGGTGGTGCACACCTGTAGTCCCAGCTACTTGGCAGGAGAATGAGGTGGGAGGATCACTTGAGCCTAGGAGGTAGAGGCTGCTGGGTGAGCCAAGATTGTGCCACTGCACTCCAGCCTGGGTGAAAAAGCAAGACCCTGTCCCCCCTACCCAAAAAAAAGAAGGTCCAAAAAGGAGGGATACAACTTGGAGAGGTGAGAGGCCAGCTCATGTGACACGACCATTTATTTTTTCATTGAGTCAACAATTGTAAGTGCCTCCTGCAGGACTGGCACTGCTGGGCACTCCAGGGACCAAAGTAAATCAGATCAAGATATTTCCTTCAGCAGCTCCCAGACCAGTAATTGAGAAAAGACCTATGCAATCATGGGAATACAAAAGACAGGATATTTAGTGCTCCACAAGGCACAAGAAAGCTCTGTAGGACCTGGGAGAGGGGTAGCTGGCTGGAGGAATCACAGAAGGCTTCCTGGAGGAAGCGGCTTTGAGCTTCTGCCATCAACATGCAGCTACTCCAAGCTCCAGAGCCAATCACCAAACACTCCTGGAACTCTCTGCAGGGTCCATCTTAAAGTGCTGACTCCCAGCAGAGAAACAACATTCGTAGACTGAGCTGGCCCAGGGCCCTGCCAGCCACATTCTCCCTCCACTTATTCCAAGGAAACTGTCAGATTTTCCTGAATGCATTTTTGCTTTAAGGTGGCAAGGGCTGGGGAGTTGGGAGTGTGGTGGGGATAGCTTCGCAAATTAATCCACTAATATTTTGCCTGCTTCTTCCCTGTGTTGCCAGGCCCAGCCCCTACGAGAAAGCCTAACTGCAGTAAAGGATTCCTGGAGACAGGACAAGAATGAAGTCAATGAAGCATAGCAAGAGTGAAGATAAAGGCGCTTTCTTGGGCCTCACTGCCCTGGGGTGACTTGTCCAGTTAATTTTTTCCCCTCCTCCTCTCCCTTTATCCCCCTTCACTCTGCTGACTCTAAAGGCCCTGGGAAGATGTGTGATCATATTTATATGAGATTGTCTTAGGAGGTTGCCAGAAGGCCTGTGTCTCTAGTTATATTTGCCTTCTCGTGCTCCTGTAAGAAGACACAGAGATAGAGGATTATGTTGCCCTATGACCCAGATGGAGAGGTAGGGGGCAGAGGCAGAGAAGGTGACAGGCGTAGCAAAGACCACACAGCAAGCTGCTACCCATACCCCTAAGAAGTATCCGAACCCCCAGAAGTTCAAATAAACATTATTCCCATTGCTGATGGTTAATTTTTCCCAGTCATTCATCCATTTCTCTATTCCATAGAAATTTATTGAACATCTGTTACAGATGCTACAAAATAAAAGTCTGGGTGTGGTGGCTCATGCCTATAATCCCAGCACCTTGGGAGGCCAAGGTGGAAGAATCTCTTGAGCCTAGGAGTTTGAGACCAGCCTGGGCAAACTAGGCAAGACCCCCGTCTCTACAAAATAAAAAAAAAAATTAAGTTTTGTCAATGGCCATAGCTTATCCTCAAATATTAATCTCCCTAAAAACTGTAACACAAAAAGGGAAAGTCTTGATACATGTTTAGAACTAATTCCATTTGTTTCAGGGGATGATTTGCATGTGCCTGGCTCAACTCCTTATAACGCTGTGAAATTCCATAATCATTGAATTGATTTATTCTCAGAGAGCAGATGTCCACATATATTTGCGGCCATTAGCAATGTATTTATTCATTTATTCATTCATTCATTTGGAAAACATTGTCCAAATACTTCATGCTACTGAATTTATTCTGGTGGGGAGAGCAGAGTTAGTGATGGGGTGGTGGACACACAGGTGGCCCCTGAACAGAGAATTAACGCCCCTTCATTGTCTAGCACTTGATATCTGCATCTTGTTGGAGTTCCCCTCAAGCTCTATGAGGTAGTGCTATGGGCATTTTTGTACAGAGGGGAAACTGTGGAGACTCAAGAGTTTAGGGAACTGTACCAGGGCCCCACAGCTGCAAGCAAAGAGCAGACATACCCTGATACATTCCCACACAAAGCAGACATGCGAACAGTATGCTGAGGGAGGAGGAGGAGGAATCAACAACTCTGTGTGGATAATCTGCTGAACGCCTCTCTAAGAGCACAGACCCCTGCCTATGGGCCACAGGCCACCCTTCAAGGCCTTTATAGAGTTAGGAATGAAGTTATGTGACCCAAGACAAGAAGATCAGGATGTTGTAACCGTTCACAATGGTGTGCTCCTGACCTTTCAAAGCCTTCTTCAGCATCCCTGGAGGGGGATTTGCATGAACTCTCAGGGTTGGGGAGAGAAAGGGGACAACTAAATAGAGTACAGTTTCGTGGGTGAAATAGAAGCAGTCATCGCATGCACCACAGCTGCTTCTTTGTAACCAAGGCAGAATGAAAGAGGAAGGCCTTTGGAATAACTTTCATAAATAAGCCAACCAGGCCATTTAGGTGAATGTGTGTGTCTGTGTGTGTGTGGTGGTGGGGGTGGGACACAATCTGACTCCAGTGGGTGTCAGTAGCAGAGGTGACAGAGAGGAAATGGCCCCCTGGCCTCTCCCAGCAACCTGAAGGCCACCCCAGGGCATGTCCCAAGACCATGTACAGACAAGTCTTCTGATTACTCATTAGCCAGCCTGGGGACGGGCCTCCATGTCGCTGTCCTTGGCCATAAACAGATGAAAGCACAAAGCCGCCAGTTTAGGGAAGGCGGGCCTGATAGTCTAGTAGCTATCTCAGCCCCTGGAATTATCAAAGCCTGAGGCAGCCCAGACAGAGGAGGGAGGTGGGGCTTTCAAATACTTTTGTGCCCTTCAAAACTCCTCCTCCCCTCCTACCCCTCACCCAAACAAACAGAAGGAAAAAAATCCCATTATACTAGACAGGATTTTAACAGATGACTTCCAGGGCAAAGATTGCCTGAACCAGCTTCATCAAGGACATGCCAAGATTTGCTGATGAGAGGGAAGGAATCTTTCTGAAGCCCCTGGAATTGACTGATCTACCCTTGCTTCAAGGCTGAGAAAAAGGCATCTTGGATGCAGATTCAAGGTGGAGCCAAGGCACCTGAAGGCATCGGTCCTGCTCATTCTCTGCCTTCTCACCTCCTCTCCTCTTTAGAGGGCTGTGGCTAGTTACCCACATGGGCATGCCTACCGTTTCTTCTCCAAGCCTCTCCCACACCGCCCTCTCTGACTGAGATTTGAAGTCTAGAAAGCAGCAAGTCCTTCCCTCCACCTTGTCGGAGAAAATCTAGTTATTCACTCTAAGTCTCTACTCCCCTACCCTGAACCTGACCCTGGGACCAACTTCATAACCAGGCTGCTCTCTTCGCCCTGGGTCTTTGTTCACGGTCCATAAATGGAAGTGGTAGGTTGATATTCCGCAGAAAGAAACTGAAACAGAGTCAGAAAGACCTGGTATTCAAAGCCCCCAGAGCTCTATCTTGACTAATACCTAACAGTAACAAAACACCACACGTCAAAATGGCCAGGGAAGCAGCCCAGTCAGCAACAGGAAATCTTCATTCATTCCATTTCCTCAGCCTTCAGAACACATTTAGGATGACCACAATGTGGCAGTTGTCACGTGAGTGATTAGGCGAGATCCAAAGACCTGGTTCCTGATCTCAAGAAGTTCCTAAACTTGGGGAAGAATAATGTAAACAAACAATAATGATAATAGCAGGAGCTACCATTTATCGAACACTATGATGTGCTGTTTCACACGGCAATTATGCCAGATGGCACTGTCATCCCCCTTTTACAAAACAGGCCACTGAAGCTCAAAGAGTACAATGCCAGGTGATAGTCTGAGAGACATGCCCAAACTGGGAGGTGTGACTCAGTTAGGGTGACTTGTTAAAAAATTATTCCATGAGCCGGGCGCGGTGGCTCACGCCTGTAATCCCAGCACTTTGGGAGGCCGAGGCGGGTGGATCACGAGGTCAAGAGATCGAGACCATCCTGGTCAACATGGTGAAACCCCGTCTCTACTAAAAATACAAAAAATCAGCTGAGCATAGTGGTGCGTGCCTGTAATCCCAGCTACTCGGGAGGCTGAGGCAGGAGAATTGCCTGAACCCAGGAGGTGGAGGTTGCGGTGAGCCAAGATCGCGCCATTGCACTCCAGCCTGGGTAACAAGAGCGAAACTCCGTCTCAAAAAAAAAAAAAAAAAAAATTATTCAATGACACTTGCTCAAGCATGGTAAAACGAACTTGGTTCAGGACCATTGAGACAGGTGTGCGGACCACGGCAATAGAATTCTGCAGTGGGCACGAAGCAGGGAGAGGTTGGGCTTAATTCTAAATGCTGCATGGGCAAGCAGAAATTTATAGCCAAGGAGCAGAGAGTGCGGGGTAGTGATCAAAACTTACTAAGAGGAAACATAAGAGGACTCTGGTTAAACAACTTAGCAGGATTCATGCTACAGATGGCCCAGGGTGATCAGATGTCACCTGGGGCATGATGGAGGACGAGGAACCTAATCAGATATTGAATGGTGGGGTGTTGAGGAGGTTCTTGCTAAACTGACTTAGTGAGGCTCTTGCTAAAATTAGATTTTACAAGGAATTGCACAGATGGGTCTCGGAGAAGGTTTAGGAACCTGCTTCAAGTTTGGTCAAGCAAGGAATCCATCAGGAGAATACACATTTAACACTGTCAGCTACTTGGGAATGTTTCTTCTCACTTGGTGTCCCAAGTTACTTCTCCCCTTACCTGCCCTGCTGTCTTTTCTGCCCCTTTATTTCTTATGTTCCCCCTTTTCCCCTTGAGTCTAGATTGGATCCCCACCTCTCTTTTCTTCTGCTACACATTTATTCCATTCCTAGGGCTTCCATCACTATCTTTTACTTGCGATTTCCAAGCCTGCATCTGCAGCTCCCACCTCACTCCCTGCTCCGGAATCCCATCCCCATCTGCAGTCATGTCAGATACTGAAACCACCTTGCCATTCTCAGGCTGCTTTGTTCAGCATTTCTTTGCCCCTTGCTTGGACTATTTGAATGGCTTGAATCTCCTGTCATTTTATTCTCTTCCAATCCAGGTCACCTTACATGTGTTGTCTTGATTTCTCTTCCTAAATATCCTTTTTCTTACATCACAACCTTATGCAAAAAAAAAACCTTCAGTGGTCCCCTAATGCCTATAGTGTTTTTCCCAGACACAGACAGAGCTCTCTGCATTCTGGTGCCAATCTATACTCTCCTCTTCTCAGACCTTATGCCCCAGGGCCACTCACTATTTCCCCAGTGCATTTCAGGGCTTTCGTCCCCCATGCCCTCCACAGATTCCTGCCCCCGCCCCTTCAGGATACAGTTAAAACACATGTCTCTTATGGATCCAGTCTTGATTCCCATGGCCAGATGTGGGCCCTTTCTACCTGAACTGCCATAGCAGTTTGTTATTTCATGTCCTTGAGTATTAGAGTTTGGTCTCACCTTGCACTGTGGTGCCAGGTCAGGAGCTTGAGTAGTGAAATCAGAATGGGTTTAAATTCTGGCTCAGCAACTTTCTAACAGTGTGACCATGGGCTCTTTAATTTGAGGCTTTTTCTGCCACCTGTAAAATGGGCAAAAGGATATAAGCTTGCTGGGAAAGTTTGAAGTAATACATGTAAAAACACCCTACACAAGCAAGTGATAGTAGGCAGTAATTTTTAATACTATGAAGTAATTATTTATTCCTCACTAGAACATAAATTCCTTGAGCTTTGGGCTGACCAGCTTCTATGAATTTTTGCATCAACCCCAGTCATCAGCCCAGCGCCAGGGTTACAGAAATCTTTCAAGCAGTGTTAGTTGAATGCTGACTGCGAAGGAGGAATTGCGGTTTCTTGTGCCTTTTGTCAGTTTTGTCACCGTTTTGTCAGTGTCACCCACTGCCTCCCTGGACTCAGAGCCTCCACAATCTCTACCCCAGCCCTTTCCAGCTGCCTGCCTCTGATTCTGCATACCACAGTGCTTCAGTATCTACCCCCAGGCCAGACGTATAAGATGTTATTTAGGGAGTTGCATGAAATAACTCAGTTGTAGGTGCAAATGAATGCTGAGAGCTTCTCAATGGAATAGGAATCGTAAATCACTCTGGCGTTGGGATGAAACCCTAGGAAGTCCTGCCATGCAAACCGCAATACCCTAAACCTCTGTCAAAGTGGCCCTGAAACCCCTGGAGACCTGGCAGGATATTCCTTTCTGTTGCTTGGCACTTAGCTGTTCTGAGTCTGGCAGAACACCAGCAACCCAGAGGCATATGAAAACTTAAAGCCCCAACACCATGCCCTAGATGAGACTGCAGTCTGGCCACTTGTCACTTTCTCCCTCCATCCCATAAAGCAGAGTGAAATTCTATACATGGGAAAATGTAAGGGGACTTGGCTCTCCAGGGTGGCCTCTTTACCCCATCCTCTTGCTTACTTCTGGTGGCTTATCCTAGAATCAAGGCCTGAGATTGTTCATAACTCAGCTGGGTGTCCGAGCCAGGGGTGATCACAGAGGACCCCAATCTCCAGCCTTTGCAGTTGTGCTAGGGAATGCTTGAGGCCAAGGCCCTGGAGCCTGGGAGGGGAGAACACTGGTTGCAGATGCGAGCTTGCAGGAAGCTTTGATGTTCTGAGTAGGATTGGGAGGCGTGGGAAGTGAGACTTCTGTTCCCTTGAGCTCCCACGTAGCTGAAGCCTTTCCATTATCTTACAGGCCGAAGCGCAGCATAGCCTAAAGGTGCTGGCTAAAGTCTGTCTTGGCCCAGAGTAAATCAGGCCAGAACCAAAGAATGAACTTAAATCAAAGTGGAAAATTAAGACACTGTGCAGGGGAAAGCTCTCCTCTCCAAAATATATATGCATCAAAGTGTACCCCTGTCTAGCTGGGACAGGAGCCATCAAAATGCAAATATGGGTTTTGGGAATGCTAATGTTGGAAGTGGAGAACAATACTGAGGCAGACTTCTTAGGGCCAGGGAAAGGGCCCCAGGGCAGGATGTGGGAGCTGAGTGGGGGGCAGGGATGAAAGGGGCAAAGGAAGCAGTGTGAGAGAGCCTGGAGATGAGAGAACAGCTGGAGTCCATTGAGGTTGAAAGGCTGCTGGGGCAGGACTAGAAAAGGGGAGCGCTGAGAGGACCGGCCAGAGGACCTGGCCGCTGACGGCTGACCCAAGGCTGCATGTCCAGGAAAGAGGAGGGTGAGTTCAGGGAAACTTCTCTGAGTGGCAGCCCAGCAGGAAGGAGAGTCAGGACGTGCCTGGAGTCTCAGGCCTGGGCTTGAGGTCAAGGCCTGGAGAAACAGACAGTAAGATCTGCATTTCTGTAAGAGCAGGGAAGCTAGGAGGTATGCTCCACTTTGTTGCTACCGGCACGTGAGCTAGAAGGCTTGAAGGAGGGGCTTGAGAGCCGGGAGCCAGACCGAAGCCAGGGTTGAGTTCAAGGGGTCTCACTGAGATCTGCTTCCCTGGGTTTAATTTTGCTCTTCCTGGGAGGACTGAAGACGTTAAAGCAGAGCCTGGCACAGCATCAATGCTTTGTGGATGTTTGTTATCTATGTAGATAAAGAAACTGAGGCTCAGAAAGGCTTATTAACACGTGCGGCTCTGGACAGCAAGGAAGTGATGGCAGCTCTATCCGAACTCAAAGCTGCTAGAACTATACCAGTAGGTTCCTGTGTGCAGTTGGGGACCCATCTCTGCCAGTGCTGGCATGAGCTAGCTGTCTTGAACTGAAAACAGATACTCAGAGATGGGCTGTGGGATCCCAGAGAGGTGGCAGAGTGGTCAAAGCTATGAAGCCAAGAGTGGGTGCCAGGAAGGAAGCCCTGAGCCCTGAGTGACTGTAATTAAAAAAAATAATAATAATGCTGGGAGTGGGTGTTTATTTTGGAGGGGTGGGCTGCTTATATTTGGTTTGAGGACTTGTTCATTCATCTTTTCTCAGCGGCGCCTACTGCTGCCCTGGCCCAAAGTTAAAGCCCAGTAAATCATTGTTGTACCACTGAGTGCCCCCACCTAGACTGTAAGTTCCTGGAAGGCAAGGATTTGTGTTCCACACTTGTTTTATACCTTCCACGATCTTGCACAGCACTTGGCAAATGGGCATTGAATGAATTCATTCACAGAAGCGTCTCTCTGGTGCCAGGCCCAGTGCTAAGTGATGGGAATACACAGATGAATACAATATGATCCCTGCTTTTGGGTAACTCATTATTCTGGTGAATGAATAAAGGAAAGAAAGAATGAATGGAGACTGTGGAAAGGGCCAGGCCATTCTGCTAATTGCTTTATGAACTAGTAAATAGCAAAGAGATGTACCCCTCAGATACCCTGTTTTCTCTTGGGTTTTGGTGAGCGGCTGCTGAGTGGGTCTCCGAGCTTTAAACAAATGCTGTCTTTCATAGAAAAAGGGATGCACCCCTTTATTTCTCGTGCACACACCCCAGGAGCGGAGGGTCCCAGAGGGATGACTGGATGCCTGGAGCTATTTGCATCCTTTCCCCCAGGCTCTCTTGGGACCAAGGACTGCCGGGGGCCACAGGAGGCGGAAGGGACAGATAGTCAGAGCTTCTAAGGAGGGGAATGTTGCAATGCCATTTACATGTTGAGGAAAAAAAAAAAAATGTATATATATATATATATATATGCACACACACAAACATACTTTTTAATATATAGACACACATATATATGGTGGGTATACATCTATATATACATATAGATGGTAGGCTAAGCTTACCACATATCAGAACAGGCACCAAAATAAACAAAATATCAGAAAAGATGACCAAAGTTTTTAACTAGATAGACACGTTGGATACTGTTCCGTGGTAGAAAAGGCTGTGCTGTGCAGCTAATGTTCTCTAGGTTCTGGAAAGGAAATCCTTGTTTACCATTGTGCTGCTTAGCTTATAATAGGTGCACCATAAATATTTGTTGAATGAATAAATGAGTGGAACTTTCATTGGTCTGGAAAGAGCACCTTAGCATCCAAAGTGCCAACGCCATCTGTTCTAGCAATTCATTTGCTATTTCTTGGAAGGCCTATTATTTTATAATGCAATTTCCTGACAAGCAGAAGATTCTAACACCTTTAGCTGTTTGAACCTAGGTAAGTTATCTAACCTGTCTGAGCTTCCACAACCTTATCTGTTAAGTGGGTATGATAATTCGTTACTTACTTGAGAATAATTTAACTGTACTGAGGATGGGATACAAAACAGAAGGGACCTCTGTCCTTTCTAGTGGAAGAGATAGTAAGCAAATGAAATTCGAAAATTACAGCTTTGAATATATAGGTTTGATGGAAAACCACAGGGTGCCATGTGGGAGTAGCGGTGGGACCTCATTCAGATTGGGGTGCAGGGAGGGCACTAGTAAAGTGCCATTTGTGTGGACACCTGAAGGAAGTGTTAGAAATTAGCCAAGGGAGTGAAGGAAACAGCATGCGCAAAGGCCTGAGGCAGGAAAAAGCTGGGGAGCTGGGCAGGAATTTCAAGCAGCCAGGAAAGACCACTGGGGTAAGGCCAGATGGGGAGGGACAGAGATGCTCAGAGGTTCTAAGGAAGGGAATGATGCTGTGCCATTTACAGGCTGAGAAAAGCACTTGGGCTGCTGCGTGGAAAATTGTTTGGGGCTGAAGTGTTAAGAACTGGATCTCAGTTCTTACAAGATCTCAGTGCTTAAAAGAACCTGAATGTTAGCGCCAAGGATTTTAAAGACTATCTGGCTCTAACCTCTCATTTGAAACACAAGAAAAAAACCCCCCAAAACACAAGAACTACAATTGTGAGGAGCCTTGGCCAAGATCGCACGTTAATCTGGCTGTAACGTAGCTGTGAACTAGTAGGGTCTTTGGCTACTCTTTCGCAATTTATGAGCCCGTGCCCCGCTCGGCCTTCTGCAATGGTGGGGTGGCCGGGAGATGACTGCGGCGCGTCGGGGTTTTGAGGCAGGCGAGGGTGGCGCGCAGGCCAGGCTCTCGCGCGCCCCCAAGCCAGGCCCAGGCCGAGCGCCTCTCGCCGCCGCGCACATTCCGAGGAAACTCGGGGCTCACGGGGCCTGCGGCATAGGTGGCTCGGCCCTTTCCTTGGCTTTCCCTCCCGGGCCCTTCTTGTGGAAACCCACAGCGGGAGCCTCCCGCCCGCCGCGCCCCGGCCCCGGGACAGGAAACGAGCAGGGACAGCTCCCCACCCGCGCCTCCCCGCGCCCCGCGGCCGGGCTAGCAACCCGGAGGCGCGGCGCTGCGATTGGCTGCGCGCGGGAGAAGCGGCGCGGCGCTGCTCCAATCACGGGCCGCGCTGGGAGGCCGCGCCGCCGGGAGGCCGCGGGCGCGTGCTCGCATGCCTGTGGTATTTGCTCAGAGGGGCATGACCACTTCGGGCAAGTCTTTAAATGTGAGTCAGCTTTCGGCCGATCCCTGGGAAAAATTCTTTCGGTGTTGTCAGGCAGGGCTCGGTAGCTGCAGCTCTCTCTCTCTCTCTCTCTCTCTTTTTTAAACAATTCAAGAGGGATAATCCTGCTGAATGGGGAAAGGCATTCGGACCCTGTCCCCGCTCCTCGGAGGGGCCCAAGGACCAGGTTTTCCGAAGGGTCAGGGCACCAGCTCTTTTTTTCCCGCGCCCTCTTCTCCACCTTCAGCAGGGCACAAAGGGCCGCGGCGGAGGGTCGGGGGGCGGCGCGTACACAGCGGGGCGAGCAGTGCCCCCTGGAGTTGTGCGCAGCATCTCCCCGACGTGGGGAATGCCCGGTCCCAGCGTCCCTTTCTCCCCTTTCTTGGCTCTTCTGGTCCTAGACTTGGCCTGGGGAAGCTGTGCGGTCCTAGGTCGTCTCGACACCTCCCTAAGCTTCAGTTTCCTCGCTGGTGGAGGGAAAAGCGGACAGTAGAGCAAGTGAGCTGACCTGGGACTGTGGGCACTTGGCGAGTTCTCCTAGCTTAGTCTTCCCAACTTGCTTGGAAGCCCCTTCTGCACTCCCCGCGTCAGTTTCCCCATCTGTAAATGATGGAGCCGATCTGGAAGAGTCCATGAGTATGACTGTAGTGACATCGGGCAATTGCAGTTCCCTTTCCTGGGGCCTGCGGACTCAGGGTGCATAAAGCCCTGTGACTTGGCCGCCTGCTGCAGCACAACTCCGTAGCTGCTCCCCCAGGCCACCGAGCCTCCCCTCCCCACCTGTCATCTCAGAGACGCCCAGCAGGCAGTATTGGGAGCACCAAGGGAAAAGAAGACCAAAAAAGGCTGAGGGCTGAGGGAAATGAGTTAGGACTGGAGGGATTTATGTGCGATTTGATTTTAAATGAACGTCTTGTGTTAAAGAAGAGGTGATTTGGCATCTGTTACTGGTGAGTTAATAGCGTAGGCACTCTTGGCAATGGGGGTACAATACTGTGAAGACCAGATTATCTCATTGTGGCAGCAAATTATAAGAGTGACCAGAGGCTGGTCACGGTGACTTATGCCTGTAATCCCAGCACTTTGGGAGGCGGGGCGGGTGGATCACCTTAGGTCAGGAGTTCAAGACCAGCTTGGCCAACATGGTGAAACACTGTGTCTACTAAAAATACAAAAAATTAGCTGAGCGTGGTGGCGGACACCTGTAATCCCAGCTACTTGGGAGACTGAGCCAGGAGAATCTCCTGAACCTGGGAGGTGGAGGTTGCAGTGAGCCGAGGTCACGCCACTGCACTCCAGCCTGGGCAACAAGAGTGAGGCTCTGTCTAAAAAAAAAGAAGAGTTGACCAGAGAGATGCTGTAGAATCTCTACTTGGGAATCTTTGAAAGGTGCCTGCCTTCTTTGAAGGGCTTTGAAATCCAGGCAGAGTGAAACTGTTAGAACTCTCTGAATCAAGAGAACATTGGAGCACTGGCTACTTCTGTGGGTGAAAAGTGTGGTTTGGTACAAAAGAGCATTGCACTGTGCTACTAACACAGGGGTGTGACCTTGGGCAAGTCACTTGCCTATTCTCAGTCTCCTTTTCATCTGGAGCAGGATGAGGGATTTCAGCTAATTGACCTCTTAAAGTCCCTTACAGCTCTGACACTCCAAGATGAAACAGAATAATGTGTGAGAAATTGCTTTGAAAACTGCATAGCACTAAGGGTCTTTTTGTGATTTTTATACAGATAAAGGTGATCTGAGAGTTCATTAAACTCTGAGACCCATTGTAAATCAGGCCATCCACCTCCTACAAGCTGAGTCTGCAGCAGGGGCATTTGTTTGGCGACGGAGTTTCTCTGGTTGTGAATCAGTATTATTTATTCTGTTTGTACTATCAGTCCCTGCCCTGGTTTTGCAGCCTGAGCCAGCCACTCTTCGCACTCTGCCTTGGTTTCTCCACCTCAGCTTGCCTTTTCCAACCTCTTGTGATTCAGATGAATCACATTGTGCCTTTGCCAAGCTTAGGTCCCTTGGAAACAGGACTGCAAATTTGGAGGAAGAAAAATGAGAACCAGATTGGTTTGCCAACAATTAACTTTGACCATTCCCCTTTTTCCTTCTCTGTGATCTTCCAATTTTTTTTTTTTTTTAATGGGGTTTCAGCACGATGGCCAGGCTGGTCTTGAACTCCTGACCTCAGGTGATCCACCCACCTTGGCCTCCCAAAGTGCTAGGATTACAGATGTGAGCCACCGCACCCGGCAAGTGATCTTCCTGTTGTACTGGGGGCTCAGGGATTTATGGAGATGGGGAGGGGAAATAGACTAAAGATTGAGAAAGAAAAAGGCAGGGGCCAATCATAAAGGAAAGGATTTAAAAATGTATTCCTACCAATTCAGAAATAGGGAAAGACATCTAAGCCATCAGAAGGGTCAGATGATCGTTACGCGTTATACAAAAAAGAGAATTCCTGGACTGTGGAAGCCCAGTGCAGAGTTTAGTTCTGCTTGGGCAAGTCAGGGTAGTCTTCAGAGCGGGGTGATATCTGGGATATTTCTTAATAAGAGAGAGCGATTTTTCTTGTAGTGAGAAATGCATCTAGCCTGTGGGTAGAGCCTGAGCAAGGCAGAGAGTGAGACTATGTAGTGGGGCTTGGGTCTCCTAAGAACGGCCAGTTGCCAGGTATGTTGTGAGCTCAGGTGAAGACGGCGGAACTGGAGCTGGAAGGCAGAGTTATAAATGGTCTTATCTGTTCTCTTAAGAAATTCGGACTATTTTGTAGGAAATGGAGAATAGTTGCCGTCTTTTGAATAGATGAGAGACATTGTTTTTCAAACTTCAGGTTACACAAGGAATTCAGGTCATGACCGACATTTTAAAAGTAGAATGGCTGAGAATAGAATGGAATAGAAAATGTGAAAATCCATGCATGCTGTATTGGCTTATGAAATATATGAGAGAGAGAGAGAGAGAGTGTGTGTGTGTGTGTGTGATTGTTTATGTTCTAGATCGTGGTATGAAATATATGAAATATACTTATTACAGTGGGTCCTTGTGAAAAAAAAAAGTCTGAATCCACTGGAATTGCAGACCCTTCATGCTGAATCGAGGAGGATAGATGGGAGGGGGAGGGACAAGATGTTCTTGGAGACAGGAAAGGTGACTTGCATTCTGTCCCACTTCAAACTCTCAAGAAAGAAATTGCTTAACTTTTGAAAAGAGTTAACCTTTTCCAAGTCCTCCTCTGCAGAGGAAAGATGATTATATTTGCCCTGCAGAGTAATGGAGGAGGCTACTAAAGTATTTGGTACCCTGCTTCATTGGCAGGGCGTGTTACCTAACAGGGCAGATACTGTGGCTCAATAGTTGGGACTCAGTTTCTTCCAGTCTCTACCACGCACCCACATGGTTGTGGTACAATTCATGATCCTGTGACCTAAAAATGATGTTAGTGTTCTATTTTTCCAGTGAAACATTGCAATGCCCATAGTCAGCATTTTGGGATAGTATAGCCCATGACTGGTATTCAGGCATCTGTTTAGCAAAGATGGGAGACAGCATCCCTGAAACATGAATAATAGCTTTATATTTAAAGCACTTAAGAAGGCTAATCATCTTCTTCAGTCAGTAATATCAGTGTCTTAACAGACCTGAGGATTGGGGAGCCTTTAGGGATAATGAATTCCCTCCTGATGCAGTCATAGAACATCTCCTATTCTGCTAGTCTCAGAAAAACTGGAGAGCAGCTGGCTACCATCTGCCCTATGACATGCCCATTACTTTAAGACTGTTTCTGGGCGTCAATGTTTGCTTTTTCTCAGGCAGCCTTACATGCAACAAGGGCCCATTTACTTTCCTGAGTCCAGCCATGTGGAGAATGTTGCTCTCTTGCAGCAATGCAACATGGTCTAGTTCGTTTCTTTTTAAGGTGACTGACACTGTACACATTTGGTTACATATTGTACACATCCACGTTCTCTTCTCCTTTCCTTACCCAAACCAGACTCTCTGCATTTGGTCCAGACACCACTTCAGTTTACATAACTCCAGACACAGCCTCATGGTTGCATGTTCAGAGCAAGCATACCCACATCTCTCTTCAGACTCTATACATGTACATGTTCTTCCTATCTGAGTTGGGATTGTTTAAGTTCCCTTGATCCTGACTGGTTCCTAATCCATAATAACAAGAGCAATGTACCATGATCTGAATACGACTGTGTGCCAAGCCTTGTGCCAGGCATTATGTATTCAGCAAACTTCACGAGACAGTATTATTTGTCTTTTGCAGATAAAGAAACTGAAGCTTGGCTATTGTTCATAATTGCACATCTAGTTAATAAGCCAGTTGAGTTGCAAAACTAAGCTTCTTTAGATTGCAGACCCATGCTTTGACTCCTGAGATACTCTCCTTTCCCTGATTGTTTTCTCAATAGCCTCCTTCCATGACAGCTAGGAAGAATTCCTTCTCTTTCTCTTCCCATTTTGTCTTAATAAAATCATGAAAATCCCTCTTTAGAGAGAAGGTCTAAGTGGAATCTACTTTTGCATTGGCACTCATACAGAGGAAGGACATCCAAAAGTCGTTATGTCTAGACTTCTGCATCTTGACAGCCTTCCCTTGCTGTGAGAGAAAGGGCTGTTCTCAGCATAAAATAGAGGAAGAGACAGAATGAAAGTACCCCAAATCACACAGCTCTGGATCTAAAGATGATTGAATGGCGTGCCAACTATGTGCTCCACTGTACCCATCCTACACCCCTTTTTAAATCATTTATTCATTCCTTATTTACAGCTTTTCCCTCCATCCCTACCTTCCTTTGATCATCCACTATTGTGTCAGAGACACCAATCAGTCATTCCACAAATAATGGGTACGATTGAAGATCAGACATCTTTGATGTGAATAGCACTTCTCTTGGCTATTATCCAACGCCTGGGCACTGGCCATTCTCTGTGGCCAGGGATATGATCAGGGCTGGCCACATGCATAAGGAGGGCATGACACGGGCGAAGCTTATGCATTTGCAGCTGCCAGGCTGGAAGACCATCCTTTTGACCAACATGGGCTCCTATGGGACATAACAATGCTTTTTTCCCTTTGCTTGGAACAAGGAACCATAGAGTTCCCTGAGTTGGGGAGGTTCTAGTGGGTTATCTGATCCAGCCTCTTCCATCTGATGCAAGTGTCGGCATTAGATCTTCTCTGGCATTGCTCATCCAGTTTCTTGAACACCCCCAGATGTGAGCTAACTTGATCTACTCACCCCATTTTTTGGAAAGCTTCATTTTTTAGGCAATTCATACAATTCTCTTATCAAGCTTGATCCGATTCTCTAATCCACCCATGAGTCCCATTTCTACTTCTTGAGATGACATAGAAGAGTTCTAATCCCTCTTCCATGTGATAGCTCTTCAAATATTTAAATGCAGACATGATGTCATTCTTAGTCTTTTCATGCTGAGGATGCCCAGTTTGTGCCAGTTTTGCAATTCTTAGGATTCTTGGTAATGTCAATTTCACTTGCAGGGCATACTTGAGCATAATGTATAAATAATGAGCTTTTACCATGTGCCAACCCCCTTCAAAGACATTATGTAATTCAATTCTCATGTCCAACCTGTGAGATAAGAACCCTTTACATTTTATAGAGGAGAAAACAAATTAATGAGGTTAAGGGTTTAGGCCAAGGTCATGTAGTTAGACATGGACAGAACTGACACATTAACCTGAGCCTTTTACCAAACACATGTGCATCATTTCCTCTAAAAATAAGTTTCACCAGGGCAAGGATGGTGCAAGACATCCAAGATACAGGTCTTGTCGTCCTTAATACGGAGGAACACAGAGAAGAGATGATATATATTTCTGCAGTCTTAAGTCTTACTTGCTAGAGCCATTTTTTGCCTCTTCTCTCCCACATAAAACTCTGGCTGTAAATTGTAACAAGATATGGGATATCCTCTCTATTTTTTGCACAGAGAGAAACAGAGCAGAGAGGTTGATGTCCGTGATACCGTGTTTACTTGGGGACACAGTATCAAAATCAGATTTAAATTTCCGATTCTTCAAAGGTAATTGTTTATACACATAAACAGAAATTGCTAATTTCACATGCGTATGCTTGGAGTAGAAATATTGAAGACATTTTGTCTCTTTTTCCATATTTTTGGAATACAGGAGCCCTCTGGTGGTGAAAATTGTAGCAGGGAGGTATCCTTGGGAAAGCTGATCTGAGATTTCCCACCAGAACTCTTCCTAGTACCCTCTGGCTTTGTTTGAGGGTCACCCCTTTTCCATTTTGCCTCTTTCTTCCTCTTTTTGTACAGGATTACTTGCTTTTTGCACACCCTTTCTCCTTTCCCCCTCAAATTCCTCTCTGCATCTTTCCCTTCAACCCCAGCTGTCACCCCTGATCCCCCTGGAATCTTTCCTTGCTGCCATCTTTGGCCTTGGAGGACCCTTTCTGAAATCTGGCCAGTTCCCCTGTGGCAGGTGCTGAGCGACAGCTGCTGCCTTGTTGCTGCTGCAGTAGTGAATTCAAATCCCTTGTGGGTGTTTAGAGCCTGCAGATGGATTAACTGATGATTACTGTTCATCAACAAGCATTTGCCATGTTCTGCTAAGCATGTTAGGGATGCTGAGCGGCCCCTAGAAGCAAGTTTTCTTGGAAGAGCAGGTGAGCTTTTTCCTCCTTAGGTACAAGGAGCTCACCATACATCATCTGGTCCCTGGGGTTGATCAGCTGTCCAGAGCTGGGCCATTCTAAGTTTCTATGTGTAGCTCTTTCTGTGCAAATGTTTGTTTTCCTCATTATTGTGTTCATGGAGTGGTCTGTCTTCTGTAAGATCCTGCCTCACAACAACCATCAGCAAATGAGGACCCATAAAATAGCTAAGTCACATATTGGTAATTGAGAATTGACCATTGATCCGGAGGCAGAAGCTTTACTGGTGGCTTCAGTGGATTTCCGCAAACCAAGTAAGGGGAAAGAAAGCTAAAATAGGACAGGCACAGAAATTTTGGCTAAAGTTTTAGACAATCTTCTTGGCTTCTAGTGCAATAAAGTAATAGGGCAGTATAACACTTAGGAAGCACTTTGGACTCTTGAGAAAAATACCTTCCATAAAATGAGCTGGTGACTTTATTATATTGCGGTGCTTAACAATTAGTGGCTTAATCACAAGGTAGTCGGGTGAGATAGGCCAATTCATTACCCTCACTGCAGAGACAATCAGAAAAGCCTTCCCAGGATCCAGTGCATGTTGCAAGAGGGTGGAGTGCCAGGCTCCTGGGCATGTTAGAAAGTGAAATCAGAAGAAGGGCTGTGGGGAGGATCATAAAGTTTGGAAAGCTACGGGTTTCTATAAACTGTAGAAGAAAAGGCTAGAGTGAGTGAGGAGGTTGCAGTGTGCATTCCACTAGTTAATACGGTCCAACTTCATGGAGGGGCTATGCAGTACTGACAAAGTGCATCTGGGTTTCTCCTGCTACCACCACCCCAGCAAATGAGAGTGGCCTTTGGATGAAGCAAGATGAATTTGGGCTCCTAGCTATGAGGATTTGGGCAGGATTAAAAAGTGTTGCCTGGGTGGCTGCAGAATTCTCTTCTCTCTAGATTTTAAGAAAATGCAGACAAGTCTTTTCAGAGGCCCTTTTGGAGGTACATGTGGGTGAAGCCCTACCTCAAAGATGCATGAGCAGCCAGACACGGTGGCTTGTGTGTGTAATCCCAGCACTTTAGGAGGCCAAGGTGGGTGGATCATTTGAGCTCAGGAATTTGAGACCAACCTGGACAACATGGAGAAACCCAGTCTACACCCAAAAACACAAAAATTAGCCAGGCATGGTAGTGTGCACCTGTAGTCCAGCTACTCGGGAGTCTGAGGTGGGAGGATTGCTTGAGCCCAGGGGCAGAGTTCACAGTGAGCCATGATTGGCCACTGCACTCTAGTCTGGGTGACAGAGTGAGAACCAGTCTCCCAAATAAATAAACAGATGCATAAGCTGGCCTCTGGCAATGTTCTTTCCAGGCTTGTCATTCTTCAGTCACCTTAGACCTCTTGTTTCACAGCATTTTATGGACTTTTAAAGTTTGTAATTTCTAGTGTTTGGGAGTGAAAGGGTGATGCTGCAGTGTGTGCCATGTCTGTCATCTTAATTCAGTTTCCGTCATAGGCCTACCTTCTTGCCCTGTATCCTGCCAAACCACAGATACTCATCCACCTCCCAGTTTCTGACATAACTTACAGGATTCACTATAACTGACATTCCACCAAGAATGGTATGATAAAAGCAGTACATGGTTTGTGTAAATTTTCCCCTGGTTCAGTGTGTGTGCACTTACTGCAGTGCCCTTTTTAATAGAGCTATCTGCAGTGATGGGATCAGTTCTCCGTTCTGAACCTGAAGCTTTGGGCAAACAGCCTGGACCATGTCTATCAAATGTACTTTGTTTAGCATCTTATTCCAAAGACAGGTGGGACATAATTTTTTATAGTGATTTTAATGACATAACAAAAAGCACACTAGATTGGAAGTTAGATGATCTGGTTTAGTCCTTGCCTGCCACCAATTAGCTCCTCCAGCCCTCAGTTTCCATGTTTATGCAGTGAGGAGATTTAGACCAGATAACCTTGGAAGAGGACCTCCAGCTCTGAAATTTACTACTTATCTTCCATAATGGTGCCTTCCTCCGTAAAGACTGTCATCTTCTCAGGGGCAGGGGAAAACCTTGCCTGCATTGTTTCAGAGTACCTGGAAGGACTCTGGCCCTTGACAGCAGGGGTGGATGGGTGGGGAACAAGGAGCACTCAAGTATCTGTTGATAGATTAATCATATCCATCCACTTTCCAAGAGAAAGGTAGTAGTGCTTTAGGAGTAAGAGACACTGAAAAGAGGCAAGAGGGACAGGTTCTCTTTCCAATACCACCTCTTGTTTGAGTGTATACTGTATGCTATGGTCTTGAACACCATTCATAAGGAACTGCTGAAAGTTGCCCACTGCCTGCCCTAGATCTAGAGAAGAACAGAGCTGCACATTCAGGCTCATGCTGTAAAACAGAGATTGAGGCTGAGCTGTCAAGACCTGTAGAAAAATGCTCCTTACCCCAGTAGGAGTTGGAACTGTCCTTTCTCATGACAAGATGGGATTTATGCTTTTTTATGAAAATGTTTGTGTAAATGGAAAAAGAAAAAAAGCTAGAAGGTTTGGGCATGGAGCCGAGGCTTTTGTGAAGGGTAAGATTCCTCAGCTGTCATAAATATCAGTGGAAGGGGAAACAGGTGGCAGATCCCTGCTTTCCTTACACAAATATTTTAAGTGGATCATAAACTCCCTCTGTTCTCCCCACCAGTGAACCCACACTGTGTTTTGGTGCCTGCAGTTTAGAAGGTCAGACCCTTTTTCCCAAACCACGTGGGATCATCTCTTTGCTAGTGACTGCTTGTATTTGGGGAATATAGACTTTAGTTCTAGTAGACTGGCTTGAGTCCTCTCCCCTGACTCAGATAGCTGATGAAGAGGCTCGTCCAGCTTCTTGTGCTTGGTGGACTTAGGGGTTGTCAGTAGAAACATGTTTCACTTTCCTTCTGATAACTGATAACTGACATAAAGGAGTTACGTTTGCCAGATGGGCAAGGAGGGAAGTCTTGGCAGCGGCTCTGGGCGAAACCAGGAAGAACATGATGAGGCCAACTGAAAGGGAACGTCACTGGTTTCTAATGACGCAGTGCCTATTAGGGGAGCAGGGCCTTCTGGGGGAATCTTTTCCTGAAAGTGGGGAAGTAAGGTACAGAGAGACAGGTCCTGGGTCCTACTCAGAGACAGGAAATGCTCTGAGAAGTGGAAAGGGGTAGAAAGTAAGCAGGCAGATTACCACCTGAGGGTCTTTTAATGAAATTTGAACTTGCAGAGACAGGCAGGTGACTCATGAGGATGGATTTGCCCACGTCAAGCAGAGGACAGAGAATCGTGGCTCTGAGAACTGCAAAGTACCTTAAAGGTCTCTCAGGCCAGTCCATTCATTTTACAAGTGAATAAACCAGGGCTTATTCTTGGAGTAATAGAGAAAGCCAGACTTTCCCTAATGCAGGATAGTTTTAGTCCAGCAGTATGGTTTGTGGGGAAAAGCATGGGGTTTGGAGTCAAACAGACTCAAGTCCACATCAGTACTCCAGCTACTAACTGTGACCTTGGAGGGTAAGAATGCCTGCTTCCTGGGGCTGTTGAGAATAAATGAGAAAATAGATGTGAAAGCCCCTACCCCAAAACTTGTAAATGTGCCCCAAGAGTCCTGCTGAATGGTCATAATGCCTTCCATTATGATTACAATGTACTTGGCTAATAGAGACTATATTAAGAGAATGACTGAACAAATATTAATCAAGTGATTGCTATATGCCAGCCCACTCGTGTTATTTTATAGTCACTCAATTTATTATTAAGATCATATTAGTCTGATGGATAATTATACAAAATGAACTGTGATACTAATAAATAATAACATGAGTGTAATGGCAATGATGATAAGAAAGTGTCAGCACAATTGCTCTAGAGATATTACATGAAATGAGGGAAGGGACAGATGCGGTGCCTCCTGTCTGTAATCTCATCACTTTGGGAGGCTGAGGCCAGAAGGTTGCTCAAGCCCAGGAGTTCCAGACCAGCCTGGAAAACGTAGTAAAACCTTGCCTCTTCTAAAAATAAAAATCAGCTGGGTGTGGTGGTGTACACCTGTAGTCGTAGCTGCTCAGGAGGCTGAGGCTAGAGGATCGCTTGAGCCCAGGAGTTCAAGGCTGCAGTGAGCTATGATCATGCCACTGCACTCCAGCCTAGGCAGCAGACAGAGACCCTGTCTCAAAAAATAATGACAAGAATAAAAAGAAAAAGAAAGGAAAGGTTCTTTTGGAATCTAGCGTTGCCTTTGGTGTTCAATAGCAAGTAATCTGAGAAAGAGGAACTCTGTGGTCATTCATTTGTTCATTGGACAAACAGTAATTGAGGGCCTACTTTGTGCCAGTCCCTTTCCTAGGAACTAGAGACACAGTGGTCAATAAAAGCAAGATTCTTTTCATAAATGGAGATTACATTCTAGAGGAGGCAATAAACAAACAAGGAAATAGATGACATTTTTAGGTAATGGTAGGATTTATTAAAAAGAAAACAAAAAAACACAGAGCAAGTGGATGGAGTTGATCTGAGGCATAGCTATTGTAGATAAGGCGAATATCTCTAAGTAGGTGGCCCCGGAGTAGAGATCTGAATGGGGAGGAGCGACGCAGTGTGATGGATTGGATGGGGATGGAGATAAATTCCAGGCAGAAGGTAAAAGCATGTATAAAGGCCCTAAGATGGCCACATGTCTGGTATGTGATACTGATCTATGGCTGGAAGTTTATGTTCTGTATTTCTGCCTGAAGGCAGAAAGATGAAGAGTCAATGTTAAGAGACTCTTCTCTGGAGAACTCAGCCTGGGACAGGCTCTCTTAGGATGAGGCTAACAGTGAAGGAGTATGTTAGGGGCCATGCATCATAGGACCTTCCAAGAGATGAGAAGAGTCCAGAAGATGCCGGTTAATTGGCGTGAGAGTCTGAGAAACAGTGCCTTGAATGGGAACACAGAGCCATGTGGCTCTGCACCAGTCCAGGATTCTATCATTGTCAAGTGTCCAAATGCAGACTCATGATCAGCCTCCGAGGACCTGGAAACCTTCCCCAGCTGCCCACATTATCCCACTAACCTATTTGGATCATCAGATATGAATTTTCCCAGTTGCCTTTAAAGATATTTCTATGTCTCAGCAGTATTGTCTCTTAAATTAGACCCATGAGGGCCGGGGCCATGTCTAATTCATAGAATTCCCATGGGATACAAAGCACCTAGCACAGAGTTTGCCACATAATAGGACTGTATGAGTGTCTGTTATCCAATAAGCACCACAGGTTTACTGCTAACTTGCTTTTTACTTGTCTTCTGTTTTTCTCATCCAAGCTTTCAGGGTTACCCTGGGTTATGGGCTTGTGGAAGCTGTGAACAAGCTACATGACTTTCTAAACTTTACTTATCTCTACTTGCAGACTTCTCTCTAACACAAATGAATTCTTGTTAATCTGGGGCGTAGTGAGAACAGTACTGGGCCGGGGCACTTTTTCTAGCATTGACTAGCCGTGCCACCTGATAACCAACTCTCTAGGAACCCCCAGGCTCCTTATCTGAATGTGTCGGACAATATTCCTGCATTTCATGGGGGTACTGCCATAGATGTTGGGGGGACTGAATCAATGTTCTGTGCACTCTGTAAACCATAAGATGTACATCGAAGGTGCAAGCATTATGCAGGGGACCCTCTCACCAGCCTCCTGATCATTCAGTTGTCTCTTGCTGTATTTTTCCAGCTGTTAAGTTTTTATTTCTTTGTTTATGGATAGGTGACTACTGGATTTGCCCCGTGACTGGATAATGTTTTTCTCTTTGTTTCTGATATCTTACCATTACCACCCCCCCGCCCGATTTTAGGAGTTCCTAGAGCCCCCTGGGTTGATGTCTTCAGGGAATAGTCTGTAGTGATCCCCAGGTTCTTTCCAATGACATCAATATTCAGTTCTCAGTGTTCTGTCATTCAAGTAATTTCAGCTCAATATATATGGAATGAGCTCCTGGTCTGTGCTGTATAGCAAAACTGGGGGCCATAGGGGGTGAAAAAAAGAAGAAGCAATTGTCGAAGAGCACGGGCCTCATGGGATTGAGAGATGCCCACCTGATGATGACTCCACACAAAATGCAGTGAGTGACACCCTCCTGGAGCAAAAGGCTGTGAGTAGCAGGATGAGGGACACCTTCTCCATGTGGCTACCTTGTCTACTAGGCATTCGCTGGTCCAAACAGTGTATTACGTGCTCATCCACAGCCTGGTAGATGTTGACAGAATGGGGCAGGGGCACTTTCTTACACAATGGGGAGTGGATTATCAGGGGAAAGTGTACCCCATCCTGAAGGTAAGAGGCCCCTACCAAGGGCTGGAAGACCAGGAGGAAGGTTGGATCAGGGCTTAGGAAAAGGAACAAACTTGGCTTAATGGGGGTTTGTCTTGTACCAAGACCCCTTGGGGTTTTATACCGGGGTCTGTGCTGTGACTCTGCTTAGCACAGGCCCTGGCAGGAGAGTTGGACTCGCCAGGGCTGAAAGGAGCCTGGACCCTGTCATTGAGACCGTCCAGCCGGGCTCTCTCTGTCCTTTGTCAGGGCCCAGGAGGCTCCATATCATTACTCCAGAGCATTCCGCTTCCCTCCGGCCTCATTACGCAGTACATTAGCTGTGGGAACTAAACCCATTACAAAAAGGAGGGGGTGGAATTGGCACAAGGGGAAAGAGGCCTTCTCAGATCAAGCTAACAACTTGTGCCTATTAACTAAAGAAGATCATTAGAAAATTCCCATCTCCTTCTCTCCTCTCCCCCTGCCTTGCCCCCACCCCCACCACTTGCCATGTCAGATGCTGTGCGGGAGCCGGGCTCACGTGAATTTGCCTGTTTCTTGCACACACACCCAACCTTAAAGGGGCCTTGCTCAGGGCTTTGTAGAAGAGAAAGCGTTGGATGGTGATGAGAACTTGCTTTGATGTTGAGTCTGATTTTAAATGAACGGGACTTTCCTGCTCTCTCCAACATAGTTCTTTTTGGAATCAGTGAAGACAGTGACTAAAATACATTCTACTTTATGACTATTTTCCATCATCTATAACGAAAGAGACAAAGGGGAAAGGTTTTATTTCTGCTGTTCAACAATATCAATGTTATAGCTGGAGTGTCACTTTTGAGATTAAGCAATTAAACCTCTTTTTATAGATGGGGACGCCAAAGCCCAGAGAGAGTAAGTGGTGTGTCTCACACTTTACGAGAACGATGTAGGACTCATGCTTGCAAGTCTGGGGTTCTTCCTTTCCTAACAAGCTTCCTCCAGTTTTGTCATTTTTTCTCTTTCATTTTCTGTCAGCCTTCTGATTGCTGTACCCGCTCCTTGGCTAGGTTCCCTGGCTAGTGTTGGATAACATCCTCAAAGAAATCTAGTAAAGCACCTTTGATTAGGCCACAGACGGAATACTGAGTATCAGCAGTGGGCTTGTCACTTGCTCCTCTTCTCTCCCCCAGGTTTAAGAATAAAATAAAAATAAACCTTATACAAAAATATGGTCCAGGACAAAAGTCTGATTGAGGCTTCTCTGTGCTAGTCCTCTCCCTTACGAAAATCTGAGAGGCCCTACCACCCGATTTCTCACCATACGGCTTCCTCCCCATGCCCATTTCTATTTCCAGTGGCAATCTCTACCCAGACGTTGACGTGGTGGGATGTGCCTTCCAAGTCTGTGTGCAGTTTCCCCTCTGAATGTTTGGGCTCTGTCTAAAACTGCTCCATTAAAGAGGGGGCTATGGAGGAGATGCCCCATGTCATGGCTAGGGAGCTAGTCTGGGCAGGTCACTGGAGGAAACACAACTATCCTCGTTGTGTGGGATAGTGAGAAAAGGGATTTTCCTCCTTAAATCAGAGCGCTTTTTTATGTGTGTATGCGTGTGTGTGTGTTTTACTATACTCTGTTCAAAGGTCTGATTAGCATTTCCTTTTCAGTTGCTCCTTCGCCATCCCAGCTGCACCAATTGTGGTCAGTAAAGCAGAATTGGTGCACTAGCAATTCAGGAACGCAGCTGAAAGGGAAAGAGTGAAGAAAAAACAAGGGAGTGAATTTTCTTAGAGCTTGAAGAAACCACTCTAATTAAAAAGAGAGCGAGGGAAGAGATGAGATGACATACTTGGAGGGAGTCGACAAAAATATTCCAAAGAAACAGGAACCTGAGTTAAATTTTTAAAAAGGAGACCAGTGGCCCAAACTACCTATACTGAGAAATAGGTAACAAAAAAACACGTGTAGAAAAATGTAAAAAGAAATTATTTTTTCAGAACAATGAATGAGACAGAAAAGGCTGGAGTTTTAAGAAATGAAAAGGTAGAGATAGAAATTTTCTTATTTCCTTACCCTGCTTTTTCTATTTTATTAATGCTTCTTTTAATAATTTTTTTAATAGAAGGAAATGGAATTGCTGGGCATTCAGTACCAGAAGAGAGTTGGATGCTTACCTTTGGGTAACTTGTGCCCTAGAGTTAGGGTTGATCTCATCACCCCTGCTTTGGGACTAGATTTAGATTCCTTCCCCCGGTTTCCCCTTTGATCTTAAGCACAACTCCATTCTGCTCAGTGGCCTTCTCCTTCCCTTTAACGTCAGTGGTATATTGGGACGCTTAATGAGATTATATTGAAGAAGTACTTAGAGCTCAACAGAGTAAAGTCATGGGAGAAAGTGTTAACAATGTTCATAACCATGATTCTTGGGGTCTTTTTTAAAAAGGCTGTGTGCACAGCATTGCTGGGACAACTTGTTTTTATAGGCTGTAACTTACCCCTCAAAATTACCTCATTGAGGCTGAAACATCTCCAGCTGGCTCTCAGAGCCAAGGAGTTTGTTCTTAGAAAGTGTGAACTTCTGCTTCATCTGTTTGCAGACTTGTAAGAGATGCAAGGGGATGTCTGCTTCATGGGAAAGTGTCAGTGCTACAATCTGCATCAGAGATGTGGTGCTAAAGAGAACACTACCAGCACTTAGGAGGAGGGACTTGGAATGATGGACAGGACCATACCCCTTCTGTCATTTTCACAAGTCAAAGCAAATGAGGTATATTTGTGAGGTCTAACAATGTCCCTATGCCTTACTCTTTTAGGATCCTAGTCGTCCAGTGGACTGTATTGTTGCAGCTAGGAGTTTAAGACAGAGAGTCAAACAGACCTGTGTTTGAATTTCAGCTCCGCCCCTGACTTGACCAAGTTACTGTTTCCTCTAAGTTCCTTCATTTTAAAAATGGGACTATGTTATTTGCCACGGAGAGTTGCTGTGATGATTGTTAAAATGCACACAAAATGCCACCACATAATTCATTCATTCGCCAAAAATTCTAGAAATATTACATAATGACCCAGGAGACAGAAGATCTGGTGTTGAGAGTTGTATGGGTTCAAACACTGGCTTAATCACTTCCCAGCTGTGTGAGCCAGGACAAGTTAATTTACCTGTCAGTGCCTCAGTTTCCTCATCAATAAAATATGGGTTAAATATCTACTTCATTACATAAACTAAAGATAATGAGTATAAAAACTATGACATATACTAAGAAGATACTACATGATGATGATGGTTTTTGTGTTTACTTCCCAGACTCCAGTAGTATCCCTGAATCAACTCTGTGATCCTTCACAGGCCACTTATTTTTCAGAGACCTCAGTTTAGTTTCCCCATTATAAAATAGGAGTAGAGTTAGACATCTATTGTCAATTCCAACTCTATGATTATATAAGCTTTCTATTTTAATGATTTTTCTATATTTCAAAAATGCCTACTTGAATAGAGAACAGGGTTTCCAGAGCCCTTCTGCAGGGTAGCCTACAGAAGCCTCCATTCCTTGATTACCCTTTGCTGACCTACACTTAGCCCTTAAACTCACTGAACTCACACTGGCTTAGACAAAAAGCAGACACCCCACAGGAAGAAGGAGCATTCCTGCATTTGGTGATCCTACGGTATGGTTGAAAACAAAGGATGGATAGATATGTAAGAATAAGACTTATGCACAAAGCAAATCCCAATTAGTTAACATTAACATGGTGATTACCTAGAATCAGAGTTAACAGCATGAGCTCTGGAGTCAGACCAGTGACAGGTCAGGTCCTAGCTCCACCACTTACAATACTTTGACCTTGGACAAAAAAAAAAAAAAAACCCTTACCGCTGCCTGAGTCTTGGTTTCTCCTTCTGTATGAGGCTTTAAAAAAAGGGAATATCCCTTGTGAGGATGAAATCAGATGATCCATGCAAGATGCTTAGCCCGGTGGCTGGCATATTGTGAGTCCTCACCATATTAGTTATTACTATTATTGATACTGCTATTACTATTATCATGGTTACCTCAGAAAACCTCACAGAAGAGATGTGTAAAAGCCAGATTCTGAAGAAGAAATAGAGAGTTTTGCAATGGGAAGGTGGTTCTTGGAAATGGTCAGTGGAAAGCAGCATGTCCATGTGAATCTCTTGTGGAGGATCCCAACATCTGCAGATTTTCAAAGCTTTCCACGTAATTCTGATCCACAGCTGAGACGGATATGAGAACAAGGCAGTCACGAGCATGATTCATTAAGTGTGGACCACTAGACAAGAAATTGAGATTTCCAACTTGAGGCACATGCTCTGCCCCTAGCTAGGTGGCTGGCCGTGGCAATTACTTCACCTCACTGGATTTTAGTTCCTTAATTTGCTAATCAAGGAGAGTTGACCTACCCTAAATGATCTCCAAGTGTCCTCTTTGCACTCAGCTTCAAGGATCTTAAACAGCTTTCCTTCACTGAATAAGAATCCATGTTTAGGTGTCCATTCCAGTTCATCTCCTAGATGATTTCCTCAAGCCAACAGGACCCTGAGCCAGCCCTCTAGGTCTTCCCAGCACCCTACCCACAGGTTGCTGCATGTCTTACACAAGTTCACTCCGCAGTCTGACCTGGCCTCACCTGGCACCATGGAAAGAGGGCAAATTGAAATACACCGTGCAGGGACTCAGGTGACAGTCCACAGCCTGGCCTACTGGGCCACTTGAAATTTTGTAACCATGTAACTTGGGGCTCCTGACAATAACCGCTAGCATTTCTTGAGCATTTATGACATGGGAGGCACTGTACTAAGAGCTTGAAATCTATTATCTGCTTTAATTCTTACAACAGCACTGTGACATCAGCATGGTGAGTCCAATTTCAGAGCTGTAGATGTAGAATCTGAGGTTTGAAGACATTAAATAACTTTTCCAAGATCACACAGCTGGCATGTGGTGCAGGTGGGCTCACGCCCCTGTCTGCTGAGCTGCAGCATCAAGGCTCCCCTTCATTGTACCATATTAACTCCCATAATCCACAAGCCACAATAATTTTGGGTGACCAGTGAATGATCACACAAGAAGAGTACAGCCTTGAGTCTTTATGTGTAAGGGGCTGGATTTGTTATGTTAGGTCAAAAGTGGTCTCTAGAAACCATTTACCCCTTCACCCACCATTTGAAACTCTCCTCCACCTGCCCTCAGCTTGCCTATCCAATCGCATCACCCTGTGACCATCCGCAGTCAGGCCACCCACTACGGAGACTGCCTTGCTGAATGACTAAGGGCACAGCCGATAGTGTGGTGCTGCCCTACCCCATTTGGTAACCACTGGCCGCATGCGGTTATTGAGCAGCTGAAATGTGGCTAGTCTGAATTAGGATGTGCTGTAAGTATAGAGCACACACCAGATTTCAGAAAATGAAATACATATTTTGGAAATATTGGGTTAAATAAAATATTAAAATCAATTTTACCTTTTTTTACTTTTTGTTTTTTAATGTGACTACTAGAATATTTAAAATTCCCTGGCTCATTTGTTTGCTATTTATTGCTCACTGTTGCCAGAACAGGCTAGGTTCGTTTCCTGCCTGTCCTGTGCTGGTTTTTTTCTCTTGGAAGGCTTTTCACTTCCCCTCTACCTCCTTGGGTTCTGTGTCCCCGAAAACAGCGTGGCTTGTCAGAACTCCTGCTACTTTCTTTATGTAAACATTAACTTCTTGCCTTCTAGTCATCATTTCGACATGCGTACCTGAAGTGTAGTTTGCAGTAGACTGAAATCAGGACTTGTGTCTACTGTGTCTTAGTTATCTATTTGTCTTCCTATCATGTCCTCTATAGATCTAATGCAGTGCCTCGCACGAGGTGGTATTGCATAAATGCTTGTTTGTTGACTAATTGATTAATGTGCCTCCCGCCCTCCCTCGTGCTGGGAAGTCAGGATTTTCCACATTCTTTCAGAATTCTTAGAAGGAGTAGTCACCTTTCCTCTGGTCATTGTTGAGTCCCCGTTGTCTCCTGGTGATTCTCTCCAGTGTAGAACAACCACATCTCTTTAATTCCTATTGCCCTCCATTTCTCTTGCTTCCGGAATGGGTGATGCCTCTTCCTCCAACCCAGCACGTGAGTGTTGAGATCAGCTGTAATTTTGAGGGCTTAAAAGAAATGACCTGGGTTCATTAAAATCTAATTGCATTGATGGTAAGGAAAGATAGTTGCTTTAGTTAAGAAAGACCTCCCTTGGCCAGTGCTGTGGCTATGGTGGTGGTGGTGGTAGAGAGTGCTGTTGCTGCTGCTGTTATAAATGCTGATTATTTATGTGGCTTTCAGGGGAGTTCAGAAGCATCAGTACAGGCGCAGCCCAGTCTTCACGTCCACCAAGCATCTATAGTCTGCCATTACTCTCCTTGGGAACGTACCCAAGAAGGGAAACTTACCAGCTTTGGATCCTACTCAAAGTTCAGGGCACATGTCTTCCAGGAAAATAAAATCCCCCCAAATAATATATCTTTGAAGGGAACGATTCTGATTCTCATTTCTCTTTAACAATATGTTTTTCAACAGACCAGGGCAGAGACCTCGTCTAACACTGATAATGGGATTATTCCATTAATAGCGCTTTCTTTTGAATTAAACATGCTCTCCCTATGAGGCCTACCTTTAAAATACTTCTTGACATTGTAGAAGAAGACTACTTAGTGAGTTGTGAACCCTTAGTATGTATTCACACTGAGATACTACAGTTCCAGGATGCTTGAAGGTGGAGGGGATGTCAAAGATGCTGGGAAGGAATGTGAGGGTACCACGGGGAAGTTCTTTCAACTTTACCAGTTTTCCTAAGGCCATCCGGGAAAATGGAAAGCAGGATCCAGCTGAGTTCAGAAGCATCTAAACTTTGAGTAGCTTAGAAACCAAATTATAAGTTGAAACTGTAATAAAAAGGCAACTAATTTATTTTGGTTTGCTTATTGAAGAACAGGTGAAGTAAGCTGAAAAAAGCCCATCTGAATCACACTCAGCCATGCAAATATGGGAAGACCCGACAAAGGCCAGCTCACTACAACATTTTTGGCTTAAACTTTTCCAAACTGGCAGCAGACATATGCTTATTCTTTAGACTTGAGAAAAGAGTTTCTCCAGATTCCCTGGACACCCCTCCTGGTGCCTTTCAACCCAGACAGGTAGGAAGTTCCCCCAGCTATCCAATGAAAATCCTCCTGCTTCCTGCAACACCTGTCCTCAGTGAAGGGCAGGGAAGAGCTTGTCCTTCATTCCTCACAGACTTGCCTGCACTTGAACTGTCAGTCCTTCCTGGGAAAATGGTTTCTCCGGTGGGGTGCGGATGTGTCCACAGCACCATTCCCCATGGCCAAGTGCCAAGTGACGAAAGTGTCGGGCCTTTTGAAATTGTCAGAGAAACTGATTTTCTTGTCAAGTCTCGTCCTGTACAGTTGGAGGGCCAAATTCTACTTTCATGTTAGCTGCCACAGAGATCAAAGGCTGCTGACAAGGAGCTGAAGGGTTTGTGCCTGGTCTGCTTCAACCTTTCCTCAGTCCAGCATGGGGAATGCTCTTGGCTTTCGGCTTTCTTGAACTCTCTTATCGATCCTCCTTTGTGGGCCAACAGATGAAGGGCCTGGGAAATAATTTGAGGGATCTAACTCGAGAGAACATTCTTACATATGCAGCATGAGGGAGGTGAGAGACAAGAGAAGACAAGGCAAGGTATGCACAGAGCCATCCTTTGCCTCAGAAAATTCAGACATACTAAAAGACCAGGGACAGGAGGCAGTATCAGAGGAGAAGATAGGGTGAGATATCAGTGCCTGCTGGACACTAGAGGGTCTCTGTCCAGGGGATCTTCCAGAAGAAGGACTAGTCTTTTTGTTGCATATTTTTGGGTATTGCCTGAAGGTAGGGCACAAAGGAGATGACTTTTGAAGCCTCTTCCTACATCATATAAGCCCCTGAGGAAGAGAGGAGAGTGAGTGAGGAGCAAATCCAGGTTATCAGCAACGTCAGATATATCCAAAGGTATATAATAAGTCAAGAGTAAGACTGCAGGTAGGGGAGGTAGTGTTGTAAATGAACATTGTAGAAATCATCCAGGTCAACCGGGAAAAGGGGACTGTGGCAATAGATGAGGGTGTGGAGCTCAGCACCAGCAGAGTAGCACTTCTGCATTCAAAAGGGCCTGTTGTTGACTTTTCACTTTGAGTCTTCTCTTTGGTCTTTTGTGTAGCATTACGCACCACCCCTCAGTTACCCTCTGCTCTTTATCTACTCTTCCTTTCCAATACCCCACATTTTCCTAACCAGAAGAATCCCCCTACATTCATTTATTTACCCACAGACAATCTGCAGACTTTTACTGAACCAGACAAGGTAGATTCTCACAGTATTGGGCATTATGGGAGACACGAAGATTTCAGAAATGGGAAGGGAAAACATCTCCAGTAAAAGAGATGGCACTGGTGTCTGACACCATTACCCTGGAAAGCTTCCTTTTTACCTGGCCTGATTGTTGGTGGCTGTAAGACCCTGAGGCCAGGGACCTCTCTCTATCGAGGTGGCCATATCTTCCTGTTTATTCTCAACTCATTTACTTACATGGCACTTATAATAATATACTATCCCATTCTATTTGATTCTAGAGCTATAGCAACAGTTTGGATGGTAACTTTGTGTAATTTGTGGAGAAAGGAGTCCCGTTATTTTAATGTGTTTGGTTTCTGCGTTTCAGGTAGCAAATAGTGAGAATCCAGATAGCAAGGTATTATCCAAGAATTTATCTGAATCTACTAAGTTGTTGAGTTTAGATAGCAAAGTTTACTTATTTCCATAAAACTGGCAGTGGGTTTATTGAGGTAAGCCCCATGTTTCTCTTTGTTTCTGCCTGGCACATGATGCATTGCCTAAATGCTCAGTGAATGAATCAAATTATATCAAAAGGATAGAAAACACAGGTTAACCATTGGAGTGGATGGAACAGTTGGGGTTGGGCTCTAGAATATGAAAAGCATATGAAAAATTATCCAAATGAATATAAAAAAAGTTCTCAGCTGGGCGCGGTGGCTCAAGCCTGTAATCCCAGCACTTTGGGAGGCCGAGGCGGGTGGATCATGAGGTCAAGAGATTGAGACCATCCTGCTCAACATGGTGAAACCCCGTCTCTACTAAAAATACAAAAAAAAAAAAAAAAAACATTAGCTGGGCATGGTGGCGCATGCCTGTAATCCCAGCTACTCAGGAGGCTGAGGCAGGAGAATTGCCTGAACCCAGGAAGCGGAGGTTGCGGTGAGCCGAGATCGCGCCGTTGCACTCCAGCCTGGGTAACAAGAGGGAAACTCCGTCTCAAAAAAAAAAAAAAAAAAAAAAAATAGTTCTCAACCTTGGTGCTCTGCAAGAATTGTCCAGAAGGCTTTTAAAACACACTGGTGTTCAGGCCTCATTCTGAGCCAATAAATTCAGAATGGAACTACTGAAAGCTCCTCAGATGACCGCAGTGGGAATCCAGGGTTGAGAACTAGCAGTCTAGCCTAGTTTACTGTTTGTATTGGAAAGTTACGTGGTGTGCATGTCCTACTCGTGGTAGGTTTGGCCTCTACCAGTTGATACATGTTAGAAAAACCGTATTTGCATGCAACCAGATGGGCAACACCCAGGTTTGGTGAACCATCTGGGCCACTGAGAATGTCAATATAACTTGATTACTGTCTTCATTCCATGAAGGTTTACTAAGCCCAGCAGCATGCTAGATGCTGGGAGGTTTATGAAAGGACTTAAGGCAAGGCACCTTGTTTCCAGGTGACAAACAAGGCAAAGGCCAGCATACATGAATCTCTGTGATGCAGTGCATCAGCAGTTACGTGCCAAAGTGCACCGTGGGATCAGCATGGTGGCAGGAGTGCAGAGGAGGTGGTATGTTACACAGGGAAGTCAATCTTGAGCTGGATTTCAAAGGATGAGTGGAACTTGAAGAGGCAGAGGGGAAAGAAAAGGATGATTCCAATTCCAGACACAAGAGTAGAGGACCTGACAGTGGAAGATTTCCCTGACACTCTGCTGGCCCTTTGATTGCAATCAGGTCTCCTGGTGCTAGGTAGAAGTCAGACGGGGACTGCAAAATCTTTCAGAGTATTCGCAGACTCCCTTCCCCTTTCCTCTCACTGGTTTCGCCCTGCTCTCACTTTCTGGCCTCCATATATGGCTTGGAAACTCAGGATTAGGAACCCAGGATTAGAAACCAGACCTCTACCACCTACCCCAGCTCCCTTGACTTGGTGATAGGGCTGGACTCCCTTCTTGATTTTACAGTCCCCTGAGTTCTACACGCTCTTGATTTTAGCACCTCTGGGAACTTTCAGGGAAGGACAGTCTCAACTTCATGTGGCTCCTGGGCCTCTCTCCAGCTAGGCTAGCCCAGCCTCCTCTCCGTCCCTCTGGCATGTACCCCAGAATTCTAAGGCATTGTCTCATCCAGGGCAATGAAGAGGATAGTCATGATACCTGTTCCTACAAGAGTGCTTCTCAGCCTTTTCCACATCATAGAATACATAAGAAAATTGAAAACATTAATATGGTAAATGGAGCTACCTCTTCTCTGCCATGGTGCTGAAGTGACTGGCCCTAAGAGCTGTAGAGATCAGGATCTACTTCCCTGTAACCAAGGTGTTGCACCCCAGAGGGAAGCTGTGTCCTGAACAATGATGCCAGCAGATATCCTGACCTTCTGCCAACCTCTAGGTGAGCAGAACTGTTCCAGTTACGGTACCCCCATCTTTAAAAAAGAGAAATATTTTCGTGAAAATACAGATACTAAAGTCAAAATTGAGACATTTCAGCTTTAAAAACTAGATTTTTATAGGTCAGTAAAACCTAGGGAACTGGTTCAGACTTGGGCAAGAATACATCTCTTCTTCATAGCTCATGGCAAGGGTGAAAATCCTAGAGGCACCAAGCAGTTTTTCACCTTGGAACACGGCCTTCCTTTTGCCAATGGGACATGTTGTCCAGCCATGGCAAAAGTTAGCCCCTTACAGCTAGCTCCTATCAGCAGCCATGTAGGACCTGTCATCTGGAAGTAGAATCCCATCTCTCAGTTGCAGCAAGATGGGATGGGGGCAAGACAGCACCAGGGCTGTGAGGTTCAACTGAAGAGCAAATCAGTGTTCAAGGACATGTACAAAGATCTGCTGGGGTCCAGGCAGGCAGTTGGTGAAGTTGCCTGGAATGAAACAGCAGAATGTTCAATAGGTGGACACAATGCACCAATAGGTGATGGAGAAAGGCAACAAGCAACTCTTAAAACAGGTGGATGATCAGCACTGCCAGATGCCTAAACCTCCAGGGCTACAGTCAACAAGGCGGGTGGATACTGGAACTGCTCACTCTTCTCTTCACTGCAACGACACTGAGGAGGGTCCAACAGGTCAGGGATCTCAGAGTCAAGCTGAGAAATCTGACTACTAGCCAAGTATTCTGTGTGAGCCAAGCAAGAGAGGAGACAAGCCTGGAGTTAGAGAGGACAGGTGAAGCCAGGGTGCCTCAAATGGGGTCAGAGCTAAATCAAATAAGCAGCCCAGAGTAATGTATGCTCTTCAGAGTTATGGATTATGGCTTAAATATGTCTGTGTTCCTATACCTAGCACAGAGCTGCCATGTGGTTGAATGAATTTTTTTTGAATGAATGAATGAATGAATATAGGAGTGAGGCCAAAGTCATAAGGATCAAGCGGTTCAAGCCACAGAGCCAAGGGTTGCAGAGACTGAGAAATCAAATCAAGGTAACTTGGCAAGTGTTAGCAGATGTGTCTGAAGTTTCTCTTGAAGTTTGCTACGTTAGTGACAAGGAGGGCATTACAGTTTAGACAACCAAGGCACAGGGCAAGTGACAGCAACAATGCCGTAGTGTTTTCAGGTTTACAAAGGGTGCTCACATACCTTATCTAGTGCATCTGAGCTGGACAGCAACCTCCTGAGGATATGCAAGGGTGGATTAGATGTGCTCCCTGTCCTCAGACCGCGCTTTTCGTCCTTGAGTGCCAATCAGATGGAGTGGAAGCCAGTGAATTGTTTACCTATAGCACATGTGGAGTGGGAAGTCACAAGGCCAAGAAAAGAAACTTTGGCTTCATTCGAAAGCCAGCTGTGCAAGGAGCCCTGGTGGATGAGAGACCGGAGAGCCAGAATAAATATTTAACTTTCATTTTGAAACACTGTCCTTGTGTGGCTATCAGCATTGTGGTGGACATGCTATGGGTCTAAATATTTACACTTCTTAATTGTTCCCCAAACTGTTGGATGCCCCCATTCTACTGTAAGTTGTCTGATTATCCATTCACTCATTTGTTCACTTACTTTCCTAATTTTAAAATGCATTTCTTAGTTTGGGAAGGAGGTTGAGGGGGAGGAGAGGAGGTGCAGAAGTTGAGTCAAGATACTCTTCCATTTCAGAAAGGAAATAAAACCACAGGATGGAAAGTAGAGGTTGAGAAAATGCTGACTGGCTTCTAGATCTGTTACACACAGTTGGTTTTTGTTTTTTTTTTAACTTTTTATTTTGGAATAATTTTAGATTTACCAAAATGTTACAAAGATAGTAAAGAGAGTTCCCGTACATCTTTCACCCACCTTCCCCTAATGTCAGCATCTTACATAATGATGGTACATTTGTCAAAGCTTAGAAATGAACATTGGTACAATACCATTAACTAAGCACCACAGTTACTCAGTGTCACCAGTTTTCTCACTAATGTCCCTTTTCTTTTCCAGGATCCAATCCCAGATACCACATTCATTTAGTCATCATATCACTTCCGTCTCGTAGGATCTGTGTCAGTTTCTCAGTTTTTAAATAACCTTAATAGTTTTAAAAGGTAGTGACCAGTTATTTTGTAGAATGTTTGTCAGTTTGGGTTTTTTGTTTTCTGATGTTTTTCTCATGATTAGACTAGGTGTTACGAGTTTTGGGAATGAATATCACAGAGATGAAGTCCTCTTCTTACTAATCCTATTGGGACACATGTTATCAACATGACTTAAGCACTGGTAATGTTGACCTTGTTTCTCTGCTGTAAAGTTACCATTTTTCTCTTTCTATACTCTGTTCTTTGGACATAAGTCACTAAGTCCAGCCCACACTCAAAGGGAGAGGAATCAAGCTCCATGTTGTGGAGTGGGGGATTATCTACAGATATTTGAAATTCTTCTCTAAGGGAGATTCCTCCCTTTATTTATTTAATGAGTTGTGTGTATCATTGTATCAGTTTCTTAGGGCCATTGTAAGAAATTACCACAAAGTGGGTGGCTTAAAAGAACAGAATGTTACTCTTTCATAATTCAGGAGAAAGGAAGTCTGAAATCAAGGTATTGCCAGGGTGAATTCCTTCTGTGGGCTCTGAGGGAGAATCCGTCTGATGCCTCTCTCCTGGCTTCTGATGGTTGCTGGCAACCCTTGGTGGTCCTTGGCTTGCAGATACATCATCTTGGTCTCTGCCTGAGGTTCACACCATCTTCACTCTGTGTCTCTGTGTCCTTTTCTCTTCTTGTAAGAACACCAGTCATTGGACTTAGGGTCACCCCTAAATCCAGGATGATTTCATCTCAAGATCCTTAACTAATTACATTGGTAAAGACGCTACTTCTAAGTAAGGTCCCATTCTGAGGTTCAGCGGCCATGAATTTTGAGGGGACACAATTCAACGCTTTATGGTTGGTGTGGGCTCATGTATATTTATTTTATCCTTCGGATTAGAATCAAATTATTTATTTATTTCCTCAGATTGTTTCAGTTTTGGCCATTGGGAGTTTTTCCAGATTGGCTGCAGTATCCTTTGACATGTCTCCATCTTTTCTTCTCTTTCTTCTCAATCTCTCTCTCTCTGTCTCTCTCTCTCCCCCACCCCCCATGTGTGTGTGTGTGTGTGTGTGTGTGTGTGTGTATGTATGTGTTTTTTAGTTCTTCCTTACTTGCAGACACTAAAAGATACTTGGGGATCCTCTTGTATTTTCCCTGTCTTAGCCCTAGAATCAGCCATTTCTCCAAAGAGCCCTGGTTGGTTTTCTTTTATTGGAGAATGGTATTTCTCCAGTACCACTGGATATCCAAGTGCTGGTTATGTTGGTTGCTGCTGGATTTTCTCTGCTTCTGAATCCTCTGTGCAGACAGAGCTAGGAAATCTTATGTATTATATGCTAACCTGTCTATACAGACATATATCTATTTATTTCTGTATCTATATATCTGTTACATATTAAAAAAAAAAAAGATGAGTTCTTACTGATGTCTCCTACCCTAATCCAGCACTGTGGGGCACTACCTGGCCTCTGCAGCTTCATTGTCACTTCTTTCTTTGACAGTGAGAAACCTGGCTCTCATTATTCACAATTTATTTACTCATTTGTTCTGTCATGGTATCAAGTAAAGTAGCTGTTAACCTGGACCTCTGTGAGAAACAGACTTACCACTCAGAATACAGTGTCTTTGTACAATTCTTTTTGTCATTAGCCTTATAGTTTCCAGGCAAAACACCATTACCCAAAGTTACTTAGATCATCTTCTTTTGTCCACACTCCCCGTCAGTGAGGTTATTCCACACATTTTGCAATACAGGTAGATTCATTTGCCAAAGTGTGCACTCCATTCTGGGTGCCACCCCCAAAACATCCTGGTTGATTTTTTTACAATTTGCATACAGTAAAGTTTAGTTATAGGAGTTTCGAAAAATGCAGAGTCAGGTAACTATAATGCCACCCAGTTCCATGGAGCACCATTCCATCACCCCCAGATTTTGCTGACCACACTGTATTGTTGTCAACGAGCTACTGATCGTTTCTTATGGGATCCTACCCTGAGTGGGTAACGTTTACAAAGAGCAGTTTCCCCTCCACTACAGAGGACATTGTCTGCTCTGAGATGCACAGTCATTTCATTGCTTACAGCACATGTGGGGTGGCACTTCAAAAGGATGCAGAAAAGGAAGAAACTCTTAGGAGGCTGAATAGTATTTTAGGCAAAATAGGGGTGTTTAAAAGGTATTTCAAACTAATAATTTGTTAATTTAATGTGACAATAAACAATATTATTTACTGACTTCCTATATATTCATCCGGCGCTAAGCCATTTGGGAAAGACAGGAAACACATTAGCATGAGAAGGGTGGGGTTAACAAGAGGCATTTCTAGTTAAGTGTGGTAGATTGCCTGTGAACACTCATATCCATCCCTTCAACCCCAGTAACAATATTAGGACAGAATAAAAATATGCCCTACAAGGACAAAAAGAGGAGACCACACAGACAGAGCACTTCAGCTAGATGAGGCTATGGAACTCTCTGACTTCCTTCAGGCCTTTGCTCAAATGTCCTTTGTAATGAATCTACCTCATCCACCCTATTTAAATTACAACCCAACACGCCCCTCCCACACTTCCAATTACCTTATCCTGCTTTAATACCACACATAAGGGACTTGTGTATTATGCCTACTGCCTGTTTTGTTCACTGATATATCCCAGCCTCCTAGAATAATGGTCGTCACATCATACACACTTAGTAAATTGTTAAGAACAAATTATTATTGTGGTCAATGAAAAATTGATAAATTACTGTGAACTGACTTGGCAGAGCAGAGAAATTCGTAGATACCTGCGAGAGGGACTAATGTGAAACCAGTCCCCTAAGACCCAGGAGCGGGAGGCACCAAGTGCCTTGAAAGGTGGCATTATAAACCAGTGATTGTTAACAGATCGTGGGAGAATCCTTTCCCCACCCAGGCAACCAGGACACAGCTTTTTTCCTGCCTTTTTCCTTATTCTAGCAGGGGATCAAAGAGGTTAAACCAGAGAGGAAGATCCCTCTTTTAGGAAATTGCCTGGCTCAAGATAAAGACTCATAGGCAGTGGCACTGGGAATCAATAAGCAATGTCTAAAAGCGAAAAATCAAGAAATAGTGAGAATTTTATTATAAGCTTTGCAGTACTGTTTGACTGTCATGGATACATATTACCCTGAATAAAATAAAATGAGACTAGAAAAAGGAACAACCTAGGGATATCCATTTTGTTTGGCACCATCAAAGAATTACGTTGATTTCCCAGAAAATTAAATGTTTTCTCTGAAAACCGTACCTTTGTTAACAGAAATATTAAAATTTAAATGTACTTAAATATATTTTATTAAACGTATTTTATTATGGAAACATGTAAATGTACATAAAGGGAAAGAGGACAGCATGCCCATCAACTAGTTTCAACAGTTTTTGTTGTTGTTTTGTTTTGTTTTGCAATGGAGTCTGACACCAGGCTGGAGTGCAGTGGCTGCGATCTCGGCTCACGGCAACCTCCGCCTCCTGGGTTCAAGCAATTCTCCTGCCTCAGCCTCCCGAGTAGCTGGGACTACAGGTGCGTGCCACCATGCCCAGCTATTTTTTTTGTATTTTTAGTAGGGACAGGGTTTCACCATGTTAGCCAAGATGATCTCAATTTCCTGACCTTGTGAGCCACCCACCTCGGCCTCCCAAAGTCCTGGGATTACAGGTGTGAACCACTGCCTCTGACCTCAACAGTTAATTTAAAATTGCAAATATTGTTTCATCTATTTGTCTACCTATTTATTTATTTTACCAGAGATTTTAAAAACAAATTTCAGACATCACACAATTTTTCCACCAAATACTTCTGTATATATCTTGGCAAATAAAAAAAATGAGTTCACTTGTCTTATAAGATGTCTCTATCTTTTTATTTGTCAGATTATTTCTTTTCTTGTGCAGTTATTTAAAGTTTTTATTTCTTTTTATTTGCTTATTGCTGTAAATTTGTAGAGCTAAGATCCAAATTAGCTTTAAGTCTATAGTACATCACATCAGGGAGTACACAATACCTGGTTATCCCGTTGTTTGTGATGTGACGCTTATTCAGTGAGTTAAGGGACTGTCAACCTGACCCATCCATTGCTATGTTTCCATCAGCCTTTCAATTCATGGTCTCACCACCTATTGACATCATGAGTTCATTTGATATTGCAAAATGCCATTACTTTTGCTTGTATTAGTTAGTGTTCTATAAAATAGAATGATGGGGTGATAGATGCAGCAAACCACCATGGCATGTGCATACCTGTATAACAAACCTGCATGCTCTGCAAATGTACCCCAGAACTTAAAGTATAATAAATGAATTTTTTTAAAAAATAGAACTTTCATCTACAGCCATGTTTCACTTAACAACAGAGATAAGTTCTGAAAATGTCATCATTAGGTGATTGCCTTGTGAACATCAGGGAGTGCACTTGCACAGATAGTACAGGCCTAGGCATATGGGCCAGCCTTTTGCTCCCAGGATACAGAACTTACAGTATGTTACTATACTGAATACTGCAGGCAGTTATAAATCAATGGTATTTGTATATCTAAACATAGATAAACATAGAAATGGTACAGTAAAAATATAGCATAATTTTGAGGTGGGTGGATGACTTGAGGTCAGGAATTTGGGCCCAGCCTGGCCAACGTGGTGGTGGTACATACCTGTAGTCCCATCAACTCAGGAGGCTGAGGCAGAAGGATTGCTTGAACCTCGGAGGCAGAGGTTGCAGTGAGCCAAGATTGTACCACTGCACTCCAGCCTGGGTGACAGAACAAGACTCTGTCTGAAAAAAAAAAAAAAAAAGAAAAAGCATAACCTATAATCTTATGGAACTACCATCATATTGTTATGTGGTGCATATATTGGATATCCTGGGTAAGATAATTGCTTAACGGTGTTTCTTTATTCATCTTTAGAGTGATGCATTGATGCCCTAGCAATTTTCAAAGGCGTCCAATGAGCGTTGTTTGTTGCTTTGTTTTGAGGCATTGTTATGGACTCAGGATTTTAAAATGAAACTTATTGAGGCATAATTTACATAAAGTACACAGCACACATTTTGACAAATGTATAACCTACCATGTAACTATTGCCACAGTCAAGACAGAACATTTCCATGACCCCAAAGGTTTTCTTGTACCCCTTTGCCGACAGTCATTCCCTCCATTTCCATCCCCAAGCAACCACACATCTCCTTTCTTCCACTGTTGATTAGTTTGCTTGTTCTAGACTTTCATATAAATAGCCTTACAGAATATATACTCTTTGCTTCTGACTTCTTCCACATGGCATAATGTTTCTAAGATTCTTTCATGTTACTTGCATTAATAGCTTTCATTACTGAGTAATAGTCCATTTTATGAATATACACCAACTTTTGTATGTGTTCATCTGTTAATAGATATTTAGGGTGGTGTTAGTTTTTGGCTGTTAAAAATAAAGCTGCCATGAACATTTGTATACAAGCCTTTGCGGGAACAAATGCTTTCATTTCTCTTGGGTAAATACTTAGGAATAGAATTCTGAGTTGTGTGGTAGGTGAATATTTGTGAGAAATCTCCAAACCTTTTCAAAGTGGTGGTACCCTTGTCTTCCTACCAGCAATGTATGAGAGTTCCAGTTGTTCTTATACCTTTGCAACACTTGGTTGTGTTGGTCTTCTTAATTTTATTAATTAGTCATTCTAGAGGTTGTGAAATGGTATTTCATTGTGATTTTAATTTGTTCTTCCTGATAATTAATAAAGTTTTGAGCATCATTTCATGGACTTACAGGCCGTTTATACATCTTCTTTCGTAAGTGCCTATTCAAATCTTTCGCTCATTTTTAATGCACTTTATTTTCTAGAGCAATTTTAGGTTCACAACAAAATTGAGAGAAAGAAACAGAGATATCCCATAAACCTATTGTCCCCCCCCACACACACATAGCCTCTTCCACTGTCAATATCCTCCACCAAAGTGATACACTTCTTCAAACTGATAAACCTACATTGTTAGATCATTATCCCCCAAAGACCATAGTTTATATTAGGGTTCAATCTTGGTGTTGTACATTTCATGGGTTTGGAAAAATGTATGGCATCCATCTACCATTATAATTTCATACAGAGTAGTTTCCTAAGATCCTCTAAAAATTCCCTATGACCCGCCTTTTCATTCTTTTCTCGCCTCTTACTCCTGGCAACCACTGGTCTGCCTGTTCCAGAATATCATATAGTTGGAATTAATAATACAGTATGTAGCCTTTTCAGATTGGCTTCTTTCATTTAGTAATAAGTACTTAAGGTTCCTCCATGTCTCCTCACAGTTTGATAGTTTATTTCTTTTTAGCACTGAATAACATTTCATCATCTGAATGTACCACAGTTTATTTATCCATTCACTTACAGAAAGACATCTTGGTTGCTTCCAAGTCTTGGCAATTTTGAATAAAGCTGCTATACACATCTGTGTGCAGGTTTTTGTGTGGACACAAGTTTTCAATTTCTTTGGGTAAATACTGAAGAGTATTGACATTGACGATCAATTGTTAATCATACTGTAAGAGTATGTTTTGTTTTACAAGAAACTGCTAAGCTATCTTCCAAAGTGGCTGTATCATTTTGCATTCCCACCAGCAGTGAATAAGAATTTCCATTGCTCTACATCATAACCAGAATTTGATGTTTTCTGTGTTCTGGATTTTGGTCATTCTAATATGTGTGTAATGGTATCTCATTTTTTGTTTTAATTGCATTTGCCTGATGATATATGATACTAGACATCTTTTCATATGCTTATTTGCCATCTGTATATATTTTTTCACAGATGTCTGTTAAGGTCTTTTCCCCTTAATACTTTAGTCAGATTTTTCTCTTCTTATTGTTTAGTTTTAAAACTTTTTGTATTTTTAAAAATTAATTTTATACAATGTGATGTTATGAGTCGTTGGATGTTTTGGATAACAGTCTTTTATCAGATATGTCTTTTGCAAATATTTTCTCCCAGTCTGTGGCTTGTCTTTTCATTCTCTTGACAGTGTCTTTTGTAGAGCAGAAATTTTTAATTCTAATGAAATCCAGCTTATGAATTCTTTCTTTCATGGATCATGCCATCAGTGTCATATCTAAACAATCATTGGCAAACTGGTCATCTAAGTTTTCTCCTATGCTATCTTCTAGAAGTTTTATAGCTCTGCCTTGTGCATTTATGTCTGTGATACATTTCGAGTTAATTTTTTTGAAGAGTGTAATAAGTTCTGTGTCCACGTTCATATTTTAAAATTATCAATGCGTTGATTCTACATCATTTGTTGAGAAGACTCATTTCTTCATTGTATTGCCTTTTTCCCTTTGTCAAAGATCAGTTGGGTGTATTGATGTGGGCCTATTTTGAAATACTATTCTGTTCCATTGATCTACTTGTCTATTACTGTTACTTTATATTAAGGAAGTCTTGAAGTTGGGTAGTGTCAGTCCTCTGACTTTGTTCTTCCCCTTTAATATTAAGTTAGCTATTTTTTTTTTGCCTCCCCATATAAATTTTAGAATCAGTTTTCTACCATCCACAAAATTAGCTTGCTCAGATTTTGACTGGGATGCACTGAATCAGTAGATCAAACTGGAAAGAACTTGACAGTATTGAATCTTCCTATCCACAAACATAGAATATCTTTCTGTTTTCCATTTCCTTAATTATTTGATTTGTTTCATTAGAGTTTTGCAGTTGTCTTCATATCAATCTTGTATATATTTTGTTAGATTTTTGCTTACCTAATTTTTTACATGCTAACGTAAATGTTACTGTTTTTAATTTTAAATTCCACTTGTTCATTCCTAATATATAGGAAAGTGACTAACTTTTTTTTATATTAACCTTGTGTTCTACAACCTTGCTATAATAATTTATTAGTCCCAGAAGGTTTTTGTCAATTATTTTAGATTTCTACATAGATAATTATGTCAGATGCAAACAGATACATTTTATTTCTTCCTTAACAATTGGTATATCTTTTATTTCCTTTCCTTCTCTTATCGCAGTAATTAGGACTTCTGGTATAATGTTGAAAAAGATGATGAGAGGGGACATCCCTGCCTTGTTTTTGATCTGCATAGGAATGCTTCTAGTTTCTCTCCATTAAGTATAATGTTAGTTGTAGGGGTTTGATAGACATTCTTTATCAAGTTGGGCATGTTCCCTTCTGTGCCTTGTTTGCCAAGAGTTTTATTCTTTTTAATTGTGAATGGGAGTTGGATTTTGTCAAATGCTCTTTATGTCTATTGATGAGATCATGTAATTTTTCTTATTTAGCCTGGTGATACCATGGATTATATAAATTGACATTCAAATGTTGAGCCAGCCTTGCATACCTGGAATAAATCCTACTTGGCTGTGATACAGAATACTTTTTATACATTGTTGGATTCAATTTACTAATATTTTGGTTGCGTATGTGTGTGTATGTGTATGTCTGTGTGTGTTTGAGGCAAGATCTCACTCTATCGCCCAGGTTGGACACTGAAGCCTCAACCTTCTGGACTCAAGTGATCCTCCTTCTTTAGCCTCCCAAGTAGCCGGGACTACATGCATGCACCAGTACATCTTGATAATTTTTTTTTTAATTTAAGTTCTGGGGTACATGTGCAGAACATGAAGGTTTGTTATATAGGTATACACATGCCATGGTGGTTTGCTGCATCCATAACCCCGTCATCTACATTAGGTATTTCTCCTAATGCTATTGCTCCCCTGGCCCCCCACCCACTGACAACCTGTACTGTGTGATGTTCTGCTCCCTGTATCCATGTGATCTCCTTGTTCAACTCCCACTTATGAGTGAGAACATGTTTGGTTTTCTGTTCTTATGTTAGTTGCTGAGAATGATGGTTTTCAGTTTCATCCATGTCCCTGCAAAGGACATGAATTCATCCTTTTTTATGGCTGCATAGTATTCCATGGTGTGTATGTGCCACATTTTCTTTATCCAGTATATAATTGATGGGCATTTGGGTTGGTTCCAAGTCTTTGCTATTGTGAACAGTGCTGCAATAAACATACGTGTAAACATATTGCAATCAACATATGACTAGTACCATATTGTTTTGATTACTGTAGCCTTGTAGTATAGTTTGAAGTCAGGTACTGTGATTCCTTCAGCTTTGTTCTTTTTGCTTAGGATTGTCTTGGCTATACAGGCTCTTTTTTTGGTTCCATATGAAATTTAAAGTAATTTTTTCAATTCTGTTAAGAAAGTCAATGGTAGCTTGATGGGAATAGCATTGAATCTATAAATTACCTGGGGCAGTACAGCCATTTTCACAATATTGATTCTTCCTAACCATGAAAATGGAATGTTTTTCCATTTGTTGGTGTCCTCTCTTATTTCCTTGAGCAATGGTTTATAGTTCTCCTCGAAGAGGTCCTTCACTTCTGTTGTTATCTGTATTCCTAAGTATGTTGTTCTCTTTGTAACAATTGTGAATGGGAGTTCATTCATAAATTGGCTCTTTGCTTGTCTGTTGTTCGTATATATGGATGCTTATGATTCAGATGGAGTCTCACTCTGTTGCCCAGGCTGGAGTGCAATGGTGCGATCTTGGCTCACTGCAACGTCCACCTCCCAGGTTCAAGCAGTTCTCCTGCCTCGGTCTCCTGAGTAGCTGGGATTACAGGTGTGAGCCACTGTGCCCGGCCAATTTTTGTTTTTTTTTTTTTTGTAGAGAGCGGTTTTCGCCATGTTACCCAGGCTAGTCTTGAACTCCCGAGCTTGAGTGATCCACCAACCTCGGCTTCCCAAAGTGTTGACATGACAGGTGTGAGCCACTGCACCTGTCCCTTTACTAATATTTTGTTGAGTGTTTTTGCATCTATATTTGTGAGAAATAATGATATGTGGTTTTCTCTTGTAATGTCTTTGTCTGATTTGGGTATTAGGGTAGCGCTGGAAATACAAAGTATTTCCTCTTCTCTTGTCTTCTGAAAGAGACTGTAGAGTATTTGTATAATTTCTTCCCTAGATGTTTGCTATAATTCACCAATGAAATCATCTGGGCTAGCCTAAAATTTCTGTTTTGGAAGGTTACTACTTATAGATTCCATTTCTTCAATAGGTATAGGTCTACTACAATTGTCTATTTCTTCTTGTGTGAGTTTTGGCAGATTGTTTCTTTCAAGGACATGATCTGTTCATCTAGGCTATCAAATTTGTGAGCATAAAATTGTTCATAATCTTCCTTCATTACCTTGTTAATTTCCATGAAGTCTGTAGTGATGCCCCCTCTTTCATTCTGATGTTAGTAATATGTGTCTTCCATTTTACTTTTTCTTAGTTATCCTGACTGGAGGCTTATTCATTTTATTGATCTTTTCAAAGGACCAGTTTTTAGCTTCATTGATCTTGATTGATTTCCATTTTTATATTTTATGGATTTCTGATCTAATTTTTCTTATTTCTTTTTTATTCTGCTTACTACATATTTAATTTGCATTTCTTTTTCTAGTTTATTGCAGTGAAAACTTTGATTGTTTAGTTTTTCTTTCTTTTAAAATATGCATTCACTGCTATAAATTTCCCTTTAGGCACTGCTTTTGCTACATTATACAAATTTTCATAAATTATGTTCTCATTTTAATTCAGTTAAAAGTATTTTTAAATTTCTCTTGATATTTTATCTTTAACTCTTGCTATTTGGACACGTGTTCATTAATCTCCAAGTATTTGGGACTTTTCATTTATCTTTCTGTCATTGATTTCTAGTTTATTACACTCTGAAAGAAGATGTTGTGTGATTGTTATTCTTTTAAATGTGTCAAGGTGTTTTGTGGCCCAGAATGTGGTCTATTCTGATGAATATACCATGTGAGCTTGAGAAGAATGTATATTCTGCGATTGTTGAATGAAATAGTCTACAGTCTACAGAAACCTCACACATTTTGAAGTTCTGTTGTTAGGCACATACATGTTAAGAATTGTTATGATTTCTTGAAGAACTGACCCCTTTATCATTAGTAATGCCCCTCTTTATCCCTGGTAGCTTTTCTTGCTGTCATGTTTGCTATGTCTGAAATATAGCTGCCTCTGCTTTCCTTTGATTACATGATGTATCTTTTCCATCCATTTACTTCTAATCTATATGTGTATCTGTATTTAAAGTTCTGTCTTTTATATGGTACACTTAGACCACTGGTGGTCATTGTTAATTGATCTAGGTGGATTAAAATCTGCCATATTTGTCCCTGTTTTCTGTTTGTTTTCCTGTTTTTTGTTTTTATTTTTGTCTCCCACTTGTTTTCTGCCTTTTGTGGTTTTAATGGAGCATTTTGTGTGATTTCTTTCTCTTTTCTTTCTTAGTATATCACTCATACTTCATTTTTTCCTTTTTTTTAGTGGTTTCCCTCAAGTTTACAATATACATTTACAAGTAATCCAAGTCTACTTTGAAATAACACTATACTGCTCCACAGGTATGTGAGTACCTCATAATAACAAAAGTTTCCCTATTCCTCCCTCTTTTCTTGTATTATTGCTGTCATTTATTTCTTTTAGATATAATATATGTACATATATTTTATATAATCGAATGCTATTATTACTGTTAGGATGGACAGTTATTTGTTAGATCAATGAAGAATAAGAAAAATAAAAGTTTTTATTCTACCTTCACTTAGTCCATTTTAAAAGTGCTTCCTTTCTTTATGTAGAGCCAAGCTTCTGACCTCTATCATTTTCCTTTGCTTTTAGCATTTCTTGCAAGGCAGGTCTACTGGCAACAAATTCTGTTCATTTCTCCTTCACTTTTGCAGAATAATTTCACAGAGTACAGAATTTAAGATTGGTGGGTTTCTTTCTCTTGGCACTTGAACTATTTTACTCTACTCTCTTCTTTCTTGCATGGTTTCTGAGAAGTCAGATGTAATTCTTATCTTGGCTCTTCTGTAGGTAAGCTGCTTTTCCCTCTTTTTTTTTTTTCCAAGATTTTTGCTTTACCTTTGATTTTCTTAAATTTGAATATGATATGCCTAGGTGTGATTGTTTTTTGTTTGCTTGTTTTTCACATTTACCGTGGTTGGTGTTTTCTGAGCTTTCTGAAGCTGATATTAATTTGAGAAATTTGGTATCTGATATTAATTTGAGAAATTTGTTAGTCATTATTGTTTCAAATATTCTTTCTTGTAGAGTCTCATTACATTTATGTTATACCTTTTGTAGCTGTCTTACAGTTCTTAGATATTCTGTTCTGTTTTTCTCTTCCCAGTCTTTTTTTCTGTTTGCTTTTCAGTTTTACAGGTTTCTATTGAGACATTCTCAAGCTCAGAGATTCTTTCCTCAGCTATGTCCAGTCTCCAGTAAGCCTATCAAAGGCATTCTTCATTTCTGTTCTGATGCTTTTGATCTCTAGCATTTCTTTTTAGTTCTTTCTTAGAATTTCCATATCTCTGTTTCTATTGCCCATCTGTTCTTGCAGGCTGTCTACTTTACCCATGAGAGGCCTTAGCATATTAATCACAGCTAGCTGCTTTAAAGTCCTGGTCTGATAAGTCCAATATGCCTGCCATATCTAAATCTGGTTGTGATGCTTGCTTTTCCTCTTCAAATGGTGTTATTTGCCTTTTAGTATGTTTTGTAATTTTTCTTGATAGCCAGACATGATGTGTCAGGCAAAAGGAACTGCTGTAAGTAGGCCATTGGTATGTGATGGTGAGATGTAGAGGGAGGGGAAGCATTCTGTAGTCACTTGATTAGGTCTCAGTCTTTTAGTGAGCCTGTGCCTCTGGGCACTGAACTTCTTCACAAGTGCTTCTTAGTTCTTTTCTCTCTCCAGGTGGGACATGATGGCTATCCTGGGCTGAAGTTGGGTATTTCTCTTCCTCCAAGTCAGTTAGACTCTGATAAAAACCCAGTGTGTTCGGCTCCAATTAAACATCTTCTCCTGAGGGCAGGCCTTGTGAAGAAGATTAAGGTGCTCAGGTGTATTTCAGAATGGTTCCTTCTCCCTTCCCCTGCCAAAAGCAGGAGGCTATTTTTCTCTACTATTTGTTGTGAGAACCGAGCCCAGCTCCTGGAGATAAAATTTAGGAAAGTAGGGGGCTCCTCCTACGAACAAGTCCCCTTGGAGTTTTCAACTCTCTCAGAGCTGTCCACATAGGGCCTCTAGCAGTTGGTCAATTCCATTTCGGGTTTTCCTGCCCCAGCACTGGTTTCTGCAGAGTTTTTTGTTTGGGGTTTCTGCTCTGTGAATTCACTTGTCTGCTTTCTCTATTTTGGGGGTCAATAGTCTGTCCTGTGGCCTTACTTCTCTTACAGATCTAAGAAGAGTTATTGACTTTTCATTTTATTTGGATTTTTACTTGCTAGGATGAAATGGTGACTTCTGGGCCTCTTACCTGCCGGATTGGAAACCAGAAGTCTTTCATTTATCTTTTACTGCGCGGTTTGTATTCATTCTTAACATTGAGTTGTATATTCTAAATATAAGTCCTTTGTCAGATACACGGATTGCTAATGTGTCCTCTCAACTCATGAGTTTTTATATATTGAATGGGTTTCAGTCAATTGCAGTTATTATTCTTTTTAATGCTCAAATTGTTCTATTTTTTAAGGCAAAGTTTTTAAAAGCACGTATTTCAGCCATTTTGTATGAAAAATGCCAGAAATGTATCTGTCAAAAACACAATCTATTGAGCCCACAGTTTAGATTTTCTTAAATAAATCATGAGTGTCATCATAAATACGATTCCTTTTGGGTCTGAGGAGGGAGAAGATGCTGACCACCTCTTTAATAAATGATGCCCCATCACATATGATGGTAAGGAAATAAAATTGGTTTTATGACAAGCATACTAGAACTTCTTACAAAATGTGACTTGTTCTTCACATAGCTTTGGAGACTGTCAGTGTATTCCAAAGTAGTTAATTGATGCAACTCAGCACATCTTTGAACTCTTCTTTGGATGGCCTTCAGATTTCATTTAGGCATCTTACAAGAAAATCAACTTGTGTTCTTCAACCATATTTAAAAGCAAGCTTTTATTAAAACTTGACTCTGGGCCAGGCACAGAACTAGATGTCTTCATATCCATTATCATACTTAATCTTACACAAATCCTAAGAGAAAGGCGTAATTAGCTCTACTCTGCAGATGATGGCACTGGCACTGATAAAGATTAAGTTACGTGCCCGGGGTCATGGAGTCCCTAAGTAGCAGAGAGCGCACTTAAACCTGGTTTCACAGACCCCAAAGGCTATGCTCATCACAGTATACCATAATGCCTCCCATCATTTTTAGTGGCTTCAGAAAAATAAAAATCATTTCAGATGTCAGAAGGTTTGCAAATTGTAGCTTTTTATACACTGTGGATGCCGCGGTTCATTTGGAAGAGCTTTCAGAACCGTTCTTAGCAATGGCACCTCCTAGAATAGGTGACCACTCTCCCAGAGTGACTGCTTCAGGGAAGACTTGGTGTTTCTCAGGGTTAATACCTTATTGTTACTTTCACTCTTTCATTCTTTCTGTTGTCTGTCCATTTTTACTCCCGTGAATATTTACTGGTTTCTAATGTTTCTCATCTAATGTTTTTGTTTCCATTTGGTAGAGCGAGGGGTGCAGGAATTGAGAGGCTTTGAGAGCCACTACCAGTGTTCAGATCTCAGTGATTCCTTTCGACTGCTGAGAGACCTTCTACATAGTCTGTGGACTAATTTTGAAAGTGTCTCAGTTTGGGACTTTTGACTTTTTTTGAAGTTAAACTTTTTGAGAATGTTGTAGATTCATATACCATGAAAGATCTTAAGTACCCCTAACCTAGTTTCCCCAAGTGGTAACATCTTTCAACTTTATAATACAGTAATACCACAGTAGAATATTACAACCAGAATACTGACATTGATACAGTAAAGATACAAAACATCACCACTTTGCAGTCTGTCATTGAAACAAAATAACATTTGTACCCCATAAATTTATACAAATACAAATAAACAATTTTTTTTTTGAGACAAAGTCTCAGGCACCCTCCACCACGCCAGCCCAGCTAATTTTTGTATTCTTAGTAGAGACAGGGTTTCACCATCTTGCTAGTCTCAAACTCCTGACCTTGTGATCCACCCGCCTTGGCCTCCCAAAGTGCTAGGATTACAGGCGTGAGCTACCACACCCAGCCATAAACAATTTTTTTTTAAAAACAAACAGAACATTTCTGTGACCACAAGGATCCTTTGTGTTTCCCTTTTATTTTGTTTTTCTGAGACATGGTCTCACTGTGTTGCCCAGGCTGAAGTGCAGTAACGCAGTCACAGCTCACTGCAGCCTTCCTCTTCTTTCAAGTGTTCCTCCCACCTCAGCTTCCCAAGTAGCTGGGAATGTAAATATGTGCCACCATACCCAGCTAATTTTTTTCTTTTCTTTTCCTTCCTTCCTTTCTTTCTTTCTTTCTTTCTTTCTTTCTTTCTTTCTTTCTTTCTTTCTTTTTTTTTTTTTTGTGTCTGTGTCTTACATTGTTGCCCAGGCTGGAGTGCAGTGGGGGCACTATCTCGGCTCACTGCAAACTCTGCCTCTCAGGTTCAAGCAGTTCTCCTGCCTTAGCCTCCTGAGTAGCTGGGATTATAGGCACCCACCACCACACCCAGCTAATCTTTTGTTTTTTAGTAGAGTTGGGGTTTCACATGTTGCCCGGGCTGGTCTTGAACTCCTGAGCTCAGGTGATTCGCCCATCTCGGCCTCCCAAAGTGCTGGGATTATGAGCTGAGCCACAACACTCAACCCTAATTTTTAATTTCTTGTAGAAATGGGGTCTCACTATGTTGCCCAGGCTGGTCTTGAAGCCCTGGGCTCAAGCAATCCTCCCACCTTGGTGTCCCAAATTGCTGGGATTACAGACAAGAGCCACCATGCCCAACTGTGTTGCCACATCCACTTCCCTTCTTTAACTACCCATTTTTAACCCCTGGCAACCACTGATCTCTTCTCTGCTTCTATAATTTTGTCACTTCAAAATGTTATGTACATGGAATTATACAGTATGTAACACTTTGGGATTGGCCTTTTTCACTCATCATAATTCTCTGGAGATTGATCTAGGTCATTTTAGAGACAATAGGTGATTTATTTTTATTGCCACTGAGTTAAACAGAAATTACCACAGTCTGTTTAACCATTTACTCATTAAAGGACATCAGTCTTACTCTGATAGCAAAACCAAACCAAGACAGTACCCACCAAACCAAACAAAAACTAGTTATTTCTTGCTTTGGACTAATATAAATAAAACTGCTATAAACATTAGTCTGCAGATTTTCACATGAACATAAGTTTTCATTTCTCTGAGATAAATACCCAGGAGTGTAATTGTTGGGTCATTTAGTTACATGTTTTGTTTCATTTTGTTTTAATTGCCAAACTTTTTTAGAGTGATTGTACCATTTTAGATTTCCACCAAAAATATATGAGTGATCCAATTTCTCTGCATGTTCACCACCAGCATTTGACATTATTGTTTTGTTTATAAATTACTTTTAATCAAGCTTTAAATTTAAAAGTTTTAGATACACAGAAAAGTTGCAAAGATAATAGAGTTTCACATACCTCTTGCCATAGATTGAATTATGTCCCCTTCTTTAAATTCATATGTTTAAAAACAATCCCTCAGTGTGATGGTATTTAGCTATGGGATCTTTGGGTGATAATTAGGTTTAGATGAGATCATGAAGGTGGGGTCCTCATGATGGGATTAGTCCTCAGGTAAGACCAAAAGAATGATAACGCTCACTCGCTCTCTCTCTCTCTCTCTCTCTCTCTTCCTGTTCACCATGTGAGCACGTAGCAAGCAGACAGCTGTCTGCAAGGTGGAAAGGGAACCCTCACCAAGTTCCCAACATGCTGGCACCCTGATCTCAGACTTCCCAGCCTTGAGAAATAAATACCTGTTGTTTAAGCCACTCACTCCATGGTATTTTATTACAGTGGTCCAGACTAAGACGCCTTCACCCAGATCCCCCTATTGTTGACATCTTGATTTGTATGGTTCTTTCATCACAATGATGGGATCAGCACTGGCACATTATTACTAACTAAACTCCACAGTTTATTCAAATTTTACTATTTTGCCCCAGTGTCATTTTTCTGTTTGAGGATCTCATCCAGGATAACACATTACTTTTACTTGTCATGTTTTCTTAGCTTTTTCTGGTCTGTGAGTGACGGTTTCTCAAACTTTTTTTATTTTTGATGACCTTGACTGTTTTTGAGGAGTATTGGCCAGATATTTTATAGAATATCCCTCAGTTTGGGTTAGTTTGATGTTTTTCTCATGGCTAGACTCAGGTAATGAATTTGGGAGGGATTGCCACAAAGAGGAAGTGCCAGGCCCACCACATGGTATTAAAGATATGTATGTGCAGTTGACATGACTGGTGGTGTAGACCTTGTCACCTGGTTGAGGATGTTTGCCAGATCTCCCCAGTGTCCAGTTACTTTTCGCCTGACCTCTCTTGCACACTTGACTCTTTGGAAGCAAGTCCCCAGCACAGCCCACGCTCATGGGGGTTGGGTGTTAACCTCCATCTTATTGAAGGGGGAGTATCTACATAAATTAGTTGGAATTCTTCTGTGCCATTGTTTATTTTAGCCACTCTGATAGGTATATAATGATATTTCATCATGGTCTCAATTTGTATTTCCCTAATGGCTAATGATGTTGAACATCTATTCATGTGCTTATTTGCCATCTGTACATCTGCTTCAGTGAAATGTCTTTTTACATTTTTTGTTGTTGTTGCATATTTTCTGGTTGGATTATTTGTTTTTACTGTTGAGTTTAAAGAGTTTTAACATATAGTCCAGATATTTAGATGATTAGAAACATGGTATGCAGATATTTCCTCTCAGTCTGTAACCTGTCTTTTCATCCTGTTAATAGGGTTTTTCATGAATCAAAAATTTGTAATTTTGATGAAATCCAATTTGTCATTTTTTCCTTTTGTGGTTCATACTTTTGGTGTCAAGTCTAAGAACATTCTTCCTAGCCCCCTAGATTATGAAGATTTTCTCCTATGCATTTATCTAAACGTTTATACTGATTTTGAGTTAATTTTTGTATAAGGTGTAAGACTTAAGTTAAGGTTTATTTTTGTGTCTATATCCACTTATTCCAGCACCTTTGAAAATGCTATCTTTCCTCCATTGCATTGCTTTTGCACCTTTGTCAAAAAGCAGTTGGAAAAATATTATTTGGGTTTAATTCTTGGTTCATCATTCTGCAGTATTGATCTCTATTTCTCTCTTTTTGCCAATAACATTAAGATTTGATTACATTAGCTATATAAGTCTTGAAACTGGATAAATTGATTCCTTCCACTTTATTCTTATTTTTCAAAATTGTTTTAGCTATTCGAGTTCCTTTGCCTTTCAATATACATTTTAGAATAATCTAGTGTAAATCGATCAAAAATTCTGCTAGGGTTTATTTTTATTTATTTATTTTTTGAGACGGAGTTTCGCTCTTATTACCCAGGCTGGAGTGCAATGGCGCGATCTCGGCTCACCGCAACCTCCGCCTCCTGGGTTCAGGCAATTCTCCTGCCTCAGCCTCCTGAGTCGCTGGGATTACAGGCACGCGCCACCATGCCCAGCTAATTTTTTGTATTTTCAGTAGAGACGGGGTTTCACCATGTTGACCAGGATGGTCTTGACCTCGTGATCCACCCGCCTCGGCCTCCCAAAGTGCTGGGATTACAGGTGTGAGCCACCACGCCGGGCCTCTGCTAGGGTTTTTATAGGAATTTTGTTAAACCTGTATATCAATTTGGGAAGAATGGTATCTTTACTATATTGAATCCTCTAGCTCATGAACATAGTGTGCCTCTCCATTTGCTTAGGTCTTCCTTGATTTCTTTCATAAGCATTTTGTAGTTTTTGGCATAGAAGTCTTTTACATATTTTGTTAGACTTATAACTAAGTATTTGGGCTTTTTTAAAAGCAAATGTAAATGGTATTTTTTTTTTACCATTTTGCATATTTAATTTCTGATGTCCCCAAGTTTATTGCTATTATTTAGAAATATAATTGATTTCATATGTTTATCTTGTAAACTCTACTGTTAGTTAGAACTTTTTGTAGATTACTTGTGGGTTTAGCTATAGACAGACAACTGTGTCATCAGGACAGTTTTCTTTCTTTCCTTCCAATATGCCTTTTATTTCCTTATCTTGCCTCATTGCACTGGTTAGAACTTCTAGCACTATGTTGAAAAAGAGTAGTGAGAGTGGACATCCTTGCCTTGTTTTTGATCTTGGGGAAAAACATTCAGTCTTTCACCATTAAGTATAGTGTTAGCTGTAGGCTTTTTGTAGATGCTCTTTATCAAATTGAGGATGTCTTCTTTTCTTATTTTTTTCTGGGAGTTTTTAACATAAATGGCTATTGAGTTTTGTAAAATGTTTTTTCTACATTGATTTGATCATGTGATTGTTCTTCATTTACTTGTTAATATTGTGGATTGGCTGATTTTTAAATATTGACTCATTGCATCTCTAGACTATACCCCAGTTGGTCATGCTATATAATGTTTTTTATATATTGCTGAATTATGTTAGCTAATATTTTTTTTGTTTAAATTGTATGTCTATTATCATTAAGGATATTTGTCTAGTTTTTTTTGTGTGTGTATGGTTTTTTAAAATACTGTCTTTGCCACTCCTATTGAACATAGAATTGGAAGTTCTGGCCAGGGCAATCAGGCAAGAGAAAGAAATATTCAAACAGGAAGTGAGGAAGTCAAACTGTTTCTTTGGCAGATGACATGATCCTATATCTAGAAAACCCCACCATCGCAACCCAAGTGGTCTCTCTTCACAAGTTCCCGTCTGTCTTCTGAGCTAGTTCAACCCTAAAAATAATTTATAGTAGTAATTAGCTTATGTACACTGTATAGCAGATTACCATACAAGCACTAGCATAGTCGTGGCCCTGTTTACTCCTCTTTGTACCCGAGTGAGGTGGGATGAACGATATCACCCTCATTTTTCAGGTGAAAAAGATGAGACTCAGTTAAAATGACTGGCCCATGGTCACCCTGTGGTAGGGCTGGGACTTTAGATCATCTGACTCCAATCCCAGAGTCATTCCTTGACACTACCTATCTAATGATAATGTATATCCGTGTATGTTTTTCCTCTTATTTATTTATTTAGAGACAGGGTCTCACTTTGTTTTCCAGGCTGAAATGCAGTGGCATTATCTCTGCTCACTGCAACTTCAACCACCCGGCCTCAAAGGATCCCACATAGCTGTGGTTACAATTTCTTGTCTTTTTTGTAGATACGGGGTTTCATTGTGTTGCCCAGGCTAGTCTCATTTCTTTTTTAATAGACAGGGTCTCACTCTGTCACCCAGGCTGGAGTGCAGTGGTGTGATCACAACTCACTGAAACGTCAACCTTCAGGGTTCAAGAGACCCTCGCTCTTTACCCTCCCCAGTAACTGGGACCACAGGTATGAGCCACCAAGTCCAACTAATTTTTTAACTTTTTATTTTTTAGATGGAGTCTTGCTCTGTCGCCAGGCTGGAGTACAGTGGTGTGATCTCAGCTCACTGCCAACTTCTGCCTCCCGGGTTCAAGCCATTCCCCTGCCTCAGTCTTCTGAGTAGCTAGGACTATAGGCACACACCACCACATCCAGCTAATTTTTTGTATTTTAGTAGAGATAGGGTTTCAACATTTTGGCCAGGATGGTCTTGATTTCCTGAACTCGTGATCTGCCCTCCTTGGCCTCTCAAAGTGCTGGGATTACAGGCTTGAGCTACCATGCCAGGCCAATTTTTTAAACTTTTATAGAGACAGTATCTTGCACTGTTGCCCAGGGTGGTCGAGCTCCTGGGCTCAAGCAATTTTCCCACCTCAGCCTCCCGAAGTGTTAGGATTATGGGCATGAACCACCGTGCCTGGCCCCATATACGTTTTTCTAATGTGATAAACACATTTATGTCTACCATTTTATTTGACCCTCATAATAACTACGTGAGGCGGGCAGAACAGTCCTCAACATTACCATTTTGTAGCTGTGGAAACTACAGTGGTAGTTTTTAACAGCGATTAAGTAACAGATCCAGGACTTGAACCCAGCACTTTAAAATCATAATAAGGCCTTTTCTACTGAGATAAGCCCCTCAAACTAATGGGTGTACCTCATGAGGAGGGCTTTCTCACGTGTTCACACTCAGTGTGGCAGTGGGGCTCCTGGGGCCCCTCCAGAGCAGACACAGGACAGAGGCTGGCTGGGCTCAGAGTGTCTGGGAGGGCCGGGTAGGAGATTTCCTCTCTCCCCTCCCCACCTCCCCTGCAGGGCCATGAACCACTGCACACTCCTCAGTGGGACCCCAGGGTTCCCCCAGCAGCTTTAACGTAAATCACATGAAGGGGGAAAAAATGTTCCCAAGGGATTGCCCAGAGAAATGTTTTCTTTTCCCAGGAGATATATTTGACACAAGATAAAGGGGGCTGTGTGGAAAACAAACTTTCCAATGTTGTGCTTGGTATTTCTGCTTGCTTTTCCCCTCGCCCCCCCTGACACACACACTAGTGCATTTGAAGACACCACATGGTAAAATGAACTGCCTTCTATGGGGATTTGCTTTCTGCAAAGTGTTCCTCTCAGGGACCACTGTCTTGGTTACCGTCTCGATTTGGCATCCCCAGGCCCCACTGTCCCTCCAAATGGACAAGGGCCCCAAACCTTGCTCACAGACGTTTCCAGGAAAGGACAAAGATTGAGGTAGGCTTGCTTTGAAGTTTGACCCAGATACCTGAGAACTTGGGGAAAATTCTTAACTTCTGGCCCAATTGTCACCAGCACCATGCGCAGCAGATTTGTTTTTTTCAACCTCCTCTTAGCCTGGCTAGAGTGAACTCACCTGGCCAGCTTCCCAGAGCCCCTGGATTCTAGCAGAGTTGAGCAACGCCACCATCCATTCTGCTCCTTTTCACCCCAGAGAAGTGTGCAAGTGTTAGAAGTTGAACAACCAGTTCCTGGTAGAGTCCAGCACTACTTGCAGTCAGCACGGGTGTGCTGTAACCAACTTGAGGTCTCTGCTGCAGGCAGGACAAGAGTCCATTTCTGCCTCTTCAAAGGAGTCCTCCCTGATCTGCCCAGTCAGTAATGAACTTTCCTCCTTAAGTTTGGAATGCTCCTTGTCTGTTTCACTCATGCTTGAGCTGCCTTGTTCTATCGGTTAAGTCTCCTGATACAGGGTGTTAGCCATCTCACCTTAAGCACGCCACCCACCTGCTACCCACTCTCCCTTTCCTTGACAACTCCAGAGCAGGGTCCTTGGAAGCACCAAATGCGTCTCATCCCTCTCGGTGTCCTCTGTAGTGCTTGGAACATTTGCCTCTTGATACTAACGTAACTCAGGAAGCCTCCACATGCCCAGCAATGTGCTGGGTGTTTTGTATATCTGCTTTCATTGTGCCTTCCCTGGCTTCTGAGAGGTATTAATTATCCCCACTTCACAGATGAGCAAATTTGTTTCATGATAATTTAGTAATTTCCCGATGTCATACGGAACCAAAATTTGAACCCACGTGTATCTGAGGGAAGCTTGTGGGAAACCACCCGTGGGCAGTCAATCGACTGCCAGCCGGTGCTTGTTCTAGAGCACAACTCCAGCTTGCCTCATCTCTGTGAGTTTCCTTCTTCTCCCTCAGTTTCCCAAGTCTGTAGAGGCCCTTCTGCTGGCTAGCCAGTGCAAACATAGGAATGATTCTTGGTCTCTGAATCTTAGAATGAGAAGAAAGTCCAGCAGTAGAGGGAGCTGTAATGAGCCCCGTTCTGGCTCTGTCACAGAGCTCTACCTTCCCTGTGTCCCTTTTTCGCTTCCTCCAGGCAGTCCCTTCCACCTCCAGGCTGATGAAATGGGACTTCCTTCAATTAATTAAAAAGGGCCTCCGCCGACTCCTAGCGGAGACCCAGAATGGTCATCCAAGAGGGCTTACAAAACACTCTCTGGATCCCTCATGCACTGAGAAATCCAGACTAGCTGGATGACATTTTCCTCTGAATACTCATAGGGCTACAACAATTAGGAGGAAAGGGCTTGGCACCATGGTGTTGGGGTGGAGTCTAGCACAGAGCTCTGGAGGAGCTGCCCAAGGCCCGGATTGACCTCCTTTCTCTGCCCCTCAATGCTCCCCTGCCCCAGTGGTGCCTCCCGGGCTCTCCAGTGCAGTGCCAAAATGCTGTGGGTCACTGGTCAGGACCCTGGCTGGTTTCGGCTTCTTTTCCTGCAATTTTGCAAAGGAGGCAGTAGAATTAGATGGGGAAAATTGGAGATCTAGAGAAGCAGGCAGATTTAAGCTGGAGCGAGTGAATGGTTTCACTGGTTTCAGAGTCTGTGGCTGTCTCAATTTCCACGTCTACAAAACAGGAAGAAAAGCTCGGCTTCTCTAGCTTCTCAGGGTGTGTTACAGGTGAAAGAGACGATAGGATAATGGTAATGCTTCCTTGAATTTCCTGATCCAGTGAGCACCATGATGCAGATCCTTCCTAACCAGTCCATCATCCCCTGCACTTCCCATTCCGTCAGTGAATGGCTGGAAATGCAGCCATATAATTGTATTTCCAGTGCTTAGGAAATGCAATTATAAAGTTACTCTGATTAAACTGTAATCAGGAAGACAAATCTGCTGTGAAGACATAGGGACTTCAGTCCAGAAAGGAACCTTAGAGTTCATTTAACACAAGGATATCAAACTAAATAGAAATCATATTTAGAACATCTACTGTTTGAAGTTTTCCATTCCTGTAGCATGGGGAATCAGGATTGATCAGGTAATGGCACCATCCCCTCTCTGAAGACCACCATTTACTTCATAGTATTATTCCACCAAGTCCCTTGTGGAGTAAAAGGAAGGCAGGAACTATTATCCTGATTTTTGAAGACTTGCAAACTGAAGTATAAAGACGTTAATCAACTTTGCCAAAGTCACACGGTAAGCCGAGAGGGGCCCCGAAATGTCATACCAGCCTGACGTAGGGCCATGTGCATGAGTTGCAGTAAACTTCAAATTATAACAGTCCCCATCTCTAAATAAAACACAGACGCCCTTCATCACAAAGCATGGTAAGAACAGGAAATGGGCCACTAAAAATACGTTCTGCAATTTTATGGTAAACAGTGAAAAACATAAAAACTTCACACTCCAAATTATGAAAATACGTGCTTGAGAAAATAAAATGTGGGTTATAATTTCTGCTATATGCACAATCTTAGAATAAGTAATTAAGAATTGATGTGTTTTGATGTAAGTTTTCTTGTACAATTTTATAATGGCACCATAAGGCATCTTTCAATTAATTTTTGCCTTTCAAAGTTATGGAGAGGGTCACTTTATCCGTCGTGCTAAGCCCTCTTCCTTAATTCTTTGATGCTAAAACCTGTCTCTTTGAAGCCCAACACTGTCTTTGTTAATTTCCGCCTTGGCATCCATTTCCTTGCTAACTCCCGTTGATGGCTCAACGTGTGATTTTGAGGGGTTGTCCAACATCTCTTAACCTGATAAGATTCGATATCTTCTGCAAGATTTGCAGTTTTATTTTGCAAGGATGCGCTTGTGTTAAAAAGGGATATTTGAAGGTATACTAATTTTAGGTCAGTTCATTAACGCGTATTTTTGTGTTGGTATGACATTCTCCCCCTGGTTTATTTCATAACTCAAAATTTGGGACAATGAATTTTCAGATGACAAGGGTTGTTCCTCCACATGCCCCTTTATTCCTAGCCAACCTCAGGGAGGATCAAGTTATGTTGGATTATTTTTCAAGCAAGTCATCTGAGCTTGTCCCTCCAGTCCTTGTCCATATTTGATTCTCCTTGGTGTCTGAACAGTTGGGGAAGACTTCATGCAAGAGCAGTCTCTGAACTCCCACTGTTCTTTGCCTAGGACATTGTTTTCAGACTGAAAGTCTGAAAAAAGCAATAGTGCAATTTCCGTTTTTCATAGTTATCTCTTTCAGGCCATACTGCAAGGCTGGGCCTAGTGCTGCACAGCTGGGGAGAGGGAAGGCAGAGACCTATAATTCCAGGCCAGATGTTACTGCTTCTTTTCTACCACTCCAGTCATTCAGTGAATATTGACTAAGGGACCTGGAAGAAGGCACTTTCCTCACAGGTCAGGTAACACTTCATTCATTCAGTCATTCACTTATTTAAGTAGTTATCTCTCTAAGGGGCATGTGTTGTATAGCTGGTAAGTGACAGACATGATTGAAAGTGTCATGAAGTTAGAAATGGGTATGACATAGTAACTGCCTCCAAGGAACTTAAAACATTGTTGTAGAAAAAAGATATATACATAAACCTTTATTAATAGTTATTGTTAGTAGTTTCAAATAGTTATATTTTTTGAATGTATTATGATTTGTAATTACATCTCTGTTATCTCTTAAGCTTTCTTTGAGGTGAATTGGATTAATATTATCACTACCTAATGTATGGGCTAGAAAACTGAGGTTCAGAGTAATTAACTTGCATTTGGTAGAGTCAGGTTTCTCTATATTAAGTGCACTGATCTTTCTAGAACACCCACTTGTTAACCTTTATAAAAATGTCAGAGTTATTATTCAGCCGTAAAAAGGAGTGAAGTGTTATCCATGCTACATGTATGAAAATGTTATGCCAAGTGAAAGAAACCAGACACATGAGGTCACATACTACGTGATTCCATTTGTATGAAAAATCCAGAATATGCAATTCCATAGAAACAGGAAGGAGACTGGTGTTTGGCAAGAGCTCAGAACAGGGAGGAATGGGGAGTAACTGCTTCATGGGTTTTATTTTGGGGTGCTGAACATATTTTGGAACTAGGTAAATGTGGAATTGTACAACCTGTGAACGTACTAAATGCCACTGAATTGTTCACTTTAAAATGGCTAATTTTATGTGATGTAAATTTCAGTTCAACTTAAAAAATGTTAAAAAGATACTAATTTTGCCATGAACCTAAAAGTGCTCTTAAAAAAAAATAATATCTTTTTAAAAAAGTACCAGAGTCAAATAATTGTAGAAGAGATGACGGGAGCCCAGGTGTGGTTAGGGTTAAGGACCATGTGCAAGGCACCCACCGGAAAGGCTGCACTGACTTTGCTTTACTAACTGGCTTCCCCTGTGGACTGAGGAATAAAGAGGTTGGCTGGGCCATGCTTGCCCCTGAGATGCTGTCATGGTCCCCTGGCATTCTCCTTTAAAGCCCTCCCTACAGTTGCTTCTGGCTGTTGGTTGTCTGTCTTCTCTGTTAGCATCTTAGCTTCCTGAGGCCTGGCCATTCTTTTTCATAACCATCTCCACTAACTGCTAAGCAGAGAGCAGGAACTCAGTAAATAAAAAGCACACTGGTTCAAGTCCTCTTCCACCCCTTAGTTGCTGTGCTGCCTGGAGCAAGTGATTAAACCTCTCTGGGTCTCAATGCCTTGGCTTCAGACGTCCACTCAGTTGTCTTCCTTAGCTCTGCTGACATAACATGAATGGTAAACCTGGCTCAAGCACATTACTGCTAAGTTATTCTGTAACATGGTGTTGTTACCTCTGTGTATTCCTTCATTGCTGTCAGAAGCCTTGATTTGTTCTGAGTGAATGATACCAACACATTTTTGTGAAACTAGTGGGGATTTTCTCTCTTCGGATATATTGCCACTTCCCGCTGTAGTCTATAAGGAAAGAAGGCACAGTGAGAATAGGCCGTTGTTTCAATGAGTAAAAGGTTTAAAAAAATCTTAAACCTCTTCAATGAGCTGATGGGAGAATGCTGTCTGGCGTTTTATACACGGCCCCTTCTTTGGGACAAAACTCTTTTCTGTTTTGTGTTATGCTTTAACCTCAGAACAGCAAGGCAGGTATCATCCTTCCTCATTGTATAGATTGGAAAATGGGCCAGGATAAATAACTTGTTCAAGCACCACAGCGGGTCAGTGGCTGGGCCAAAATTAGACCTAAAGTCCGTGAGCACAGTCTCCTCTGGTATGAGCTGCTGAGTCAGGCTTCAAGGGTTTCCCCTGGAGGTCTTTAGCAGACTGGGGGACAGTTGCCATCTGGAAAGGGTTAGTTTCACTCCTGCCAGGAGGCCAGAGGATGGACTAAATGACCCCTGCAAGTCTCTTTCTGCTCTAGGCCTCTCCAATTTACCTTCTCTAATTTCCAGCAAACATGCTTTCTCCAGGGAAAAATGAATCCGGGGCTCTTGGGTCCCTTGGGAGTCTGCAAACATTTCACTTTCCAGTTTGGGGAATCTGAGCTCCATGAGAGAAAATGCTCAGTGTGCTGTCAGAAGGAAACATTGCAACCACACGCTATATATTTCGATTCTTCCTAGTAACAAAGCCTCCTGGCGGATGCAGACCAAACTGAGAGGCAGGAAGCTTAAGTCCTCCTTCTGGGGCCCCTACCCTCCCACCCCACAAGGCCCTTGACTGGGTGACTTCTCTGCCCAAGGCCTACGGCCCCTCCCTACCTGGCATAGGCAGTTGAGGTTAATGAGGCTGTCTCTGCACAGAGTCCCAGCTTTATCCTTGGGGACTTCAGAGTCTTACACAGCTCTGAGAACGTGGGCCATTTGTTTCACATCTTGTCCTGATTCTTACTTCTCTGAGTTTCTATTTTCTGAACCTAACCTAGGACACATGGCCTGACAAAGGATTTCTCTGAAACTTTGGGGTTTAAGGCTAATAATGACAGTAGCTTCCATTTAAGTGATTTGACAAATCTCTATTTTGCTGGGCATTTTACACATATTAATCCCATACCAACCACATAAGACAGTGAGGTTCAGAGAGGTTTCATCCCAGACCATCTAGATAGTAAACAGCAAAGCAAGGATTGCAACTCCATCCCGTCTGACTCCACAGCTCATATGCTTTATCGTAACACTCAGCTCCGAGATGTAAGTCTGGGCTTTGTAAAGAGTCACGTATCATTTTGACACCAAAACACTGGTATTTCCCAGACCTTCTTTTAAAAGCTTTTTATAATGAAAGTTTTCAAACATTCAGAAAAGTTATAGGAATAGGAAATGAACCCCCATCCCCCAGGTCTGGCAATTACCAACATGCATCTGTCCATTTCTCCTTTTCTTTTTTTTCCACAGTACTTAAAAGAAAATTCCTGACATTGTGTGTCATTTTGCTCCTAAATACTTCCATATGTAGCTCTAAAAAGAGCGGAAAAGGGAGGTAGGAAGGAGGGGCTTCTTATGTAACTACAAAACCAAATACCTAACACGAATAATTTCTTATCACCTAATACCCAGTTCAATTCAAATTTCTCCTAGTGTCTTTAAAAACTGCTGGTTTATATTTAGCTTTTTCAAATAAGGGTCCAACAAATTCACATATTGCATTTGGTTATGTTTCCTAAGCCTTTTAATTTAAAATTTTATCTGTTTTTTTTTTCCCTTTTCTGTGTCACTGATTGCCAAAGAAACGGTGTCCATCATCCTGCAGAATATGCCACATTCTGGGTTTGGTTGGATTGCTGCCCCATGGTGGTATTTAACTTGTTCTTCTATCTCCTGTATTTCCGGCAAAGGTATAGATCTACAGGCTTGATGAGGTTCATTTTTTAGCAAGAATACCACATAGACGGTACGGAGTACTTCCTATTGCATCATTCAGGAGGCACATACTACCTGGTTGTCCCAGTGTTAGTGGAGAGAAACATTAATATGTTAAGATTGGTTTCCAGGTATTCTGATGGCTCATAGAGACAACATATAGAACATTTAAACTCCACATTATCTTAGATTATCTAAACTGTCTACCATATTCTCTTAGATGCCTGGTTCTTGAAGGCTGCTCTGAGTTACATTTGAAAACCTCAGTTTTGCAGCTTTAATGGGACTGCAGCCTTTGCCTAAAGCCTTCTTTGCTTAGGAGAGAAGAGTCTCATCTAAGATGTGGTAGAAGAGCTGTCACCCATTTATAAGTGTTGGCAAGTTTTCCATTAAATGGTATCCTGTACGTGTGGTCCACATTCATGAGCTAATTATTTAGAAATTAAAAGGACCTGGCTTACTTGGCATACTCCCACCAGAGAGGTGGCGTCTCAGAGACAGGAAGCACGAAGCAATCAAGAAAGAGACTGGTGCAGACCCTGCCTGCTGAGGAAGGTAGCTTGAGAAGTCGTGGGGTAGAGAGCCTAGAGAAATGCTGCTATTCCCAGAAGAAGAGAGCTGGAGGAGACAGTAAGTTGGCAGAACCTGGAATGAGGAAGAGACCAGTTAGAGAGGCTATATGCAAGGAACTTGATTCAGAGTGAGAAACCCTAGCAAAGCACAAAGAGTGCTTGGGACTTGAGAATTAACTGTGGAGCTCAGCCAAAAGGGACTTAGCAGCTAGAGTCCTCAGCAGGAAGGTCTCTTATAAATAATCTATCCTACCCCCTTTCTTTTGCAGATGAAGATACTGGGGCTTAGAACAGGGAAATCTCATTTAAAGTGACATAGGACTGGGCATGGTGGCTCACACCTATAATCCCAGCTGCTCAGGAGGCTGAGGCAGTTAGAAGGCTTGAGCCAAGGAGGTCAAGGCTGCAGTGAGCTACGATCCTGCCACTGCACTCCAGCCTGGGTGATAGAGCGAGACCCTGTCTCAAAAGTAAATAAATAAAATAAAAATGACATAGGGCTACAGCTGGGACCAGGACCTAGTTCACCTGGTTCACACCAAGCCCCTCCCCCTCTACCACACTGCACATCTTTCTTCCTCAAGAACCAGTGGCTGCCACAGGGAGAAGTCTGGCTCGCCTGAGGTGAAGAAGTTCCAAGCTCAGAAGCCAGACTTCTTTTGTGGTAAGCCAGATCCAGCCAAACTTCTGTGCCAAAACTGGTTGCCTGTAATTTGCTTAAGTTAGTATGGCTTGTACCCTGTTATTCTTGTTACTGTGTGAACAAATTCACACAGACGGCAGTGTGCTATGGAATAGAGAGTAACTATAGAAGGTGAGGTGCAGGGTGGGGCCGTACAGACCATTGGTCTAGGTCTAAAGAATGACACCTCCACACATCCTCATCCACCAACCCATTACAGCAATCAAGACCGCAAGGCAGGAAGAGACCCAGGTGCTCCACAAAATGGTGATGTTCCTCATGGTTTCTGGGCAAGAGATGCTCTCCTTGAGGGCTGGGACCTTGAATTAGTCACCTGTATATTCCTAGTCCTTAGCAAAGAAAGTGGCACGTGATAATAAACGGTACTTAATAAATACAGGTGGTTGAGTAGGTGAATGAATGAAGAAATACCAACAGAGGTAGACCATCTCAATCATAACTTCATAGCCGCCTTAATCTTCACCCCCTTTCTGATCTTGGCTTTGGGTCCACTACCATGGTGGTGCTGCCTTGACGCCCTCCCACCAAAATATGACAAATCATGTGTTCCCTCATTTATTATTTGTAAGTCAACATCCAAAAGTTTAACTATGTCGTTAAAATAGACATATCTTTTGGATTATCATAAACATTAAAATTTTAAAATAAAATTATTCAGTCACACGTTTACATCATACATCCAATGGTAAATAGTTGCCGTAAATATTTGATACACAATATTGCACGTTAAAAAATTATAAACAAAACATATTCTTCTGGGTTTTTGTTGTTGTTTTTTGAGACAAAATCTTGCTCTGTCACCCAGGCTGGAGTGCAGTGACATGATTATGGCTCACTGCGGCCTCAACCTTTCTGAGCTTAGGTGATCCTCCCATCTCAGCCTCCTGAGTAGCTGAGACTACAGGTGTGCACCGCCATGCGTAGCTAATTTTCGTATTTTTAGTAGAGATGAAGTTTCACCATTTGTCTAGCCTGGTTTCAAACTCCTGGGCTCAAGTGATCTGTACATCTCAGCCTCCCAAAGTGCTGGGATTATAGGTGTGAGTCACCATACCCAGCCCAAATTATTCTGTATAGTTGGAATTCTTAAATTGTTTTCTTTTCTTTTTAAAATTAGACTTCTATTTTACTTTGCCTATCAAAATTTTCTTCGACAAAAATGTAATATTTTTAAGCTGCTGTAACTATCATCTTTTAGTTGTTGAAATTGTTCTGTATTAGGTTGTAATGGCAGTTATTTTTAGTATGTAATTAATTAAAAATACAAAATATTACACATTCTGATATGACTTTACAAAAAATAACAAGTACCAATATAGACAACATCTTGGTTCATAAAACAAACCTCAACCAATTTAAAAGAATTGGAATAACGTAGTGTGTTTTCCAACCACAGTGGAATCAGACAGAAATAAATAACAGAAAGATAACAGAAAAATATAAAAACACTTTAAAATAATCCATGGGAAGAGAAGAAGTCTCAAGGGAAATCCAAAAATACATTGAACTGAAAAAAAAATGAAAGTATTGCATATCAAATGTTATGGAACACAGCTAGGCAGTGCTGAAAGGAAAATACGTAGCCACAAATACATATATTAGAAAAGAGAAAAAGTGTCAAATCAAAAAACCAAATATCCCATCTCAAGAACGTGGAAAATAAAGGGCAAAATAAACCCAAGGGCAAGCAGAAGAAAATAAATACTAAAAATAGAAACAGAAATCAGTAAAATTTAAAAACAGAAAAGCAGTAGATAAAAATCTGAAACCAAGAGCTGGTTATTTGGGGAGATCAATAAAATTGGCATACCTCCGGTAAGACTGACAAAGAAAAAAAAGAGAAAAGACACAAATGATCAATATCAGGAATGAAACAGGAGATATCACTACAGACCCTGAAGATTTCTAAATGATGATAAACGAACACTACAAAAAACTCTACACTTATACATTTAACAACTTACATGAGATGGACCAATTCCTCAAAAAACAGACTATCACATTCACCCAAAGTGAAATAGATCATCAGAATAACTCTACAACCATTTATAAAATTAAACTAACAATTTTAAAACTATCAAAAAAACAAATCTACACTCTAGATGTGTTTCACTGGATAACTCTACTGACTTTTAGAGAAGAATTAATGTTGATTCTATACAATCTGTTGCAGAAAATTGAAGAGGAAGAGTTTGGCAAATTTTTTGGAGCTAATGTTACGCTGATGACACTACAGAAAAGGAAAGAAGGAAGGAAAGGTGGTGGGGGGAAGGAAGGGAGGCAGGGAAGAAAAGAAAGAAAAGGAAGCTACAGACCAATAAATCTCATAAATATAGACACAAAAAATCATCGATAAAATATTAGCAAATAGAATTTGGCAATGTGTAAAAAGAATTATACACCATGCCAATGGGATTTATTTCAGGGAAGCAAGACTGGCTCAATATGTTAAAATCTCTCAATGTAATCAATATTAACAAGCTAAAAAAGAAAAATTACATGAGCATACCAACCAATGCAAACAAAAGCATTTGAGAAAATTCATCATCCATTTATCATTAAAAACTCTCAGAAGAAAAAAAAACAGGAATAGAGAGGAACTTCCTCAACTTGATGAATATCTACAAAAATCTATAGCTAACATTATACTTAAAGGTAAAAGATCGAATGTTTCCCCTCTAAGTTTGGGACCCTGACTAGGATGTCGGTTTTCAACACACTTCAACATAGTGCTGGAAGTTCTAGCCCCAGGGCAAAAAGGCAAAAAGGCGGGGGCGGGGGGAAGCATATAGATTAGAAACAAGAAAACTATATTGCAGATGACATGATGCTCTATGAAGAAAATTCCAAGGAATCTTCAAAAAACTTCGAGATCTAATAAGTTTAGCAAGTTTGAAGGATATGAGGTAAACATACAAAAGTCAATTGATTGTATTCCCATATTCTGGCACCAAGTATGTGGACAGTAAAAGTAATTAGAATACCATGTACAGTTGTTCAAAAAAGTGTTTGTCTAACAATGCATGTATAGGATTTATACACCAAAAGCTACACAATGCTGATGAAAGTAATCAATCAGATCTATATAAGCGTTTATATATTGAAAGATTTAACTGACGGGTATGGTGGCTTACTCCTGTATCCTAGCCCTTTGGGAGACCAACATTGGGGAATTGCTTGAGACCAGCAGGAGTTGGCGACCAGCCGAGGCAACAGTGAGACCCTGTCTTATGCACCTGTAGCACTAGGTGGGAGGATCGCTTAAGCCCAAGAGGTTGAAGCTGCAGTTAGCTATGATTGCATTGCTGCATTCCAGCCTGGGCAACAGAGTAAGACCCTGTCTCTAAATTTTAAACAAAAAAGATTTAACATAATAAATATGTCAATTCTCCCTAAATTGATATACAAATACAACACAATTCTTGTTAAAAATCCCAGCAAGTTTTTTGGTAGATGTACACCAGAGTATTCTAAATTTTATACTTTAAGGCAGAGGAGCTAGAATTGCCAAAATAATTTTTAAAGAGAAAGATAAATTGGAGGCCGGGCGCGGTGGCTCACGCCTATAATCCCAGCACTTTGGGAGGCCGAGGCGGGTGGATCACGAGGTCAAGAGATCGAGACCATCCTGGTCAACAT